>NW_020664456.1:835933-954236 GCF_002925995.2 Terrapene triunguis | reverse complement strand
GTGCAATCCAGACCAGTAAGGGATTGTGTCACCGCCTGTCCTGCAAACTTGGGTGCCTCACAATGCTTTGCTGTTGTAGTTTCCAACCTGGGCCACAGCCATCCGGCATGCAGGTCATGCCCTGAGTGTCTGTGTATAGCTGCAGCCCTGGTCCAGCAGCTCTGACCCTAGCACCCTGTCAGCAACACACCAGTCACATTCTAATTTCCACCAGCCTTGATTACTAATAGCAGGTGAAACCAATATACACCCAGTCCCAAATTTTCCCAAAAACATGGGTTCTGCACAGTCCAGCCCTCTCCTGGACATCTCAGATATTAAGATCTGTTGACTCTGGTCATTTATTCAACAGTTTGCTACTTTAACTGGTGTCACCAAATAGTTCAGTTTAAACGCAGCACTGGATCGGTTTAGATTAAAAATAAAACAAGTTTATCAAGAAAAGAAGATAGGACTTTAAGTGAATTCAAGTATATGAGATAAAGTCAGAAATGGTTACAAGCAAATAAAAATGGAAATACGTATCTAAAACTCTAAAACTTAATCTAGCAAGTTTTGGGTCAAGGCTCTGTTTAAGATGGTCTTTCTTACCCACAGTCTTCCAGCAAGATGGTGAATGACCCTTTCCCTGGTCAGGATCTCTCCCAGATCAAAAGGTGCTGGTGCCTTTATCATCTTAGGCCAGGGGTTCTCAAACTGGGGGTCAACCTCCACCCCAAACCCCGCTTTGCCTCCAGCATTTATAATGGTGTTAAATATGTAAAAAAGTGTTTTTAATTTATAAGGGGGTCACACTCAGAGTCTTGCTATGTGAAAGGGGTCACCAGTAAATAAGTTTGAGAGCCACAGTCTTAGGCGAAAGAGAGATAACTTGAGATTTTCTGCCCCTTTCTTTAATAGTCCAGTGAATCTCTGAAGATTACCCCTCAAAGCAAAGTTTATTCAGACAGTGAGGAAGGTGACTTGGACTCCAGTGATGGAGTCTTCATGCTCTTTCTCGCCATCTGTGTTTGATGAAATGCAAATTTGCTGTTTCCTGTCATCTCCTCCCCATGCTGTCGTCATGGCCCTGTTTATTACTTATATGTAAACTGAGGTAAAACACATTCCTTTGTTTAGGACAGAGCTGTTTAACAACCAGCAGTATTCAAGATGTGTCAATCCCACACTACCACAACCTACTCTATAACTCCTAAAAATTTTGTACCCTGGTATTACCACGTCCCATTGATTATCTTCATTCCACCAAGATTCCACTGTGACGCTGGCAGATCAGGTCATGCCAGAGTGTATTCAGGTCAATTCATTTGTGTATTTATATAGATCAAAGTAATTTTTGAATGCATAAGAGTGTATTTGGTGTTTAAACTTCATGAAAACTAATGGGATGTTACATGCATTGTTTTTACTTATCTATGTCCTGTTATAACATAATAGCAAACATTTACATTATAAATACCCTTGTAACTAAATAACTCATCAGATATAAAGAAGCCTCGTGGAATGCTAATGAAGGAGTTTATCAGAAAAAGTGCTAATTCCAAAGCAAATGGCCATTGCGTGTGATAACCAGAGGTCAGAGACTCAAAATGCATTCCTCACTCACTGTCATCAAAGCCCAAGTGTGTAGCGAGACTATCAGCTTGTTTTCTGTGAGAAGCTATAAGAAAGGATTCAAAAAAGATCCTTCATCTCTGAACTGTTTGGACTCTTACAGGGAAGTATGCCAGATGCAAAGTGGAGCTCCCCAGAGACAATGTGGGTACCCTGAAAAGACTTTTGAGAAATTGACAGTTTAATACATCACTGCCACCATTTGGAGTTACAAACTGTGATTCACATGTCTGTACATATATTTTTACCTGCTTTAACCTCTCTATAACTCTCATTCTTTTTTCTTAGCTAATAAACCTTTACTTAATTTACTATAGAATTGGCTGCCAGTGCTGTCTTTCATGTAAGATCCAGACTAGCAATTGATCTGGGGTAAGTGACTGGTCTTTTGGGACTGGGAGCACCTGATATGGTGTGATTTTTGGTTCAAGTAACCTTTTATTACAAAGTCCAGTTTATCTGGGTGGCACAGCAGGCAGGAGAGTCTAAGGGCACTGTAACCATGCCTTTGTGGGTCACAAATGAGAATACCAGATTCAAGACAAACTGCTGAGAAATAGGGCAGATACACCCCAAAACTGGAGGTTATTCTCCCACGAGATATACCAAACCAGCAACATAAGGAAACTTCTGTTTCACCACACTGGCTAACAAGAAGTCAGAACAGCAATTTCCTTAGGCATTCCAGTCCTTGTATCACCACAAAAAAACACTAGACTTAGAGATGAGTGGTTCTTTAAAACCAATTTCATCAAATAAAAGGTTCTTCTGATCCCAAAGGACCAGCCACACACCCAGATCAATATACAACTCAGATCTTACCAAAAAATCATACTATTGCCAACCCTTTAGTAACCAAAATCTAAAGGTTTATTTATAGAAAGAAAGAAAAAGAAAGAAAGTTAAAATTGGTTAAAGGAATCAAATACATACAACAATTGCAAAGTTCTTGGTTCAGGCTTCTAGCAGTGATGGAATAAACTGCTGGCTTAAGTCAAGTCTCTGGTTGCTTCCAAATCATTGGAAGGTCCTCAGTCCCTTGGTTAGAATGCTCCCATTAGTATAAGTCCATAGTCCAGAGGCTTGAGCAGGAAAGAGTCTGGAACAGGAAAGAGGCAAAATGGAGATGTTTCCCGGGCCTTAGATAGCTTATGCCATGTGGCGGGAAATCCATTGTTTTATACAAAGCCTTCAGAACAGCTAATGGAAAATTACTGGTAAAAGATTGAGTATGGAGTCACATGAACATAAGAACGGCCGTACTGGGTCAGACCAAAGGTCCATCTAGCCCAGTATCCTGTCTACAGACAGTGGCCAATGCCAGGTTCACTCCCTCTGGGTCACCTAACAGGTAATGATCAAGTGATCTCTCTCCTGCCATCCGTCTCCACCCTCTAACAAACAGAGGCTAGGGATACCATTCCTTACCCATCCTGGCTAATAGCCATTAATGGACTTAACCTCCATGAATTTATGTAGTTCTCTTTTAAACGCTATTATAGTCCTCACCTTCACAACCTCCTCAGGCAAGGAGTTCCACAAGTTGACTGTGCGCTGTGTATAGAAGAACTTCCTTTTATTTGTTTTAAACCTGCTGCCCATTAATTTCATTTGGTGGTCCCTAGTTCTTGTATTATGGGAATAAGTAAATAACTTTTCCTTATCTACTTTCTCCACATCACTCATGATTTTATATACCTCTATCATATCCCCCCTTAGTCTCCTCTTTTCCAAGTTGAAAAGTCCTAGCCTCTTTAATCTCTCCTCATATGGGACCCATTCCAAAACCCTAATCATTTTAGTTGCCCTTCTCTGAACCTTTTCTAGTGCCAGTATATCTTTTTTGAGATGAGGAGACCACATCTGTACGCAGTATTCAAGATGTGGGAGTACCATCGATTTATATAAGGGCAATAATATATTCTCTGTCTTATTCTCTATCCCCTTTTTAATGATTCCTAACATCCTGTTTGCTTTTTTGACTGCCTCTGCACACTATGTGGACGTCTTCAGAGATGACTCTGATCCACGATGACTCCAAGATATTTTTCCTGATTTGTTGTAGCTAAATTAGCCCCCATCATATTGTATGTATAGTTGGGGTTATTTTTTCCAATGTGCATTACTTTACATTTATCCACATTCAATTTCATTTGCCATTTTGTTGCCCAATCACTTAGAGTACGTCTATACTTACCTCCGGGTTCGGCGGTAAGCAATCGATCTTCTGGGATCAATTTATCGCGTCTTGTCTAGACATGATAAATCGATCCCGGACGTGCTCACCGTCGACACCGGTACTCCTGCTCCGCGAGAGGAGTATGCGGAGTCGACGGGGGAGCCTGCCTGCCACGTGTGGACCCGCAGTAAGGACCTTGTAGTTCGAACTAAGATACTTCGACTTCAGCTACGTTATTCACGTAGCTGAAGTTGCGTATCTTAGGCCTGGTCTACACTAACCCCCCAATTCGAACTAAGGCACGCAACTTCAGCTACGTGAATAACGTAGCTGAAGTTCGAAGTACCTTAGTTCGAACTTACCTCGGTCCAGACGCGGCAGGCAGGCTCCCCCGTCGACTCCGCGGTACTCCTCTCGTCGAGCAGGAGTACCGCAGTCGATGGCGAGCACTTCCGGGTTCGAATTATCTCGTCCAGACAAGACGCGATAAGTCGAACCCAGAAGTTCGATTGCTTGCCGCCGAACTAGCGGCTGGGTATAGACGTACCCTTAGTTCGAACTGGGGGGTTAGTGTGGACCAGCCCTTAATTTTGTGAGATCTTTTTGAAGTTCTTCACAGTCTGCTTTGGTCTTAACTATCTTGGGCAGTTTAGTGTCGTCTGCAAACTTTGCCACCTCACTTTTTACCCCTTTCTCCAGATCATTTATGAATAAGTTGAATAGGATTGGTCCTAGGACTGACCCTTGGGGAACACCACTAGTTACCCCTCTCCATTCACATGGGCAAGTTGCATGTCCATGCATAACTTTGCTTAGTCATGGCAGGAAATTCCATTAAGTGTAGACAGGCGTCTCCCATGGTCCATTGTCAGTTAAGTATTCCTTGATGAGCCACTTAATTTGAATAGTCCCTTCAAGATGTGCAGGCTAAATACCTTGTGAGCGTTACCCCAAGAGCAAGCATTTGAAATCCAGGTTTAGAGCCAATACTCATAGCTTCAAGTACAAAAATTATACATGCATACAAATAGCATAATCATATTCAGCAAATCATGCCCTTTCCATAGACACCTTACTTGACAACCTTTGTACAAGATTTGTTGCAAATATAAAACAGTGGTTGCAACAATGATCTATATGGTCATATTTTAATCAGATAACATCACAGACACTGTCTGTGACTCCGTGGTAAGACTGGTATAGTGATCCAGGAGTTCCCATTTGTTACTGACTTGGTGAAATCTATTTATAGAGCAAACCACCATTTTGAGGTGGATGCCCTGCTTTCTGACAGTCTGCCCTGAGGTAGGCATTCACAGTTGTGAGCCACGCCAGACAGCTTGACATCCATGATGCCTATTATATCAATATCCTCATTTAATGCCAAGCACTCTAGTTCACCTATCTTAGTATTTAGACTTCTAGCATTTGTATGTAAGCACTTGTACATTTTGACAAAATTCAGTTGGTTGCCTACATATGTTATATTTAAATGGGACTACTTTACATTTGACTGTTCCTCATTAGCTCCTGCACTTTATCAACTTCTTTCCTATCCTGTTTACTAGGACACAGAGTTCCCCCTTTAATAAATTCATCCCTAAGAGATGTCTCTGTCCAAACCATGTGCTCCTCCACACCTGTCTGCTTTCCCTGAGTCCTTAGTTTAAAAAATTGTCTACAACCTTTTTAATTTTACATGCCAGCAGTCTGGTTTCATTTTGGTTTAGGTGGAGCCCACGCTTCCTGTATAGGATCCTCCTTTCCCAAAAGTTTCCCCAGTTCCAGTAGACATAAAAGCCTCCTCCTTACACTATAGACTCATCCATGCATTGAGACGGTGCAATTCTGCCCGTCTTCCTGGGCTTGTGCTTGGAACTGGAAGCGTTTCAGAGAATGTTACCATGGAGGTCCTGGATGTTAATCTCTTACCTAGCAGCCTAATTGTGACCACCAAGACCTCTATCGTATCTTTCCTTATGTCACTGGTACCTACATGTGCCACAACTACTGGCTCCTCCCCAGCACTGCATATAAGTCTATCTAGATGTCTTGTGAGAGCCGCAATCTTTGTACCCAGCAGGCAATTTACCATGCGGTTCTCCTTGTCATCACAAACCCACTTTCTAGGTTTCTAATAATGAAATCCCCCCGTTGCTATTACTTGGCTCTTACTTGTAACTGGGGTTTAATCTGAAGTAATGGGCTTAATCTGCAGGGTCATTAAGTACTCGAATAGGTTTCCAAGAGAGGTTGTGGAATCCCCCTCATTGGATGTTTTTAAGAACAGATTGAACAAACACGTCAGGGATGATCTAGGTTTACTTGGTCCTCCCTCAGCACAGGGTGCTGAACTTGATGACATTTCAAGGTCCTTTTCAGCCCTACATTTCTATGATTATATTAAAAGGTCTTGCTCTCTCTTTCCCTCTTCTGGGGACAGCGAACTTCACTTTCTTTAAAGTTGTAGGGTGATTAGAATCCTTAATCCACAGCTCTGAGTATAACTTTGATTAAGTGACTCAAGTCTTCTGAATTCAAGCTCCTCAGGGAAAAGTCCTCTGACTCACAGTCCAACTCCAAAGAGGATGAAGAGACAATTTTCCTTTCTTATAAAGTAAAAATCAACCGAAGCAGCAGTATTTCTTACTCCCATCCTACCATACACCATTTGATCACCGGTCATGTGGCCGATACAGTACTATATGTAACGTCTATTGTAGTTTAGCACCGTTGCATTAATATTATGTTATCAAATGTCCCAGAGGACTTATCAGTCCTGCTTGATATAAAGTCTAAATATATCAACTGAAATGCAGGGTTTTATTTGCATGTTAGTATGAAATCTGGTAGTTTGAATTACAATTTCTGCTCTGGACTCCGTGGATACACTTTGATAACAACATTATGGCCATTTGATTATAATGTCAAAAAACTGCTATGAGTGATTATTAAGGCTAGCAATTACAATGAAATCTTCTGGTGAGAGACCCATTTTTATTGAAGTCCCACACTGCTATTGTCCTGCACGTAAATTGCCAACTCAATTTAATCACTCAAATATCCTTTTACATATTGTTCATCCTCCTTCTTCCTTAAAACAATCAAACCAAAGAGGTCCACCCTTAAGGAGGTGCAGCATACAAATCTGTTTCGCATTGAATCAGCTCTGTTAAGTGGTGCCATGGGGCAGTCTTAGATCATTGCCTCAGCTCCTCTCCTCTTTGCCCCCTTTGGGGTGCCTTCTGACCCAGCAGATGTTATGCAAGGAGCAGACCCTGTATGAGGAGAGTGCATGGACTCAACTACACCTACCAGACAAAGCAAGGGAATGCTTCCCTTTTGCACAATCTGGCCCTATATTTTCAGATGAACAGATAGCATTGCTAAAATGAGTGTCAATTATTTTGGGAACAAGCTAACAAATTTTTTTTTTTTTTTTTTTTTTTGAAGGCTATGACTAAGCGCTTGGTTATTTGGGGCTAACAAGAGAGTTTTAAAGTTAATTAATTTGGAAGAGTTATAAATGCAAGCAGTTAAGAATTGCCATTACTTTTATTGAAATAATTTGAGTTGGTTAAATAAAAATCCACTGGCAGGAGTCAATATACTGATTGTAAATTGTTAAAATCCTGGGACTAGTTTAAGATAATTCTCTACTTAGTGTATTAATCCTGTGATAAACAGGTGGGGTAACAAATAAAAGCACTTGCAAATGGTTGTTTTGTTGTAAAATAATTTTGTGATTTACTAGTGAACTGAATACTGAAATACTGCAGAGTGAAAAATATTGTAAGCTGCCATATTTATACTAAGTAATTAAGCTTATTGTTACCTAAAGTAACCAGTCACTCATCACAATTAAATACTATATGATTTGATTCTTTCAGAGTGTTTATTTTTTAAACACCTACCAGTGGGATAATCTGTAGGTCGGGGGGTGGGGCGGGTGGGGGGAAGGTTCCTGGTCAGATGCTTAGTGATTATTCAGTCCTAAAAAGTCTCCTTTGTAACTAGGCGCTAATAGCTTTGGTAAAGGTTGGCAGTTAATTGTTCTGTAAAATTACCTGGTGCTCAGACTGACAACCAATTTTGCCACCTGCAGGAAAATGTTACAATCTCTATAAGTATTGTTTGCACTGAAATGATATTGCCTATAGACGTTATGTCTAAGAAGAGATTATTTCTTTGCAAGAAACTGGCCATTATTCAGTGCCTTTTATACCAGCTGAAAGGACCAACGTAATTTCATTACTTTCCCTGTAGATTTTCTGTGTCCTTAAAATCCTTCATAAGCATAAGCACCCACTTTTGTTGTTCACATCGAGATCTGGAAATGCACTCGTTATGACTGTTATTCTTGACCCAACCAAAGTGGAATCAAACTATGATCCTAAGGCCAAAAGTGACTCACCAACTATGCCTCCCTCCAGCAAACTAATCCAAATGTTTTATACATATTTAAATATCTACTAACTTATGATCGCAGGAATCTTTTGTAATGTATAACTATGCTCCTATATATTTAAACACTTCTCAGAACTACTTAACATAGTACCTGTATCATTCCAGATAGTATGTGGTACTGAACCTATCCTCTTCCTAATTAACTCTCTAGGGACTTCATCATTTGTGCAAACTTTCAGCCACACAGAACTCACAGATAATGAGAGTCAATCTCCTTCATAATAACCTCACTCTGAACTTAGAACTTAACCTTAAAATTTATCTCCATATGTACCAATTTAAAATTAAACATTTCTGCCTGTATAATTGTTTAAAACCTGCAAACATTTACACGTTTGTATATAAACATACTTACACATACATACTTAAACGTCATGTATATAATCATATAATCTACAGATAATTACAACAATTTTATTTGTATGTTTTCAATATAACGTATAACATTATGTACTTTTCTATTTTTTAAAACATTGTCACTGATGGAAACATTGTGTGATTACAAATAAATGCACTATTACCCCCAAATGGACATGACATTTGTACACCTAGCAATAGCAGACAAAACAAGGTACAGCACAGATCACTAAATAATAAGTATGCTCCAACTCTCCTACTGTTCAGAAAACAAAATAGCAAACGCAATAGTCACATTCTGCCCCAAGAAATTCCAAAATTAAGTTGTTCAATCTACAGTCAATTACATTAACATAAAAAGCCACTAAATGTGTTAGAAAATGGCATACTAACACTTTTCCAGAGTTTTTCAAAGAAAAAAAATCACAGGCATTGACACTACTGACAAATTGTAAATTGAAGTGCTGAAAAAATGTCTCCATTCCAGTCATATGAAACTATGTATTCAAATTTAAAACATCTAGGCCAACATTTTCAAAAGTTCTGTAAATTCTCCAGCCCCTCTCCCTCCCAGTATTTTAACTATAATCTTACCATCACCAGCTTTCACAATTTTATCACAAGTCTCACAATATTTGATATTTTTCTGAAAGTTCCAGCTCTTGGAACCCAGAGATTGCAGGAAAATCTCAGCTTTCTTTCTTTTCTTTAAAATAAGTTGATATCCCTCAGGTTGTGGAGAAAAGTTTGAAATTATGAAGTGTGTGTACCCTAAAGGCTTAGAGGGCAAGGAAAAGGCCCCCAAAATTATTATTCTCAAGACAATCTCATGATTTTGAGACGGCCTGACTCATGAATTTTGAATGTTTGGTGTTGGCAATAGTGTAGTTTACAGTACAAAAACTACTTTAACAGAACCTCAGTGTTGTCAGGCAAACCCAAAGAACCACAGAAACTTCTGTGGACTGTCCAGCTGCAGGAAGAGGTATATGGACAGATCTAGGATAGTAAGAGAAGAGAATGAGATATAGGAGCATATCTGCATGTGCCCACCCTCCTCCCCATCCTTCCTTCCATATAACTTTGCAGCTGTGTAGCATGCATGGCTGGTTAACAGTGACCTTCTACAGCAAAGCAACATTTCCCCAGAATAACTACACAGGACGCCTGTCCAGAAAGCAGTGGATATTTTCTTGCATTTCAGGACCTTAATTAGAACATGTATTTTAAATAGAACAGTACATGCTCAGTAGAAGATTTTAAAGTTCAATATCTTGGCTCTTTAGAATAGTAATATTTGTTTTCAATTCCAAAAGTGGTTAGTCCACAATACCGTATGTTCTAACTGGTAACAGAAATCAAACTGTTTTTAATCTACAGTAGTATTAAAGAAATCTAAAAAATCCTAACTTCCCATTTTTATATTTTGTATCATGATAGCTGCATGGATTATTCTTTTTTGTAAATATTTCATAACAAAATTGCTTTTGAAGTGATACGAATCGTCAGATTTGTTTAAGGGGGTATTGCTTTAAATTTTTTTTTTGTTTTTTTTTTTTGGTTTTTTTTTTTTTTTTTGATGAATAAAAGACATTCTTAGTTAATATTTGAGACCAAACATTCCTAGTTAAAAGTATAGACACAACAGATAGTTCTAGTCCTAGTCACCAGACTTCTGCACTGACAGACAACAGCCACCTCACGAATATCTAACTGTTGTAATATCTACATACATGCTAATTTTCTATCACTACAGAAATTTGGCTTTCTATAAATATAGGAGTTTTGTAATTAACAGAACTATTCACTGTCTATCTACTTTCATTTTTAACAAACAAGCATGTCACTTTATTTGTTAAAAGTGACAAAGAGTCCTGTGGCACCTTATAGACTAACAGAAGTATTGGAGCATAAGCTTTCATGGGTGAATACCCACATGCGTCTGACGAAGTGGGTATTCACCCACGAAAGCTTATGCTCCAATACTTCTGTTAGTCTATAAGGTGCCACAGGACTCTGTCGCTTTTTACAGATCCAGACAAACACAGCTACCCCTCTGATACTTTACTTTATTTGCTAGAATTTCAAAATCAAATACTATTATTCATCTGATGACTCAGACCTTATGTATAACAAGCTTTACACTGGAGCTAATTATATGGCTAACAAACATTCATGAACATTTGGTTTATAATGGAAACCATAACATGACTGCCACTATAATGGCACTATCATGATGCAATTACAATGAATCACAATAATCTGTGAAGTGTTTTGTAATACTTGATATGCAATATAAAGATCAACTGTATTGTGTTGTTTCACTTAAATAGGCAGAGCAGAAATTATTTATGCTAAGGGTTCATTTCTCCATATGCTTTACATATACGTTTACACTTCGCTCCCAATTTTAAAAAGTACTGAGTTGTCCAAAAAATTAAAACATTTTTTCTGTTGATTAGCTTTCTAATAATATATTTTGTGAAAATGCTAACTCTACTTTTCTTAAGATCCAGCTTCTAAGTCTGTCGGGGCATTAACTCATCAATGTTTTTAAAGAAGCATGGCTATTTTTCTGGCAAGAAAATTACATAGTGGTCAGTGTGTTCAAAAATAGAACAAGTATCAGGGGGTAGCCGTGTTAGTCTGTATCTACAAAAACAACAAGGAGTCTGGTGGCACCTTAAAGACTAACAGATTTATTTGGCCATAAGCTTTCGTGGGTAAAAACCTCACGTTACCCACGAAAGCTTATGCCCAAATAAATCTGTTAGTCTTTAAGGTGCCACCAGACTCAGAAAAATAGAACAGTTTGGCACAGCTAAAATGAGCATTAAGTTGCAGGTTTATGGAAACATCACATTTAATGGATGTCATGACCACAAACTATCACCTACTACATTTGTTTCTTAGCACAAAGTAAAAAAATGGTTCAGGTGTGATGAAATCTGGATAGGATACTTAACCATTGTGGTACTCGAGTAAAAACTGGGCAACATAGGTACCAGAGGACAATGAGGTCCACTTCTTCAAAAGGTAAAGATTTTGGTCAACAAACAATAAAAAATGCACCCACAATTGTGCATGCAATTAATGCACTAGCACACAAACACAAATTAGCTGTGTAACTGTTATACTTTTGCATCTTTAAATCTCTAAGGATGGTCAGAGAAAATACACACTTTGAGTGCGCCCTAATGGAGACTTTACTTTTGTTCTTTCTTGTATTAATCTTAATCTAGAATAAATGTCATTCTGATGGAAAGCATCTTTTCCCCCTTTGTATATAGCAAACCTAATGTGGGCATTTTGTCTTCCTCTGTGTTTTTTCTACAATGCTCAGCACTTTTTTATAAGTGCCAACTGTAAACTGTAACAAATAATAACTAAAACTAGCCATTTGTACACTCACTTGCCTGCTTTTTGTGCTCAAATTGCCCTCTGAGAAGATTTTTCCATCTGGAAGCCCATCCCTGATTCTCTCCACCCTGCTCTCACCCTTTGAACTCTTCCCTGCCTACCCAGAGAAGTGTAAAAAGATAGATGATGACAAATAGTCCATCATTTTTATTTAACTCTACACAAAAATCATGGAATTAACAAGAAACGTGATAAACATCTCCACCTCATCCTTCCTCTGAATTTCGTCTATTTAGAATGCACGCTCTTTGGGATAGTGACTTTTCCATTAGCTGTAAAGTTCCTAGCACACCTATGGTGCTAAATAAATAATATAATAATTCCAGATACTTGGGTGACTTACAGTACATGGCAATTGGCACAAAAATGTTCACTGGATCACCTGTTTAGACAGATATAATTAGTGTGGTAATTGTGCCTTCATTAGGTTGTGTACAGACTTCCCTCAGTGTTAAAAGGCATATTCTGATTGGCCAGTAGGGCCTTCCCGGTAATCCCTCTGCCACATAACAACTCTCAGTGTTACAAAGCTGGGACTTCATTATAAAAAATGAAAACACTTGCTTTAGTGCATTATATTAAATGGGAGCGAGTTAACAGGGGAGAAGATACAAATCTTTTAAATATTTTAACTTCCCCTTTATTTTTAAAGGTAAGCAAATCCCCACCTTCCTAAACCAGGTCCCTTCTCAGACAGAAATGCAAAACATGCAGCTAGGCATTTGTAGACCAGTTTTAAAAAAGCCTCTGTAATCCCAGCTGCCCTTTCAGCAGTGGCAAAGGGTGCAGCATCCTGATTACAGCCACAATTTTTATTAGTAAATGTAAAAACAATACACCCGTGTTAATGTAATATTAAGGATGCATAGTTGAAACTAGAATGAGTCAGGGAATTAAAACGTTACGCTTTCAATTGTGACACCATCTCAAACACACTGCACATCCTGTATGTTTTATGGCAGATATTTTAGGACATAAAGAGAAATATATTAAGCTATATTTAAAAGAAAAGCAGGATTAAATATAATATATGTATAATGGCTGCTGTTCCAACCTCAATAACTCTTTCTGCTTTTTTGTGCTTTTACCTGTGCAACCAAAAGAATGCATTGATTGACTAACAGATTTAGAAATATTTTAACTTCTCTTTTTGTTCTTAGATTTATATTCCCTTGTTTTTGATAGTTAATCTATTTAGATTCACTCTGCAAGCCAACTTGGATGAAAGGTTAACACATTGCTAATTGAGAGATACTGGATATTACTTTGAACAGCTTTTATGGAAGAGGATATGAATTCAATAAAGCTGAATTAGCATGAAATAAGGTTAATTCAGAGCCTGCATATTTACCAATTGATTTAAAATTTTCTCTTTTAATGTTTCCTTTTTTCATTCAGGAAAGTAACTGTTTGTTATGCACTTTGCTAAGTTACTTGTTTCAGTTTAGCAAAAAAACCAGAGATGGATCAACCTCAGACTGGTATATCCAAAGCCCCATTCCTCCTACCCCAGCTCTATCATTCAGATAAACAGGGGCTCAGAAATGAACTACCCCTAAAGTTAGATTTTGCATCTCTAACAAAAATCTCTTTCATGAAGACAATTAGTATTTGAACTATTTCTCTGTAGTCTGTTGCCATTATCTGGCAAATAACTGGTTCAAGTACAGAAAGAAATCAACTATCTAATAGTCTATGTTTAGAAAAGTGCTTTAGTGCACTATCATTAAATTATTTGACCTGTTTTCAAGAATGATAAAAATCCTGTTATGATTTTTTCAGAGAAACCTGAAAAAATAGACTCTTAGAAGATATGTCCATAGTGAAATTCTATTATTAAATAGTTAACAAGCACAGACTAGCTTTCCTGTATATGGATACAGATCTTATTTCTCAATAATTGTATACAGGTCAAACTTGTTTCATACAATAAAAATTATAATAGAAAACATAAATTTTAATATAATAGGCCATATTTCAACAAATTCAATTTGCATTAGTCCAGCACAGGTAGTTATTTATTACAGTGTATACACACATAATCTTGATGTTTTGAAGGTGACTCAGACTGGCTGAGTAAGTAAGCCAGGGACAGCCAGTGAAAGCATTTACTCAGCATCTAGGGTACATATTACAAGCTCAGCTCTGCATGAAGGGCAATTTGGACCATAAAGAAGCAGCAAACTGAATCAAGGACAAGCATACTTTAATACTTCCAATCTCATGAACTGAGAACAAAATCCCATTTTTAAAGAAAAAATGTAAAGACAAAAAATAACATGGTTCATAAAAATAGTTCAAGTACAATGCTGAGAATTAGGCATCATCCATAATGAAAGTATGTCTATTATTGTGTGGGGAATAGCATAAGAGCTTATGTTTTAAAAATTAAGTTCAAGGCTAGTGAATTTACCTCTGAATTTTCTCTCCTTTTTTCATTAAATAGAAAGCAATTAGATTTCATGCTACTGCCATTTAAAAAGCTATATAATCTAGTAGTGCTGAGAAAAAGAAAAGAGTCCTGAAAGAAAGAGAAAGTGAAGGTGGGGAGATGAAAGGATTGACTGGAGGAACAACAGAGAAAGTGGAGCCCTGAAAGTAGATAGATAGAGAAAAACAAACAGACAAGAAACAGAGCATGAGAAGACAAATTCTACACTTGGATGGGCAAGCACATCTCTCAATGACTTTAGCACAAGTATAACACACCATCAAAGGACACAATTTTACCCTACAAAGGACCCTACTAAAAGATCTATGAATTAGAAACAGGTTCCTCCAAGGATCTGTATGTCTGGCAGGAGCATAATTTCAGAAAAATTTGGGGCGGGGAAGAATTATGTCAGCATCCACACATCCGTTTATCCACTAGACTACGGCGGCTCGTTGGACGTTAGCAGGCCAGTCCCATCCTGGAGCAGCTGTGTGGGTGCTGGAGTCAGAGGGGCCAAAGGTCCATTGCCCTTCACTTTTTAAACAAGCCCCATCCAGAGGAGCCCATTCCCTGCTGGCATGAAGGAGGGGAGGCCAGGCCAAAACTGAGGGACAGCACGACCCTATGCGCTAGATTGCAGTGCCACTCACTGAAATTTGTCCCAGCCAATCTTCTGTTATGATGGAGGGGTGGCCAGGCCAAATTTATGAGAGTGGCATTGCAACCTGCCATAGTCCCCCACTTTTGCAGTCCTTCTGGTGCCTTTGGTGAGGACCTGGAGGAGGGCAGGGTTCACCGATGGCCAACCCTGGGCAGGAATTGGGACCCAGCTCCTTCAGCACTAAGCTCCAGCAGCTCTGAAAAGTCAGGGGAAGGAGGGAACAAGTAATCATTAGGAACAAAATTCTAAAGGTCTGATGACAAAAATCTCAAGGGCCCTCATATTCTTACCAAATACACAATCACAACATTATGGTTTATTTTTTCAGTATTTAACATTGACATAAAACTATATTACATTAGCTCTTGAATCAAGTTTGCCCATTACTAATTTTGTCCCAGTCTCCTTGATCTGCCTTATATTGCTGTTATGCTCTGCTACAATACTGACCGTTCCATTTGTACTGTCTTGGCAGTAAGTCCCATTTAAATCAGTAGATATACATGCCTGAATGAAAACTTTATCTTTAGATACCTGCACTTCTGAGAATTTTATAAATGGTTTTGTTTCTTAAAGGTATAATTTGAATTCAACAATTAGAAAGGACATTTCACAACAAAAGCTGAATTTGGGTGCCTTAAAATAATAGTTTCAAATCTAACTGGAGAAAGGTAACTACAATGCTTAGTTATTATTTCTAAGTGCTTTATATGTGCGAGTTACAGTACAAATATTAACTACTTAATTCCTGTGATTTATGTATCATCCCCATTTTACAGACAGGGAAACTGAGCCAGAGTGACATGCCCAAGGCCACAGAGTAAGTTAACAGCAAAACTGGAATCAGAACACAGGATTTCCTTTCATCGAAGTCTCTGCTCATTCCTGCAGACTACAGTGCTGCATTTGTGCTAGCATACACAGCAGAACTTTTTCAAGATACTTGAATGTTCATCATGGTGTATCTCAGATCAGAAACAGGCCCACTGATTTTCAAAATTTAAAAACTAACAAATGAAACATTTATTCAAATATGTCTCAGTCCTGCAGGGTGATGAGCATGCCAGCCCTCATCTGGCAAAGCACGTTCTTAACTTTCAATTTGAGTTAATTTCCATTGGCAGTTCCACTGACATCAACAGGACTACGTGCGAGTTTAAAGTTAAGCACATGCTTAACTGCTTTGCTGGATTGGGATCAGAATGCAGCCAGCCTTGCAGGAATGAGCCTACACAGGTTGCGGTCCTGGAAATCTTACTCACACGATTAGTCCTCATTCATGCAAGTACTCCCACTGACTTCAATGGGGTTAGAGAGAGTAAGGCCTACACATGTGAATGGTGGATTGTAAAATAATCCCTATGATTATGGTTTGTAAACAGAACTGTGTGAAATTCAGCTAATTTGCTATACATGTGTTTATATTAACTATCTCTGGTTTCTGTCTGCAGGGGGTTGCACCATAGGATGTGCACATATTTCATTGGGAACATTTTGCGGAGCTCTATATACAAGTCATTTGTAATGTAAAATATTTTAATTTCCCCTAGGTAATGAGAAAGTAAAGGAGGTAATCAAGATGTAAATCAAGATCCTGCTGTTTTCCTGCTAATACAAGCTTGCCTTGAGTTTCATACAGTAATTCTGACTTACTAAAAAAAATAAACAGTGTGCTTAAAATATTTTTTTTAAGTTTGGACAGACTCTGCTACTTTATTTATATCACTGGTTTCTACTGCATTTTGTACATCAGTTTCAAGTTAGAAATATTTCATACAAAATAAAATAAAAATATCTAAACCTTAACCATAAGAAAAGATTAAAAAGCATTGGAACAAAAAAGAATCATATTGCTTTTGCAGTTTCCTATGGGGAAATCTTTCCTCTTAGGAGACAGTCAAACACAAGAAGTCTGCTAAGAATGTGCAGGGAAAAAAGATATTGTCCCCAGTGCTTCAGCATTCACTAAGATGTGTCAAGTTTAAATGAATAATTAAAAAAATGTCTCTTCCCTTGTGGGGAATCAGTTTCTAAAAAAGAACAGTCAAATGAGTACTCAGTATAATATGACACAGTGCTTGGAATTTAGAGTATGACAGAGTTCTTTCCTTGAACATCGATTACAACAATGCACCAGTTATTTTGTCTGGAAAAGAAATAACATTTTCCCCCGTGTTCTGTTGTTTTATATAATATCTTAGCAACCTGGAATTATATTAATTTAGCAATACTGCTTTGGAGTAGATATAGGCCTGAATTGAATCTAAATACCATTGTGCCTTAGTTGGAAAGGTAAGGCTACAGTTGTTACACTGGGTCAAAAAGGGAAAGGATAGGAGAGGGCTCAAACATGCTTGAGAAAGATGGGATAAAATGGAAATAGATTAAACTGTATACAGAAATGAGCAAATACAAAAAAGTGTTATTTAAAGGTAAAATACTTTAAAAAAGAACACCAATGGAAGATTTTTTTAAAAGGACAAAGTAGGCAAGGGTTAAAATAAAAAAATGAAAAAATATCAGAAATCAAGTGTTACATCCCTTCCCCCTTATTTTCTATTCTATGTCTATATGGTACCTGTTTAGGCCCCAATCCTGCAAAGTCTTATGTTTGTGGTTAAATTTATGGACTGTGAGGAGTCCCATGGACTTTGATGGCACTATTCACTGAGTGTAAAGTTGAGCACATGTGTAAGTCTTTGCAGGACTGGAACTTTAGACTATAAGATCATCATAGTAGGGACCTTGCCTTTATAGCAATCTGTAAAGCACTTACCACTGTGTGAGAGCTCTATAACAATAATATTGATAACAGCTTCCAAATTTTTATGGTCAGCTAGATCAGAACAGATAAGCAATCTAGAATGCATCCAATACTGCAGATATTTCAGAGCCTAGTTTCCCCTACTTCTTCCCCCAAGTTTAGTAAGATGATACTATGGTATCTTGGCCTTATAAAATCTTTTAGCATCAGAAGCCATTGCCACCCACTTTTTGGGAAATCTAACCAAACTGAAGACAGCTGCAGATTGTTTATGCTTAAAAGGGCCTCTGTCGGATCTGATAACCCAGTTACTTCATGGTAAGTGAAGGAGAGCCCATAGGCTGTCTTTGAGGCACCTGATTTCATGATTTCTGCAATGGGTGAGGAAAGAGTGAGGTTCTAAAAATATGCATTTTCCTTCCTTCACCCCATGAGGTCAAACCAAGCCACTATGATAGATCAATGCTTACTTCTCAGCAGCATGTGTCCCAAAGATGTCCCTGTAAGAGAGAGTGGCCATTGGAAAGACAGGGTTAGACTCCACAGCCCGGATAAATTCTTGGGTAAAAAAGCCAACATATGTCACCTCTTGACTGACATTTGTTATGGGCTCTCCATTTATATTTAAAGCCAAAGGTGTGGCACATACAGGGAATCCTAGAAAGTTTAAACTGGGAGATGGATTGTTCTACATTTTCCCCTAAGTGATAAACTGTGGCTGAAATCAAGTATCGGGGGTAGCCGTGTTAGTCTGTATCTACAAAAACAACAAGGAGTCTGGTGGCACCTTAAAGACTAACAGATTTATTTGGGCACAAGCTTTCGTGGGTGCATCCGAAGAAGTGAGGTTTTTACCCACGAAAGCTTATGCCCAAATAAATCTGTTAGTCTTTAAGGTGCCACCAGACTCCTTGTTGTTTTTGTGGCTGAAATGTGCAACCTTAGTCCTTCTGACTCTATTGTGGTCAAAATACCATCTAAATAGAAAAATTCCTATTACCAAAATTTCAAGCAAGGTGAAAAAGAGTCTCTTTGAAGCCAGTAAGTTTGGCCTTTGATTTCTTTCCAGCTAGGCTTGAGGTTGACTATCCTCCATCCTCAGTTCAAGTTTTCCATTTGTTAATTTCTATATTACTTTGGCTAAATTGGCCAGAGTGGGGAAGTCAAGAGGTTTGGGGAGCATTTTAACAACCATACCAATTCAAAGTCTTTTCTGCTCTAATATATTAGCTGGGATGTACCTGTTTTCTCTTCAAGTTATAAATAATCTATCATTCTCAGAAGCAGCCCCACTGTGTCGGCCAGCTTTAGTGAACTTTGTACTATACCCAATATAGTTAGGTTCTGAAGTCAGCGAGTAAGGCGAAAATCGCGTATAGTCAAACGCTCATTGAGTGGAATGGCAGGCGGAATCGCCCGCACTACAGGTACAGTATTTAAATTGTTATTTTTCTCTTTTTTGTTTTGTTTTGCCGAGCGCGTATAGTTAAAATCGTGTAAGTTAAATGCGCCTATGATGCGACTCCACTGTAATTCACTGTTCCCCAACCCAACCTGGGTCTGTACTGGGATGAGTGGAAACCACTCTGAGCAGGGAGATTTTTTTTAAATTGTGCCACTTAGCAGTATGGTAAACTCTGTTGCAACCAACAGATAATGCACCAGGGTTTATGCACACTTTGTATTGCTGAAAAAGTCAAAGTCATGAAATAAAGATTCACTTTCAAGAGGTAAGCCTCTAGTCCTTAATTGCTTCTCTAGTAAAGTGGTTCATGGTAAGTATCCAATTTTCAGATGCTACATAGACACAACCAGATGCATACACAGAACTCCCAATTTGTGTTAAAACATTTTAGAATATTCTTTCTTTCTTTTTCCACTCATCAGGATAAAAGCTTCTTCAATTTTATATTGTATATGTATGCAGTTTGTGCGATGTCAGACTTTAAGGGACAGAAGCAGAGGGACTCCCAGATAGGAAGCCATGGTCCTGTGAAATTGATGTGAATGACAGTATTGAAGAACAATACTGAGACAAGAAAATTCAGGCAAGTGGGAAAGTGTTGCAATAGCATCTGCTTGGATGGGTTTTCCATTTTCCATGGTCTTAGTCAAAGCTGTCTTCTGGCTACAACATTATAGGTGATAGTTCTAGACTATGAAATATGGGAATCTAATGAAGCATCACAAAAAAGTGATGCTAAAGATTTTTTATAAAAAGTGGATGAGACTGACATCCTTTGAGCTTAACGCTAACTTCAGGTTGTTACACTATGCTAGGATTATTCTGGCAAAACAAGAAGCTGAAATCACAGTCTGTATAGGCTGGAGGCTGACCCTTCATACTTTCTTTTTACTGATGCTTTTATTTTTCTGTCACTTTGCTCACTGTGGGAAGAAATCACCTTCAGTAGGAATTACTGTATCTTTTACTAGGGATGCTCACTGCTGTGTGTGCTTTTGGAATCAAGATTCAATCTGACTTTTATTCTGAAAAGCCCAATCCTATTTCAAAGGTTCCTTATTAAGATTATCACTCTTAAGATTCTCTTTGAAACATACCTTCCAAAACCAGATACAAAAGATATGGGTTTCCTTTTCACAACTGTCGAGAAATAACTTTTCTGAAGATCATTTAGCAACTGCTTGAGAAGACTGGAGGCCAACCCTTCTTTCATAACACCAAAAGACCAGAGTGGGAAAGGAAACAATTGTTTTTATGTTCAAAATGGAAGCTATCATATCTGAATTTTAAAGTTCTCATGTAGTAGATAAAGAGCTATTAGAAAAGTCACAAATTATATTTAAACATTTCCTCTTGCGTCTATTTTTGTAATTTAATATTTTTAAGATTTCTTACAATTTTCATTGGTATTAAATAAACTAGAAAGCAATAAAAGAGGTTCTATGAACATACTTGAGATATAAACAAGTACTCAGCAGGGGGGAGGGGAAGTATTATACAGTACAAACTCTTGCTATAGAAGTGAATACACATAGCTGGACCGCTTAGGCTTTTTGTGCCTAGAAATGTTACTTATGGTTGTGATGGGAGAAAAGAACACAACTCCTATCTGTAAAGAATGAAAAGTGGGGGGACACACTATTAACAGCCTCACTCCTGTAGCTGAGTTTTGATCCTCTACTGCCACTAGCTTCCTCCTTCCAATTTACCTTGTGAATATGTAACTTGTGATTTTGAAGTAAAAGCAAAATCATGCTTTTAGTGTAGTTAGGGTCAGTTTTAAGACTCTAAAAGGATCTTCAGAAAGCTCTCTGGCGATAAAACTTCTGAAACAATACCTTAATAGGGTCCTTTACACATTTTACCTGGAAGTATCATTAATTTCTTGCTGCTGCTTCTCCTTGAACTCCAAACATCTAGAACTGTCTGGGCCAGGGAATCTTACCTTCATTCACATTTATAACTGTATTAAAGCAGCCTTTATACAGGGATCTAGCCACTCCAAGGCTTTGTATCTTAATTAGGCTTATCCTGATAAATAGGATATTAAGCATAACATAAGCACACCGTTTCTTCAGTATCAGAGCTGTCCAAAATGTTGAAAACCATTTCCTCAGATTTATTAACCTTTCCAGTATACAGATTTGGAACAAAACCACATGAAATTCAACAGTTTTGACTTTTACTTTGAGTTTTCAGATTTGTTCAAATTTGAAGATTAGAGAATACAAACATGCACAAAACTGAAGAAACTGTTTCCTCCGACTTTAAATAAAACCAACAAGTTCCACACACTTCTAATCAATACAGGACAGTTAACTCACGTTACATTCAATAAAACTCTCAGTGTACTTTGGGAGGATCTTTTTGATTCCTGGCTGTCATTCTGAATGAGTAATATTCACTCTCAACAAAGATCAGTGCTCTGCTCAGTTTCTCCACAATGTATTACTTTTAAAGTATATCCCTGTAGCAGGGTAGTCCCCAGCTCCTGCCCTGATGGGCTTAAAACAGCCACGGAGCAGGGCTGGGGCAAAGGAAAAGCTACTAGGCTGATTGGGGAAGCAGCCGCAGCTGGGCCACTCCCCAATCAGGCCTCAGCTGACCCTATATAAGAAGGCTGGGAGCCAGGAACCTAGTCTCTCTCTCTGTACTCAGAGAGAGAAGAGCCTGACTGCAGGGATCTAGAGATAGGGTACCTGAGTGGAACAGGGTTGGGGAAAGGCAGAGGAGCTGTGGAGCTCCAGCCTGGAAAGCCCCAGGCTGTGGCCTAGTATTAGGCTAAAGGTACTGAGGGTTGCAGAGGGCAGCCTAGAGGTAGGCCAAGGCAGCAGGTCTAAACCCAACCTTGTCTGTGATGAGTGGCCTATACTGCAGTCTGCCCCAGGGAGGGGGGGCTAGTTGGTGACTGGCAGTGGCCTTATTCTGAGGTGAGGTAGGGATAGTGGGTGGGGGTTCCCTGGGGAGGGGAGACCCTACTACTGAGGGGTGTACTGCCAGGGGGCAGCATACCAGATAAAAGGGCACCGGGGTCTGGGAGGGACACGGGGGCCAGAGGACAGGCAGACCACCGCCCTGCAGAGGGCGCTCCAGGATGCTGGAAGAGCTAATTCCCAGAAATCACCAGCAGGAGGTGCCGCAGGGGTGAGTCCACTCCTCTACAATCCCATTGATGTATACTCTAGCTTTCATATTTCTAGTCCTGGAGCTTTACAATCCCACCCATCCTGCAGGACAGGAGTGTCTTTTTTTACAGGAACTCAGTATTATTCAATGGAATTCACCCTGAGGAAGGTGGAATTTTAAGATACCAGGACTTAAACGCAAAAAAGAAGCTTACAAGAAGTGGAAGATTGGACAAATGACCAGGGAGGGGTATAAAACTATTGCTCAGGCATGCAGGAATGAAATCAGGAAGGCTAAATCATACTTGGAGTTGCAGCTAGCAAGAGATGTTAAGAGTAACAAGAAGGGTTTCTTCAGGTATGTTAGCAACAAGAAGAAAGTCAAGGGAAGTGTGGGCCCCTTACTGAATGAGGGAGGCAACCTAGTGACCGAGGATATGGAAAAAGCTAATGTACTCAATGCTTTTTTTGCCTCTGTCTTCAAGAACAAGGTCAGCTCCCAGACTGCTGCACTGGGCAGCACAATATGGGGAGAAGGTGACCAGCCCTATGTGGAGAAAGAAGTGGTTCGGGACTATTTAGAAAAACTGGACGTGCACAAGTCCATGGGGCTGGATGCGCTGCATCCGAGGGTGCTAAAGGAGTTGGCGGATGAGATTGCAGAGCCATTAGCCATTATTTTTGAAAACTCATGGCGATCGGGGGAGGTCCTGGATGACTGGAAAAAGGCTAATGTAGTGCCCATCTTTAAAAAAGGGAGAAGGAGGATCCGGGGAACTACAGGCCAGTCAGCCTCACCTCAGTCCCTGGAAAAATCATGGAACAGGTCCTCAAGGAATCAATTATGAAACATTTAGAGGAGAGGAAAGTGATCAGGAACAGTCAGCATGGATTCACCAAGGGGAAGTCGTGCCTGACTAACCTAATTGCCTTCTATGATGAGATAACTGGCTCTGTGGATGAGGGGAAAGCAGTGGATGTGTTATTCCTTGACTTTAGCAAAGCTTTTGATACGGTCTCCCACAGTATTCTTGCCGCCAAGTTAAAGAAGTATGGGCTGGATGAATGGACTGTAAGGTGGATAGAAAGCTGGCTAGATCGTCGGGCTCAATGGGTAGTGATCAATGGCTCCATGTCTAGTTGGCAGCCGGTTTCAAGCGGAGTGCCCCAAGGGTCGGTCCTGGGGCCGGTTTTGTTTAATATCTTTATTAATGATCTGGAGGATGATGTGGACTGCACTCTCAGCAAGTTTGCAGATGACACTAAACTAGGAGGCGTGGTAGATACACTAGAGGGTAGGGATCGGATACAGAGGGACCTAGACAAATTAGAAGATTGGGCCAAAAAAAACCTGATGAGGTTCAACAAGGATAAGTGCAGAGTCCTGCACTTAGGACGGAAGAATCCTATGCACTGCTACAGACTAGGGACCGAATGGCTAGGTAGCAGTTCTGCAGAAAAGGACCTAGGGGTCACAGTGGACGAGAAGCTGGATATGAGTCAACAGTGTGCTCTTGTTGCCAAGAAGGCTAACGGCATTTTGGGCTTTATAAGTAGGGGTATTGCCAGCAGATCGAGGAACGTGATCGTTCCCCTTTATTCGACATTGGTGAGGCCTCATCTGGAATACTGTGTCCAGTTTTGGGCCCCACACTACAAGAAGGATGTGGAAAAATTGGAAAGAGTCCAGCGGAGGGCAACAAAAATGATTAGGGGTCTGGAGCACATGACTTATGAGGAGAGGCTGAGGGAACTGGGATTGTTTAGTCTCCAGAAGAGAAGAATGAGGGGGGATTTGATAGCAGCCTTCAACTACCTGAAGGGGGGTTCCAAAGAGGATGGAGCTCGGCTGTTCTCAGTGGTGGCAGATGACAGAACAAGGAGCAATGGTCTCAAGTTGCAGTGGGGGAAGTCTAGGTTGGATATTAGGAAACACTATTTCACTAGGAGGGTGGTGAAGCTCTGGAATGCATTACCTAGGGAGGTGGTGGAGTCTCCTTCCTTGGAGGTTTTTAAGGCCCGGCTTGACAAAGCCCTGGCTGGGATGATTTAGTTGGGAATTGGTCCTGCTTTGAGCAGGGGGTTGGACTAGATGACCTCTTGAGGTCCCTTCCAACCCTGATATTCTATGATTCTATGACTGTACATTAAGATAAAAACATAAACCTTACTAAAAATAATATTGAAAAGAAGTTTCCAACATGGGATTTTAGAAAAACAGTTAAGTTCTAGAAGTACAAATTTCGGTGCAATACATGGTACAATGTTTATGCAGTCCACGACCTCAAGTTACAGTTCTGACCTGCCTTCAGTTTAATAGGATATGGATGACTTAAATGTAACACACTGGTAGATATATTTTGAAAGATAACAATTTGTTTCATGCAAACAAAATATCTGCATTTTACACTATATAGAATGTTAAATGTGCTTCATCTCCACTAAGCACCACAGCACTACTGCTCAATGTTGCTAGTTTGACCTACATGTTCTCAGCACAAGTTTTAGTATTTCAAAACTACTAGATAGTACAATCTAGAAAAATAAACCAGCATTATCCCATACTAACCTAACTTGTCCAACCTATATTGCCATGTGAACAACCCAAATTTACTTCTTGGACTTTATTTCTTGTTCTCTGGGTTGGCAGAGACTAGGAGTTCTGCAGGGATGACAGGATTAAGAAACAATGCATCAGAAACTGAACTAATCCATTCAAAATATTTCCAGCTGCCTTTCTATTTACGTGACTTCCTTATATTGTTACCAATGGCTAGCTATTTCACAATGTGGACTTCTTTTACTCAGAAATGTGGTCAGAATTATTTATTGCTCAAATCCCTTCTTTCTGTTCCCTCAGATTACTGCCATTTGAAAGCAGTGCGGGGAGGGGTTGCCTTTTTTCTGTTACCTATGGTGTGAGAGGTTTCAGAGGGGTAGCTGTGTTAGTCTGTTTCAGCAAAAACAATGAGGTATCTTGTGGCACCTTAAAGACTAACAAATTTATTAGAGCATAAGCTTTCGTGAGCTATAACCCACTTCTTCAGATGTATGGAGTGAAAATTACCGTGGGCAGGCATAAATATACAGCCCAAGAAAAGATGGGAGTTGCCTTACCAAGTAGGGGGTCAATGATTCAATCAGGGTGGATGTGTCCCATTCCCAACAGTTGACAAGAAGGTGTGAATGTCAACAGAGTAAAAATTACTTTTTGTAGTGCTAACGATGCCAATTCCATCAGGATGGATGGCTCTTAATCAACAGTTGATGGGAGATTACTTCTTGTAGTGACCCAGCCATTCCCAGTCTTTATTCAGGGCTAATTTGATGGTGTCAAGTTTGCAAATGAATTCCAGTTCTGCAGTTTCTCGTTGAAGTCTATTTTTGAAGTTTTTTTGTTGAAGAATGGCCACTTTTAAGTCTGAAATCAAGTGTCCAGGGAGGTTAAAATGCTCTCCCACTGGCTTGTGAATGTTATAATTCTTGACGTCTGCTTTGTGTCCATTTATTCTTTTGGGTAGAGACTGTCCGGTTTGGCCAATATACATGGCAGAGGGGCATTGCTGGCAACTGATGGCATATCACATTATTGGATGTGCAAGTGAACGAGCCCCTTATGGTGTGGCTGATGTGGCCATCCACCCTGATGGAATTGACATCGTTAGCATTACAAAAAGTAGTGTTTACTCTATTGACATTCACACCTTCTTGTCAACTGTTGGGAATGGGACACATCCACCCTGACTGAATCATTAATCCCCCACTTGGTAAGGCAACTCCCATCTTTTCTTGGGCTGTATATTTATGCCTGCCTACTGTAATTTTCACTCCATACATCTGAAGAAGTGGGTCATAGCTCACGAAAGCTTATGCTCTAATAAATTTGTTAGTCTTTAAGGTGCCACAAGACGCCTCATTGTTTATGTTGAGACAGTTGTTCTCCTTCATTAACTATCTGATCTTTGTTAACTCATGGAAGTGTAAACTAGTGTAACTTACATCTCCATTTACCCCCTCTTATAAATGTTACATTAATTTAGATGAACTTAAATTTATTATGGATTATTTATTATTTATATTAGCGTAGTGCCTAACCACCCAGTCATGAACCAGGACCCCATTGTGCTAGGCACTCTACAAAAAGACTGTCCCTGCCCCAAAGAACTACAATCTAAGTATAATCGAGTGAGACCATATTGGTCAGCATGATAGATTGCGGTCTCAGCAGCAACCTAATTAAGTTTTTTTTCTAAGCATCACAGCAAAGGGGAGCTTTAAGGAGAAATGTGAAGAAGGATAATGTGTTAGTTCTGTATGTGTCTCCAAGTAGATTCGCCCGAGCATGAGGGGCAACATGGGAGAAAACAGAAAGGTGTTTGTTTGAAAACTTAATGGGTGGGCAATGGAGGCTGAAATCATGGACTGATCGGGGGCAGGAGCTGATCTTTTGATACCAATTCAGAGATGATAGGGAGGGTGAGGATAGATTGTGAAGGGTCTTGAAAACAAAGACAAGTAGCGTATGGTTGATACCATAGAAAGAAGGGAACCAGTGGAGAGATGCAAAGAAAGGGGTGACACAGTCAATGCAATGGGCTAGGAAAACGATCTTTGCAGCAGCATTTGGAATAGATATGAGGGTAGCAAGATTGATAAATGCAATGTCAGAGAAAAGGATGTTGCAACATCAAGATGCAAGATGAGAGCCTGGATGAGAGTTTTAGCTATGTGGATGGATAGGAAAGGCCACATGCTGTGCAGAAGAATCTGCAAGACTTTAATATAGCCTGGATGTGAGAAGCATATGTACTCATATTCACTCAAATCAATCTCCAATTATCAATGTGTAATTATTTCTCTCACACACACACACACACACACCCTCTGAATTTGTCCCATGGAATCTAAATAAGTGCAAGCAACTTTAAGTAAATGTAAGAATAACTTACACACTGAGGAAGTGTAGAAATAATCTGAAATATCTGAAGTTTAAGTTAAAATAGCAGACCACTTTAAGATAACCTTTTTACACCTTCCTTTGGCTTCACAAGAATTAGGCTCCCTTACACATTGGTAGTTGGAAATAGGTGCAATGGGGTCCAAATTTAAGGAAATTTTATATAGGGCAACGGAGTCTGTGGAAGCTAAAGTTACACCACTTATACCTCACCTTTGGATGTAGCCCAATAGCACTGTCTGGAGTCAACAGTAGTGTAGGGAAGTGCTTTGCTAGCTTCCACACACACCACTGCAAAGTTGCTTCTCTCCACTCCTGCAGTGTATCTGCTGTCCATTACTTGTTCCTTCTTAAGGCATGACAGAGACTGTCAATCATGCCTAATTGTACAGCAAATTTCTAATGTAGACAAATGTTCTCTAAGAGATATGAAGAGGAGGAGACCACAAAACACATTTTCACTTAACACCAAAACCAGGATCTGGACCCAAGTCTCCAGAGGTGAAAAGCTGGTGTATTAAACCTTTACATTAACTCTCCTGCTACATTAGAAGCAATCATAAGAAATATCACACTTTTGCTTAGGAATAGTATTAGCTGACTCTTATACCACATATATTAAAGATACACATCACTTGGCTTAAAATAGAAAAAGTAATACAATGCTTAAAGTGACTAAAAGCTTCACATGTTCAGACATGTGTGAATGAAGGCCCAGCCTGCATTTCCTTTGCTCTATTAATAAAAACTGCCACTTCAAAGATTAACATTTCATGCCTTTTATCTTTGCTTTTTGTTTTGCCTTTTCATTCTGATTTTAAACCAAGTAATGTGCACATGAAGCATGTTTTTCTGGCCAGAAAGAATAGATCATACAAAAATTTAACTGTCTTTGATATGAAAAAAACTTTTCTTAAATTTAGTCTTCTGTCTTAAATTATTCCTAAATACCATGGCAATAGGTCCACTATTCCTCACTCCTTACTGAACTATATTCTTTGCCACAAGACCATTACATATTAGCCTGCACAATTATATCAAGGGTGAATCTCTGCCCATATTTTAAGTGGTTTAGGGATAAAAAAAGTTCAGAACTGAGATACATCTAGTCTTTTCTCCTCCACAAGAACAGTCATTCATCACTCTACTTCACACTAAACATTTATGTACCTAAATTCAGCAACTATATCCAATTATTAGTAATAACTTATACAACTCCCTTTGTAAATACCAATGTTATGCAATATATGACAGTATATATAGGGAGCAGTTCACACACCACTGAAATGTAGCTATCTTTGGGATAGCTGTTGTACCAGCAACACTAAACAATATTTGTAGCAGGTGAAATGAAAAAAATTTATTCAACAAAAACAATAGGAAATGTTTAGAGAATATCAGCCAAAATGAAATTTAGCCAAGAAAGTTGGCCAACACTTTTGTCTTTGAAGAGTTCCCAGGGACCATTATTGACCACCAGTGATCAGGACCCTGGTTTCATCTTAGCCTTCCAAAGATAGCTGCAGTTTCCCCCATCCTGGGCTGAAGTACTAATTCAAACGAAAGAGTGCTATCTACCTAATCACCAACATGAGTTGAAATATAAAAGGATTCAAACAAAACTGCTTTTGAATTAATAGCCATGTAATTCTGAAGTCCCAATTCACTAAGCAATGATAACTTTAGTGTCATTTGGCAGAAAACAATAATAAAGCAATCTGTAAACATGCCTGTTATGCTAATAGTATTACAATAATGTTTTACTTCTTTCCCCAAATTAGGTCATGTAATCTGAATACTGACCAAAATAAAATGGGGAACCCAAGAGATTTTTTTTTATGTTATAAGGCACAGTCTCTGGCAAGAAAATTAAAGACATTCAAGTCTTCAAATATTAGGAGTGAAATATCTATTTTTAATCTCAAAAGACAGAACTACTATTTAAAGACCGACCAAATATTCCTGGTTTTTTGCACTGGAATGTTTAAGGAGACTGTGATGTAGTTAAATATATGTACCATGTTTTCCTTCCCCTTTGCTAATCAAACAGCAACAAAAGATTTTATAAAGGAATTAAAAAGTGTTAAGGCAATGTCCCTTTAAGTAAATAGACTAAATGTTTTGAGCTGAAAGTTTCTATGAGAATGGAAGACAGCTATAGACAGTTCTTTAATGTAGCAGAAAAAAAAGGCACAATAATAAGATCCAATTGTTAAAGCTAAAGAAAGACAAACTCAGACTAGACATAAAACATAAACTGCCTTTCAGCTGAGGGATATGAGCTGACACAGAGGCATGATGGGCCTTTTGACTCATTTTGCTAAGCACTGAAGAGGGTGATCTATGTCTATATTCACCCTGGGGGCAATACTCTTTCCTACTCTTATCTGGTGACTGAATAGAAGAGGTCTTGATTGCTCTGCTGGATTCAATAGTTAAAGAGTTCAATCTCTTCAATGAAGAATGAGCCCAGGAGCTTGGAGTAGAGCTATGGCTCACATGAGCACTAGCCAAAAGTGTCTGCTCAGGTTTGGCAGGATCTTTTCTCTCATGCTCTGAATAGGCTCTTGTCGAATGCAGTAGAAGAAAGAGGTTGAGGCAGACCTCCCTCACTTTCTGTGTCCGCTTGGAGAAAGAGTAACAGATTGAGCACCTGTCAGGGATGTACCCCTCACCAAGATATAAGAGGCACTAACAGTGTACATCACTGAGCAGCCTTACAAGAGGGGTGAGTTTTAAAATCCAGGGTTTTAAATCTCAGCCATAGTGGCTTCAGTCCTGGTTCTGGGCATATCTCTTAATTTATTACAAAAGTTTTGGTTGGTGGGCTGGTTTGTTTGTTTGCTTGCTTGCCTGCCAATGGGCATACAGCTAATAAACCTATATTATCTACAGTGGCTATACAAACTAACTATTATTAACTTGCCTAACGAGATCGCACAAAGCACAGAATAAGCGGACACTGCCAGGATTCCATCTCATTGTCACACATAATAAGAAGGAACTGAGCCTGAACAGTTGAGCCTTCTTTGTCTTTTATCTCCTCAGGCCAAATTAAGGCAACCTGGGGCCCCAGACACACCATGAAACTGGGCCCCGCATGCCTTGGCTGACCTTCCGCTTGAAGCCCATGTATAAGTGTTTGCAAAATTAGGACCTAAAGGCAAAATCTTTGTACTACTGAAATCAACTGCATTGCACCACCAGACTACAGCAGCAGCAATGTTTGTTACACATGAAAAAAGGGGATGAGAAAAACATTTTAAGCTAGAGGGAAAAGAAATAAAAAGGTAACAGGAAAATGAGAGGGGGAAAATATGTTCCTTTTGGTAAAAACTTATTTAGAAAAGAAAATGTTCAGAACAATAAAAAGGAAGGAACTAATCATATATTTGTTCATTTAATGAAAGCAGGTAAATGAAATGTGAAATTGTATTTTAATTAAATAATGTAAACTGTATTAGTTTCTTTAAAATATATATATACACCAACAGCATATAATTTAATATATGCTAATATATTTCATCTTTCAGTACAGTTTTCATCTTAGTTACATTTCTTTTAATTAATAAATACCCTTTAAATGTTGATACCTGTGTAACATGAGACTAAAATCCAATCTTTATAAATCAATTCATTTCTTCATGTAACAAAAGAATTGGCCACACTATTCCTTGTTACAGGAATCTTCCCATATCTATGATTTTGCTATACTATCCTGTACTCTACCCACCTCTACTCTCAAAGGGAAATGAGAGAAACTCCGACACATGGAGGACAGAATTTTCATTATCTTTGCTACTGTGGGCCCAATTCTAAAGACTTGGTCAGGCAAACATCCCATTGATGTCAATGGGATTTTGCCAGGGTATGGCTATGAAGGATTAGGGCATGTTAACTCTTTGTTAAAGCAATATAACAAGAACCATTATCTACATTTTCAAAAAGAGGCGGGCAACTTGTACCCCGTAATGCATTAACCACATTTGTGCATGTAAAATACTTTTTTTATTTTTTAAACAAAATAATTCTGCAAACATATCTGCATAACTTTACATGCTGCGAGTAGACCATTGTCTTCAAAATTTAAAATTTACCATAGGTGAAAATCTTTGCAAGATCAGGGCCTAAGTAAATATAAGTGTATGTATTTTTGCAGACTTAAGCGATCCCTCACTTTTTGAAAAAAACTGTGCATATAATTTCTTATGCTAACAGGAGAGAGAGATGCTCTATGATGCATGAAATACTGCTTATATCTATTATATAGGTTGAACTGTTCCAAAACAAATCTTTTAGAGAGTGGTGTCCCCATAATACTTTCAAGGTCCCTTTATAAATGGATTTTCTGACTCCAAGATATCAAGAGTATAACTTCAGCTAGCCAGGGGACCATCTGTTGTTTTATTTCCAGAGTATCCATTCTTCATGTAGCTTTTTTTCAATTTTCAAAGAATCCTAGAAATTAGAGTTGGAACAGACTTTTCAGGTCATCCCCCCCATCAAAGGACATTTCCTGTATTATAATTGTGAAGGTTTCATTCAGGACAGTTTTAAATGACTCTAGCAATGAATTTTTCATCTCTTTTCCTATGAGAGTATACTTACGCTGTGCAATAGAGAGCTGTTGATTTGTATATGTTAAGTTTTTCCAAAGATTGTGTAACCTGTAATACCAAATATATTTACTTCATTACTTCCTATTTGTCCATATTCTTTTTCTATCTTTACTTGCTTAAGACAATTTTTTTTTTTAAATCTGAAATCAGCCACTTTAGAATGATTGATTTTATCTTCTTGCATATGTATTAATTGAGCTAATGTCATTTTTCCGATGGCATAAAGCCCCTTAATATTGCAAGACTTAAAATTCTGCTGTTTTAGACAAAACAAGGAATGTAGACTCTGATCCTGCAAAGACTTAGGGCTGGTCCACACTAACCCCCCACTTCGAACGAAGATACGCAACTTCAGCTACGTTATTCACGTAGCTCAAGTCGAACTATCTTAGTTCGAACTTACCGCGGGTCCACACGCGGCAGGCAGGCTCCCCCGTCGACTCCGCGTACTCCTCTCGCGGAGCAGGAGTACTGGCGTCGACGGCGAGCACTTCCGGGATCGATTTATCGCGTCTAGACAAGATGCGATAAATCAATCCCAGAAGATCAATTGCTTACCGCCGGACCCGGAGGTAAATATAGACGTACCCTTAGGGCAGGTCTACATTTAAAACGCTGCATCGGCGCAGATGCACTGTTGTAGCACTTAAGTGAAGTTGTTCCTACGCTGACTGGAGAGCTTCCTATCCTAACACCTCCACGAGAGGCAGTAGCTAACTCAAAGGGAGAAGCAAAATTTGCAGATGATATGAAACTACTCAAGATAGTTAAGTCCAAAGCAGACTGTGAAGAACTGCAAAAGGATCTCTCAAAACTGGGTGACTAGGCAACAAAATGGCAGATGAAATTCAATGTTGATAAATGCAAAGTAATGCACATTGAAAAACATAACCCCAAATACATATAAAATTGTGGGGTCTAAATTAGCTGTTACCACTCAAGAAAGAGATATTGGAGTCATTGTGGATAGTTCTCAGAAAACATCCACTCAATGTGCAGTGGCAGTCAAAAAAGTGAACAGAATGTTGGGAATCATTAAAAAAGGGATAGATAAGAAGACAGAAAATATCATATTACCTCTATATAAATCCATGGTACGCCCACATCTTGAATACTGCCTGCAGATGTGGTCGCCCCATCTCAAAAAAAGATATATTGGAATTGGAAAAGGTTCAAAAAAGGCAGAAACTGGGAATGGACGACAGGGGATGGATCAATTGATGATTACTTGTTCTGTTCATTCTCTCTGGGGCACCTGGCATTGGCTACTGTCGGAAGACAGGATACTGGCCTAGATGGACCTTTGGTCTGACCCAGGATGGTGGTTCTTTTGTTTACAGTGAGTCTTTAACCCCATTCACAATTCAAGAGGCAGACCAGACCTGTCAGTCACAGGCAGAGAGGGGGTAGACCAAACACCTGAAACGCTGTTTGAGACAGCTCCTGCAGTTGCTGCCACAGAACTACTTAATGTAGCATTAAAACTATTAACTAAGAATGCCTACTTCAGATCCCCTTAGTAAAATTAATTACTGCAGAACATGAAATTTCCTTAGCCAAAAAAGACATCTACCAATATATATTTCAGAAGAGTAATATTTTACCCGGGTGGGTCCAATCTGCAGACTGTGTGACCCATAACCATAGCCTGTATATTTTGAGAGCACAGTGAAAACAACCACCCTCAAACATAATCACCATCAAAAATAATCAATGATGATTTAATGAGTATTTTCACCCACTAACCATAATTGTATGTATTTTGTAGAGGTGGGAATTAATGGTATTTCATGGTGGTAGAATAAATTAATGTTGCCTGGACTTTAAAGGTCATTGCTGACAAATTTAGGGGTTGCTGCCAAGGATTTTGGTTCCAATTGTGCCATGGATACACATGGTCATGACTACAGGAAATAATCTTGCCCTGGCCCCGAGAGGATTGATAAAATCACCTAATACATCTTTTCTATCTTTGGTTTCTTTTGTTCTAAACAATCTAAAGGTCAGCATGTAAATAATACCTGCAATTTCCACTGACATTTCTACATTCACTCTATTAACAGAGCTTAGGCAAAACCTATCCCATCATGTGGGGCTGCCATTTTTTCCTCCTAGCACACTTTTCACACACCCTTTCCTCCCACACATCAGCCACCTCTGCCATTTTATCACACCTTCTGGCTGCAAAACATGGCTTCATACAGTAATGCAGCTGCCATTCAACTCTTTAAAAACCAATCTTTGGGACTGAAAGTCCTGAGGTCACAGTCAAACCTGGGTCTCGCACAAAAACTTACTACTGTTCTGAATTTGTTATTTTAAAATTAAGAAATAACAAAGTAATATCCACTGAGAGGTGGATGCTTCTGAAAAGAAGAGAGCTTGCTCATAAGGGTTTTTAAGCTTCCGCTTGGTGACTTCTTAGCTTTTATCTCCGCCCAGGTTGCAGTATCCCTAAACAAAGAGCATATTAATACAAACTGCAATTTTTATTTCTGAAAATAAAGTCAAAATAAAAGCCATGCACTTTAAACCAAAAGAGATTAATTCAAACTTCAAACTCACTAGATGCAACATATATATCAAGGAGCAATACACACTTACAATATTGTAGTTCACATAGAGAAATTTATGTATTTTTATTTTAAAATGAAAAAATATTAAAAATTCAGTGATTAAAAAAGAACTGTTTGATTAATATTTATGTGGTACTAAATTAGTTATCTTATAACCAGCTTTACTTGTTTAGAACTGAAATTTTAATTTTCTTTCTACACAATCCATGGGAGAAAAACAAATATACAACTGTCACATAAAAAGAAGAAACGAAATGTAAAAACTTAGGGAGGGATAGCTCAGTGGTTTGAGCATTGGCCTATTAAATCTAGGGTCCAAGATTGTGAGTTCAATCCTTGAGGGGGCCACTTAGGGATCTGGGGCAAAATCAGTATTTGGTCCTGCTAGTGAAGGCAGGGGGCTGGACTCAATGACTTTTCAGGGTCCCTTCCAGCTCTATGAGATAGGTATATCTCCATATAAAAACAATGAAATGCTTACCTAATTTATATCACTCTGGTCAAAAATGTTCACAGTTGGAATCAGCATAATTTTTGACAATTGTATAGCAAAGCTTAAGAAAATGTATTTAAAAGGAACAATATTTAATATTTAATTTCCCCTAAACAGGCATCTTTTACAATGTGATTTGTTTCTTTCTTATATCATATGTTTTTATTATACTGCTATACAGTGGTATCAAAACTTGTTATTAATATGTATCTTTTACAGTAATACATTTTGCTTGTCTGTAGAGACAAGTAGGCAGACAGTAAATTATCTGTTATTCGTTCTTTTCATGTAAGAATTTTATTTTCGATAGAGAAACAAAATATCACAGATACAGAAAAACCACTAACATGTCCACCTTCTACTATTTATCTTTTAATGAAAGCAACATTACAATTCACTTAGGAATGCATGATTGATTGTTAACTGCTAAATGGAAAAGGTAGAGAGATTTGTTATCACATCATGTTCAGCATTTTAAGAGTTACTCAAATCATAACATAGGCAATCAAAATGGTATTGCTAGATTGCATTGCACTATTGTATAAATATGTTCATTGTATGGCATGAGGTTTGTTGATACGCTGAAGAAGGAAGAATTTTAACAGAAAGCTAAGAGTTACCTTTATTAATTCCTCTTGGCAGTAATTCATCTCACTGGATCTGTATAGGGGCATTCCACCCTATCCCTTTATTAAGGGTCAGAAACAACCTCTACAGAATCCATCTTTCTTTAGGGGGAAAGCTCTGCCCACCATTGAGCTAACATAATGGCCCTCCCTAGTCCCCTGACAATCAGGGGTTGAAGGAGAGAAATGTGGCCCTGGTTGGGTGAGGCACCTCCTTGTGGCGGATGTCCAGTGCAGGTACTCCATAGGAAAGGTATACAGTGACCAGATAAATGGCTTGGAAAAGGACTTAAAAAAAAGTGTTAAAGGAACGAATGGGGGGCAGTTAAGGACTCCTCTGATTGGTATGGCAGGGAGCCAACCCCCCATTCTTATAGCCCACCTTAACCCTCCTACAAGGGGGGGTGGATGGTAAGGTCCTGGCAGTGGATTTGCCAGAGGGACCTGGATGGAAAAAGAGGGGGAGCTGGTAAAAGCCCCCCAGGTATGGTAAGATCCTGGCAATGGATTTTCTGGAGGGACCTGGATGGAAAAAAGACGGGGAGCTGGTAAAAGCCCCCCGGGTAATTACAGAATAAACATAGGGTTACCTGCACTGTACAGGTCTGCTGGGTAGGCCCAGACACCTAATAATAAAGTTGCGGCCTGATTAAACCCTTGTCAAATGTCTCCTGTCCTACTTTCAGTATAGCCAGACAATGACCGCCTTGCACCTTTAAGTGGAGGGGGGGGGGTATCTGGCTGGCAGGCCAAATGAAGGGAACAGTGCTTTATAGCTGTAGGGGGTAAGAGGGAGATGAAAACTGCTGTAAAAGGGTCCTCTAGGAATGCAGGGTTTAAAAGGGGCAGCCCTGTGCCTGAAGCTTCCCTTTTACAGGGAGCAGGCTGAAACAGGACCCACCCTCCCTCCCCTTTAGGTGGTAAAATACCAGGTTTGGTCAAGACCTGCTGTGGGCATTATGCTAGCTGCCCCTTTTTTAAGGGGGGCTGGGAAGGAATTTTTCCCTTACCACCATATTGCAGTTGGGGTTTTTTCACTTTTCCCACAGCAGGTATAGGAAGGGCTCTGTTCATGCACGGCATGAAGAGCGGCAGGCTATATGTCGCAACTCATTATTTAAGTGTAGGGCGGAGGTCCAGTGCAGGTACTCCATAGGAAAGGTATACTGTGACCGGATAAATGGCTTAGAAAAGGACTTTAAAAGAGGTGTTCATTAAAGGAACGAACGGGGGGTGGTTAGGGACTTCTATGAGGGAGCAGGGAGGTACAGCAGGGAGCCAACCCCCCATTCTTATAGTCCATCTTAACCCTCCTATGGGGGCGAGGGGGTGGATGGCAAGGTCCTGGCAATGGATTTGCTGAAGGAACCTAGATGGAAAAAGAGGGGGAGCTGGTAAAAGCCCCCCGGGTAATTACGGAATAAACATGGGGTTACTTGCACTGTACACTTTTATCTTCCAGGTAGTCCCAGACAACTAATAATAAACTTGTGGCCGGATTAAACCCATGTCAAATATCTCCAGTCCTTCTTTTGTTATAGCCAGATAATGGCCCTCCCATGTCCTCTGACAATCAGGGGCTGAAGGAGGATAATGTGGCCCTCTGCATTATTGTTGTATGATTTGATTAACTGAATTTCCAGTAAATTCTGGTGCATATTTAAATTGTGCTTATTTCTTATAAAAATTGGATTAATTTGGTATTTATGGAAGTGAGGGACTAACAGTGGTAGACTACAGTGTTGGCAGGCACAAGGAAATTTTTCTGTTCAGCTCGGGTACTATACTTCACTCCTGACATATAACTCCTGTGCTATCCCAGTCCCAAGCTTTTCTGTAAGAGACTGAACATTTGAGCTGACTATTTTGTGCATGCCAATATGTACATATGCACAAACTTGAATTAACACACACAAGTGGGGGAGAGGGATAGCTCAGTGGTGTGAGCATTGGCCTGCTAAACCCAGGGTTGTGAGTTCAATCCTTGAGGGGGCTACTTACGGATCTGGGGAAAAATCAGTACTTGGTCCTGCTAGTGAAGGTAGGGGGCTGGACTCAATGACCTTGCAAGGTCCCTTCCAGTTCTAGGTGATAGGATATCACCATTAATTTATTTTAAAAGTTATACATGCACAGCAAAAAGATCTCTAATTCCCTGAATTAGAGGGAATACAGAACTGCTATTTTTTCCCTTTTATAGTTGGGTATCATATTTCTTGTTACCAGTTTTCTGATATCTTGTTTGTTCTCCAAGATTTTTCAGAAATAACTGTCATTAAGTACATTTATTAACTAATTTCATTAACAACCCAGGTGCAAAACATCCAGACCTATAATCTGTATATGCATTATTTTCAAGTATTTCTTTACCTGTTTTTTAAATCAATGGTTGTGCTAACAATGTCTTCATCACTCCCTAACTGTGCCCATCTCATTTTCTTACCTTTTTGTTAAGAATTTAAAGCAGTTCAGCTACTCACCCACTTTAAAATAATTATTAATTGTATCCCCCTCCTCATTTAATAGGTCTACATTATCCTTGGTTTTTCTTTTTTACCCTTTTTTTTAAAAACTAATTCCCTCCTCCCCAACCTTATTTTTTCTACGGATCTTAAATGATCCATGTATTTTTGTTTAGTTCTCTTCCTTTTCTCCATGTCCAGTATAGTGTAATAGGATGTCATTTTCTAAGACCCTGCAGAGATATGCAGGATTATTCTGCTGCCTATTACTGCTGCCAGGTGGTAGAATCCTGAACAGTCATGAAGAGCTCTTTTGCTGACTCACCTTGGCAGCTAGGAGAGTTGCATTCTATTATTTCCAAACCATGAATTAAAAAAGAGTCTGAATATTTCTCAAAGGGCAGAAATAGAGAGGTCCTGCAAAAAGCAACCTTAAAGCCACCAAACTCAGGCTGAACAAGGGCCTGATATCTATCTGTATACATTTGAGGAGTATTTAGTTTACCACACACTCAACAGTCAAATATAGAAATAAAGCAATGCTTTATTTTATGTAAGGTGAAGGATGACGGCATACCCCCACCCCTTCCTATTATTAAGGAAGTGTATCAATAATTTAAAAAACAACAACAATAAGGAGTCCGGTGGCACCTTAAAGACTAACAAATGTATTTGGGCATAAGCTTTCGTGGGTAAAAAACCTCACTTCTTCAGATGCATGGAGTGAAAGTTTCAGATGCAGGCATTATATAATGATCATGATTATATATATCATTATATAATGCCTGCATCTGTAACTTTCACTCCATGCATCTGAAGAAGTGAGGTTTTTTACCCACGAAAGCTTATGCCCAAATAAATTTGTTAGTCTTTAAGGTGCCACCGGACTCGTTGTTGTTGTTATGGATACAGACTAACACGGCTATCCCCTGATAAATTTAAAAGACATCACCAGACTTTGTAGAAGAATGTTATTTTTAAAGAAGTGTCGCATGACAGAGATACAGAAGAATTTTGCACACCATTCTGCTAATAGCCGCTAGAAAACATGGCACCAGACCCTTCCACAGCAATATATGCAAAACCTGCAGGCATATCTCCACTGCTACGATGATCAACATCCCTCAAAACACACCTTTCAAGATCCACGGGTCGTACAGATGCCTGTCACGACATGTGGTGTACCTCATCCAGTGCATCAAATGCCCCAACAACAACTCAACCCTCATCCTTGAAGGAAACCTGCATGACACCTTCAAAAGATGAGCCTGAGAACGTAAATTCATAATTTTGCTGGACGCTAAAAACAAGGGACTTACAAAGACAGTGGTTTCACAGAGGGGAGGGATAGCTCAGTGGTTTGAGCATTAGCCTCCTAAACCCAGGGTTGTGAGTTCAATCCTTAAGGGGGCCATTTAGGGATCTGGGGCAAAAATCTGTCTGGGGATTGGTCCCCCTTTGAGCAAGGGGTTAGACTAGATGACCTTCTGAGGCCCTTCCAACTCTGATATTCTATAACCCATTACAACAACTTGTAACACTGCCTACTAATCCTTCATTGTCCTACAATACAATGTCCTGCAGAAGAATTAATTGTCCACTTCATGTTAAGTGGCCTTCAACAGCATGTGTGAATCCCTTATGCCAGAGGTTCCCAAACTTTTCTTATTGCATACTCCCTTCCAGCTCTACCAGTTGCCTGCATACCCCTACCTGGCACTTTGTATGTTCTTTTTAACACTACCTGTCTTTAGCCATCTGTCCATATTTCACTGTTAAATACAGATATAGTTATAATGTGACATATACAACCAAAAAAAACCCCCTAAGTTCTGAGCTCAGATAGATTGGACAGTTGTTGGGCAATTTCACCCATGCTGTACAGTGATTGGAGGTGAGGGCTCTGTATGTCAACATCTGTGTGTATCTGTGTTCTTACTGGTACATCTTGAAGTAAATTAACTACCGTATTTTATAGAACAAATTCTTACAGAGTTTTAAAGCTTTGTCTGAGTAGCCTATTATGAAAATGCAATAAATAAAATAATAAATAAAATCCACCATTACATCATTTCTCCCACGTACCCCTCAGAGATGTTTTGCATACCCCCAAGGGTACACATACCACAGCGTGGGACCCCTGCCTTATGTTAACACTCTGTCCCACTTTGTACTGAGCTTGTAAACTCTGATTTCCTTCTCCTGACCAGAGGAAGAGCTCTGAGAAGCTCAAAAGCTTGCCCTTTCCAAACAGTATCTTTTTTTGGATCAAGTTCTATCTCCCTGACTTGGTCTCTCTCATATCCTGGGACCAACACTGCAAATAACCAGACCAATCATAAATGACCTTCATGACAGAACCAGAGTTCTCCTTTTGCAAGTTTATCTACTGCATTTTCTTTGTTTTTTTTGTATTTGGCTATCTTTTTTCAAAAGGGATAAATCACATTTTCCACTGACCCCGCTTATATTTGGTTTGCATGTTTAAAAGTGAGCACTAAAGACAAGAACAATGAATATGTAAACATTCTTTTATAGCCTGATTTTCAGAGGTGCTGAGCATTCATATCTACCACTGAAGTCAACGGCCTGCAAGTGCTCAATGCCTCTGAGTATTAGTACACATGGTGCATATTAAATAAAAATATGATTTTAAAACAATTTAAACTAGTACAAAACCCTATTAGGAAATTCTTAACTCAGTTTAAGCCTTAAGTCAAAATAAATCATGTTTAAAACAATTAAGTTAAAAGGATTTTTTTAAAAAATGATTAAATCAAATTACGATTGTCCGCACAGGGCTTTGCACTGTTTTAACTAAACTTTTTTTTGCACCAATTAAGTTAAACCAGTGGACCTTTGACTATAAGCAGCACCTTAAAACTGACTTCAGCTAAGCAGATTGAAAGCAGAAGACATGCAAGCTACCGTACACAGCTTTCTAGAACATTTCAAACCTGACCTACAATATTTCTGTTCTAATCCAGAAGTTCTCTGAAGCACAGATAGTGAAAGTATGTGATGGCCACGTGTGGCAGGCAAATGTGGACTGAGAGAAGAACACCAAATTCCTTTTCACTTCTGAACTAATATTAATGGGAGGTGCACAGGTAATAATATGGAGATATACCTATTTCATAGAACTTGAAGGGACCTTGAAAGGTCATTGAGTTGAGTCCAGTCCAGTCCGCTGCCTTCACTAGCAGGACTAATTTTTTGCCCCAGATCCCTAAATGGCCCCCTCAAGGATTGAACTCACAACCCTGGGTTTAGCAAGCCAATGCTCAAACCACTGAGCTATCCCTCCCCGCTTTCTAGCCAGAAGCATCAATGTACCATTAAATTTAGTATAATTTATTTCTAACATTGCTCATTTTATATAGATATGGACAAATACAAAAAACTCCGGCTTTAGATGAGCAAAATATATGAGTTACGTAATTGGAGACTGTCCCCAATTGAAGAATTGTCCTATTTTTAGGGACTGGCTAATGGCTATTCCACTTAAGAATTTTTCCCCCTTAGACATATCAGCCAATCAGAACTTGTATTTAGGAAACCAGAGTAATTTATCCTCTAAATAATTTTTCCTAGTTGGATGGAATGAAACAAAAGACAAAGAAATGGCAATGATAAAATGCTTTTCACTGTGACACTTCAGTGTAACTGAAGATTATAAAGGCCGAGAAATTTCCAGTCATGATGAAAGGTTTTTTAAACCTTCTAAGTCTTTTGTTGTGCTTGTGATTACAAATTGAAATGATTCATTTCCCTCTATGACAGTATCTTAAATTGTGTGTCACACAATCAAAATTTAAAGCTTGATAGGTCCACCGTACAGTTTTAAAAAGTCATTCACAGGAGCTCAAAATTTAATTAAGCAAAACACTAGATCAATTAAGACTAAATGGTAGTGTAAAATATTAAGGTAAAACATGTATTAGTGTGACATTTGCATTTTTATGAAATATAAATGACAAAGAAATAAAAAATGCTTCTAAATTTCAGTTAACTCCCTTTTAAAAATCTTGTTTCCATGGCAATGTTGAGAGTAAGTTTTTACAGGATGTAGATATGGATTTTTTTATTTAAAAAAAACAGTTTAAATGAAAAATAGCAACATCATCTCTTTTCAATTTTCTAATATGGCTGAGAGGCACAGAAAATAAGTTACTAAGATATCAGTGCCAGGAAAAATGCAGAAGATGGACCCCTTGTTATCTTTCGAGCTTGTGGTGTGCTTTTAAATAGACACATTCACCAAAAAAGCCCTCCCACAAACACCCTAGTAGTCAAACAGACAATAGAGTTATTGTCTCTTCCCAGTCTGTAAGCTAGCACAGCTAGTTCAATTAGGGAAGTTTTTAATCATATCAACTCTCATTAAGGAGATCAGTTGAAATTCCACTACAAAGGCTACCTATGATAGAAGTAGCCAAGTGGTGCTCCTTTTGCATTCCAGATCTTAGAAAAGTTGCTCAGATCTCTAATGAGTAATCAAGGATTGAGGTTTCCAGGCTACAAAAATCCTGTTGTGGCAAAAAAGGCAGAAACCTAACACCCAAATCAATACTGTATTACTCTCTCCACAGGCAAGAGCTGCTGGGTCAGGAAAATCATGAAAAATTCATAGAGGAGGTGGTCAAGTCATCCATAAGATAGAGAAAATAATGCTATATCTAAAAATCCCCTGAGCAATCGAAGACACTTTATAGATTTCACCGTGGATAAATGCTGGTTTGTTTCATCTATGTCCCTAAATACTGTTCCTATCTTATTTCTGACAGTAAATGAGGATGTCTTGATCTATATTTACTGTCTTTCTTATTTACTTTATTAATTTCTCAATCTCCCTACTCTGCCATTGCAGTAGTGACTCCATGGGATAATTCTGAGTCATTGCTTCTAGCAGAACAACAGGGTAACTAACTCATCATGGATGAGTCTTTAAAGCGCCTCCTATATGTTGATTCCTCAAAAGGGATAGGTATAATTCTGAGGACTAGGAAAAGTTATCAAAAGCCCTGCTCTTCTCTATGGTATCACTCCTCACTTATAAACTCTAAATTCTCAAGCATAAAAAAGCAAGGTGCAATCTTAGTTCACAGAACCATAAGGGAAGGAAAATATGTGATGAAAAAACTACACTTGGAAATGGCAAGGAAACAAAGATTTCTGCATGATTAGTAAACCTGCCTTGATGTCTTCTTGCTAGCCTCAGAATCAAATTTGTACCTAACAAAGCAATGGTAAAAAAAGTAAGAAGTGGAACAACAAGGGTAGTCATGATATATATAGTAGAGAAACTGATAAAAGAACTCTAATAATAGCAGAAGATGATAGAAATCCAGCTACAAGCACCATAAGGTGACATTTGAAAAAAAAAGTCCAATAAAGGCCTCTGAGAAATCTACAAAAGACACCTTTCCCAACAATGCCCAGAAAGCAGAAGCTCTCCAAGCAGGATGAGCTGAGAGAAGGAACAGTCAATTTCTTCTCTGGATAGTAGTTAGACATCTCTGATACAAGACATGACATATGTGGATAAGGAAAACATACAGATTTAAATCTGCCTTGTTGAAATGAGACAAATAATGTTCCAAAGACTCTAAGCTAAGTGGCATTAAGAAAATCAGACAAATTAAGATGAAACATACCTGTCAGCAGGGCCGGCTCTACTGTTTTTGCCGCCCCAAGCAGCGCGCTGAATTGCCACCGCGGACAGCGGGGGCAGTCCGTGTGCTGTTAGGGCGGCACGCGCGTTTCCGCAGTGGTGGCAATTTGGCGGCAGCTTCTGTCTTCAGCTGGAAGCCGCCAAATTGCCGCCACGGGCAGCTGAACATAGAAGCTGCTGCCGAATTGCCGCCACCGCGGAAACGTGTGTGCCGCCCTAACGGCACACGGACTGCCCCCGCCGTCCACGGCGGCAATTCAGCACGCTGCTTGGAGCGGCAAAAACACACGGACTGCCGCCCCTTGCAGATTGCTGCCCCAAGCACCTGCTTGGAATGCTGGTGCCTGGAGCCGGCCCTGCCTGTCAGTACATACCGTCCATTTCCTGTCCAATGCAAGACTATACTCAAGCATCTTGTCTAGTCTAGTATTTTGTGATTTTAAATATTTTAAGAAAAGGTTATTCAACTATAATGGTAGTTTCTCCAAATATATTGCCTCTGCAGAGTTACACGTGGGATCACGTGTCTCAGTACCACAGCTTCATGGAGGCATTTAGGAAGTGAATGTAATAGCCTTATCCTTACAGAAGGTTGGGGAAATGATGGTGAGACATAAGTGCCTACATGTAACTCACTCTCTTCACTGAGGTAGTGGCCACTAGAAACACCCAGTGGGTAATATTTTCAAAAGTGCTTAAGTGAATTAGGAGTCTATGTACTATTTTCAAAAGTGGTACAGGAACTTATTAATTTTCCATGAGATTCAGCATCTAAATGCTTAACTCACTTTTGAAAATGGAACTTACGGTCTTAAATCACTTAAGCACTTTTGAAAATTTTACCCACTGTCTTAAAATCTGGGTATGGTCATAAAAGAGACTATATAAAATTGTTACATTCTGCCCCTTGGATGTAGATAGTAATTTCTGCTTACTTACCTGACAAATCAGAATCTAGTATTTTTTTATTCCTCTTTGAACCTCAGAGTCAACACAACTAGGAGAAAGCTGGATTCTATTCTAGTTTATGCACCAACACAATTGTCATATACGTTTCAATTGCCAAATCTTGATTACTGTTGGTAATGCATGAGCTAAAAATAACCCAGGTTTGACTCTGGGATCCCTGGGTGAGTTTGCAGGGGTAGCAGTTAGAAAAAAACAAAAACAAATAATTAGCAATGCCAGGTTTGCTGCATTGCTAGGGTTGCCAACTTTCTACTTTCTAAACACCAGACCCCCCTACACCACCTCTTTTGAAGCCCTGCCCCACCTCTTCCCCCCAATGTCCTACCTCTTCCTCCCAAGGCCTCGCCTTTGTCCCACCTCTTCTCCCCACACTCAGCCCCTGTTCCGCCTCTTCCCTCGAGGTCCCACTCCCTACTCTCCCCTCTGCTCCACAACCCCCCATCACTCGCTGCTTTCCCCACTCCCCCTTCCTCCTCACTTGATCCTCTTCACCTCCATCCTCCCTCACCCCCAGCTGGGCTCCCTCTGCTCTGGGTCTGGAACAGGAGTGGCAGCCTGATGCTGAGCCTGCTTGCCTGCCTGCAGGTAGGAGGCGGGCCCAGCTGAGCAGGGGCTGGTGAGGGTTGATGACCGAGCACCTTCCTCCTCCCGCGGTAACTGGACTTCTGGTATCCCGTGAGTGCATCTGACAGGACACTGCCAGGTCCCCTTTTTTATCAGACTTTCCAGTCAAAAACCAGACACCTAGCAACCCTGTTGCATTATGTTTCCTTACAGATTACCAGAGGCTTTTTCGGTCTTTAATTTCCATTATACATGTACCATGTTTTTATTGAGTACTTTTTATGGATTCTGTTTCGCTGGTTATAAAAACGTTTATACCCAACTTACTCTAATTACCTAGATTGTAAGCTCTTTGTCACAGGGGACAGCTTTTTGTTCTATGTTTATACAAAACCTAGCACAATGGGGACTGTGACTCCTAGGCACTACAGTACTAAAAATAATACTTAATATAATAATACCCTGATATTTGTCTTTCCTAGGGACTTCGGGTTCTCTCTTACAGTCTTATTAATAGAGCTGGTTGGAAAATAGAAAAAAAATAACTTTTCCCCCCATTTTTCATCTAAATTTCATTTTCATAAAAAATGTTGTCCAGCTATGTTGTTAATTTTCATTAGTTCTTTTATATCTTTACCAGCCTTCATTATATTGTTACAAAAAAAAATATGAGCCATCGTTGGGAAGTTTCCAGAGATATCTCTGAAAAAGGAGGAAAATCTTGAGATTTAAGCCATGCAGATATTTTAGTTGTTGTGTATGTAGCACATGGAAATTTCTAGTATAACTGGTCATTATCAATTGCTGACACATTCGGATTATATTTTAATGCAAGGAATCAATCTTCACAGTCAGGAAGTATCAATATTTGTGCCTATTGGTTTTTCAACTATTTTCTAGAGGGAAAAAGTTATTCCTTGCAATATAATAACTGCTTAGCCTTCCTGACAAATCAAATTCTTAATGTATTTTCTATCTACAGTTCTCAATGACCTTCCCTAAGGAGTTGGACAGGATGTGACTATATCTGATTAGGTGTATGAAGTTTTTTGTTTTAACTGAAGCCATTATCCTGGAATGCATTATAGGGTCAGACATAAGATTGTCATTACATTAAGATACAATATATGACTTCATTTGGGAGGAAATGCCGCTGGACATCATAAAATACTCCATACTTATTTTGATATAATAAAATAATAATGTTTAGCATTTATATAATGCTTTTTATCATCAAAGTGGAATATAAATATTAACTAAGTAGTCTTCACCAGGCCCCTGTGAGATGCCCAATAACTTGTGCGCTTGACCAGCTTGCTTCTTAGATGTGAAATTAGTAAAAGGCAATTCTGACATGAATGAGGTAGAGTCACATTTGAAGACATATACCATTCTTTATATAAAATTAATAACAAATACTGTCCCTGCATTTTAAATATTTCCCACAGTACTTGAAATAGCGTTTGTTGCAATGAGCCAAGAATATTGGAAATCAAGGAACCATAAGTACAAATCTTTATTCACTGATGTTCTGTCACTTCTGCCTACAATGATTTGGGTTAAGGCATCTATCATATCTGCCATTTTCAAGAAGAGAGTAATTGCTGACAGACCCTGTTGGTGGATTATGGAAGATAAGAGCTGTGTGAATTCAGTTCAGTGACTGAACTGAAAAATCAAAGCAAAGTAATAATTAAAAAAAATAAAATTTAATTTCAGGTCAACCTGAAACAAAAATAATTGAATTTTTAAGCAAAGCAAATTTTTCATGATAAATATATTTCATTTCCACTGAAGTCAATGGGAGGATGTCTAGCACTTGACAGAAGATACTCTATACCCTGGAAGTCTGAGCCTATAATTTGGAACTTGTGATATCAGTGCATTTAGCACCTGTATTCTTGGCAAGGCACACACTAGTGCAGTCACCAGAGAAGGTTATCTAAAAATGCAGAGCTGACATCAACCACAAGGATATTCTAAACTGTTACTGGCATGATGTGGTGTGACGAATTGCTATATACTTGAGCTATCCTCGGTATCCTGGAAAATAATGCGTATCATCAATGTAATGCTGCATGAAATAGACATGTCAACCAATCTTATCAGTGATTATATATGTATACTGGATTATAATCAGGGCCGGCTCCAGGCACTAGCCTAGCAAGCAGGTGCCTGGGGCAGCCAATGAAGAGGGAGGCGGCACGTCCGGCCGTTCAGTGGCGGGGCTGTCACTCTCTCTTGGAGCGAAGGACCTGCCGCCCAATTGCCATCGTAGAATGAAGCGGGGGTGGGGGGGGGGGGGTGGGGGCGGGGGGTTTTTTTTTTTTTTTTTTTTTTTCTTCCTGCTTGGGGCAGCAAAAACGCTAGATTATAATGTTCCAGTTTCTCATTTACATAGTCCACTACAAGTGTATTTAATTTTTTCCCCAATATGTTCTCCAAGTAGAACAGATTACAGTATAGAATATAGAAACAGCAAGGCAGTGTTTCCTAATGGTTAGGGCAGGGTGTTGGGAGTTGGGACCCTGAACTCTATTCTTGGCTCTGCCAGTGATAAATTGTGTGGTCTTAGACAAGTAACTTTTTCATTCTGTGCCTCAGTTAATCCATCTGTAAATTCTTTCAAACCTCTCAGGGGTGTTTTGCGGCTTAATTAATACATTTTAGTTAAACAATCTGTGCTCCTTGTTTGGAATGACATGGTTAACTGTAAAGTTAAGGTGACCGTAACAGGGTGGCTTGCCCTTTAATTGCTGGAGGGCGGTAGCTAGCCAACCCTGCTTAATAAAGAGGCACACCTGGGTTGGATCAGGTAATTCCCTATAAAAGGAGGCAGATGACTATAATGAAGGGGGAAATTCAGGAAGCTATGGTAATCTGCAGAGTGAGGCAAGCTGCTTGCAGTGAAGACCTTGAGATCAGGGGAGTTGCCCCAGGCAGGGAAACCTGGGAGAGACTGCAAAGTCTCCAGGCAGGAAGGCCTGGGAAGAGGAAGAGAAACTTTGTGTTGTGTGGATTTAGGAATGGACTTCGTTTTGAGTTTTATTTGCAGCCATTTTATATTAATAAACCCAGTTGCCAAAGAGGGGTATTTTGACCAACAAAAAGCCTGAAGTGAAGTTCTATTTGAACAATCCAAGAAGGGAAAGTGAGGCAGGCTGTCTGTACTGTGACCTGAGGCTATGAGGGGATGCATGGGAGGTGGTTAGCCCGCTACAATTGCCTTGTATCCCAGTTTTACTGAGACAGTCCTAATTTTTCTTGAGACATGTCAGTGTCCTGAGTGACTTTTGAGTCACCTGAAATGTTCAGGTTTTCATTCTGTCAATCATAATGTTTTGTTTTTTCATAATTACAAGGTGTTTACTCATGCCATATTATTATACTAAGTACAATGTGCTCTGTTTACCTAGAACAAGCAGTACAGTAGAACAAGTATTTCGCTGTGAAGAGCAGTATGTGGGGTGAAGAGAAGAGCAGAATGGTGCAATGCTATCAAACATGTTATTTTGCTCAGTGTTTCCTGATACTCTGTGTTCTGAGTGAGTTTGTGTCTACACTGCAATTAAACATCTGTGGCTGGCCTGTGTCAGCTGATGCGGGCTCGCAGGACTCGGGCTGCAAAACTGCAGTATAGACATTAGGGCTCAAGCTTCCATAATTTTACAACCCCACAGCCCAAGCCCTACAGTTACTGCAAAAAATCCTCCATTCTGAAAATTATGGATGCATCACTGTTGGCTCAGAAGTGAGTGGTAGTGACACCAGCACACACTTTTTTTTTTTTTTTTTTTATTCTCGTCTCTTGTATGGCTATGTTGCCGTGCTATGACATGTTGCCACAAATGTTTTTGATTATGAAAATATGGTCACTTTGCCAAATAGTAGATCTTCCATCTATCTATCCCTCTTACAACATCTTTGACCCTGCCTTTAACAGTTTCTTCAATCTGTTCCTCCATCTCAGTTATTTTGTGCATCTTTATCTTTCTCTCCAACTCACATTACCGCCGCAGTTTCATTTACTCCTTGTTTTTGTCTTTCATCTCACACCACCTGCTTCAGCTTACTCCTAGCTGTTCCTGTGCTCTCGGACTGGGCCTACCACTGAGGTAGGTCTCTTCAAGCCTAGCAGCTCTCCGTCCCAATGTAGTGCCTTTCTTTCAATCTGGGGGATTGAGTTTGCTCTCATGATGGCTGGAACCAAGCATGTGAGCAGGTGTGTTTCTAAGATGTTACAGAAAGACAATTACAGTTGGTAAAGTACTGGTAAGTCTTATGAACTCTGCTGTCTCAATCTGAGCCATGCACAGGTCTAAAGCATTCCATTTTCACAATATAGCTACTAACTTGAATTCTGTATTGACATGAATGTAAGTTAATGACCGGCAATGGAACTTACCTATGACTGAGTGCCTCACCTAGCAACTTCTTTCTACAACACTGTTCAGGTCACAGGCTCTCTGACTTGAGCAGTACAAATACACTTTAAATTATTTGCAAGACTAGCACAGAAGAGCTGCACTATTCTTATTTTAACTTATAAGCATTTATTATTTATTAGCTGTAACAGGGTTATGTGTGGCAGACAGAATTTTTTTTATATTCTTATAGCCCCAGTTCACTGAAGCATATGCTACCTAGTTTTTCCAGTTATGGCATATGGATATAGAAAGAAAACAATTGCTATTGAAAAATGTTTGGAGAAGGGGAATAATGGTTTTAATAAAGAAAATCGATTTTAACTTCCAAAAAGATAAGGGTAGCCATATTAAAAAATTAACATCTATCTATAGAATGATCTTCAAAAGCAATAGTCCATATGGAGTATTTTTGATTCAGTGCCCACATATGGAGTACACCTCTACCCTGATATAACGCTGTCCTCAGGAGCCAAAAAATCTTACCGCGTTATAGGTGAAACCATGTTCTATCGAACTTGCTTTGATCCACCGGAGTGCGCAGCCCCCCGCCCCGGAGCACTGCTTTACCGTGTTATATCCGAATTCGTGTTATATCGGGTCATGTTATATTGGGGTAGAGGTGTACATCTTTTAATAAAATACTTCCTGGTTTCAGTTGTAAACACTTTACAATTCCAGAAGCAGTACAAGAAATTAGTAATGACAATAGTGGCAACCTTCACTGTGCTGGCATACCAGGCACTCATTTAATATAACATCTCTAATAACATACATGTGCTTACAATACTCTAACATTAATAGTATAAAAATATATCTTCCTGGTAAATTGAAAAAGGCTATACACAAAAAGGGATGTATTTGAATGCTGAAAACTTGACACTGCATCACTGCACTTTTCTTCAAAAATTTTCATGCCTTTCTTTGACGTTCTTTGGCTTACACAACAGGGTGCCAAACATTTATGACAGCTTACAATAGAAAAACAATATTGCTTTTAGTTAACAATGTTAGCTATGAATATATATTGACAACATTTTCACTGCAGATTTCCTGCCAACATAATACAAAGCAAATAGCATTCAATATGTGGGTACACTCAGGGGAATTAAAGAGTTTCAAAAACAAATTTATGGTATTAGGTGCTGAATGCTAAATCTAATGAAAATGCAAATTCAGAAGCATCTCCAACACATACATCATGCAAAGAAATACAGTTTGGCAAAATGATAACATTAAGATTGTTTGACAGAAAAAAAATTCTCTCTGCTTGTTTGGCATTTGTAAAGCCAGTTTTACCATAAAAATTAAATATTTTTTTTCAAAATTCTTCCTGCCTTCTTTCTTTTAAGCATTTCTGTCAATATCACAGATGAGGTAAACCCACCGTCCCAGATCCGCTCACCCCTGATCATTGGGGGAGAATATTCATTCTCAGGTATGCATTTACAGTGAGTTTTTAAAATTCCATTATTAATTATACACAATCACAAGTATATCTGTTCCTGGGAGAGAAACAGAAGTTGAGTATTGCTTCCAAATTAGTATGTTAATAATTTACTACAGATCAGCAGTTTGGTAAATACATAAAAATAACTATATAAGTTTTACTACAGTAAAAGAACATTGTAGTTGAAATGCCATCACATATCAAAATATACTCACTAATCTGAATGTATATTGACAACACATTAAATGATGTGGAATTAATAGAATTTCAGTTTTTTACAGAAATTAACTAAAACGGGTCAACAATAAACACTCTGTTAATCTAGACAAAGCCGTTCAGTCTGTACCTGTCAAATCTAATTTTAGTTATAAATTCCTAGATAATCTTTGATATTTATTACCACTCAACTATAGCAGGTGGTTTGAAATGTATATTTAGTACAGCTTGCAAAAAAAAAAAAAAAACCCCACTATCTGGGTCACTTAAAAAAAAAAGTGCTTACTTAACATGGACTCATGTAAGCAGGTGACACTTAAAATATACCTATTAAAGGTGACCTACAAAAGGGAAAAATGAACACTCTGTTTGGGTCCACTTTGTTGTTTGTTTTTATTTGTTTTCTGATATGATTTGGGTTTCACCTTAATGGGTAGGATTTTTATTTTATAAAGGATTTAAAATGTTTTTTGCAGGATGGATATGGCTTTAGGGTCAAATTCTCAACTCAGGAGGAGTACCATACATGTCTGAGCAGAATATTCCAAAATTATACAAATATTTCCCCACAAAAAATTATGGTGAGACACAAAAAGAAATTTACAAGCACAAATCTTTGGTGTCTGATAAGCCCATTAATTTGCAAGCACACACTTCCAACACTTCAGGTACAACATGCATATGTGTATTATAAACATCAATCATGTTATTTTCCAATAGCCAACAATAAAAGCTTATGCTGATGTAGATGGAGTAAGTATAATTCAATTGTTAACATTCACTCTGACTCTTCCATGAATATGCCTTTCCGCTGACTACCAAAAGATATTTTTTTCACTGCATGTATTGAAAAGAGATAGCAGAAATCAATATGTCTCTCTTAGAATAATTTAACTAAACATTTACTTTAGAATTTTTATGTGTATTTATGTGTGAGAAATTTCTGGAAAAATATTCTCATGTACATAAAATACCTCTTGATAGGCTAATCTTTACCATAGCTAATCTTAAATACATAAAATAAATGCATTTCTATTCTTGTCATTAACTGCAAGATAAAGAGAGGTAGGATTAATGTATAATCATCATCTACCTATAGGTAGCTATCACTCACTTATTGTCATTCCATTTGAAAGGTGGCCAGAAAAAACAATCCCACTAAGGTACTCAGTTATCAGTTTATAGAAGACAAATGTTTTGAGAGAGATTATTTATATTGTTTATTCAAAGCTATAAAAGCTTTGGAAACATTACCCTTTCAATGGCAGTATAAACTATATTAAACAATGTACACTAGATATAGCAGAAACATAGCTAAGGGAGGCAGAGAGGTATGTTGATGAGGCCTTCCGGGACACTGTAGAATTGTCCTACCTCCAGTCAGACAGCACCTGTGCTGTTGAGGAGGATGAAAGGCCCAGGGAAGCAGAGCAGTCAACGGGAGCAGAGGGAAACCTTCCCATAGTTGGGACCCTCCTTCCAGACGGTGCTGGGGTTGCCTCTCGCACTGAGGTTACCTCTCCGGGGGAGGGAACTCCAGTTGCTAGGAAAAGGCAGGTATTAGTATTGGGAGATTCAATCATTAGAAACGTAGATAGCTGGGTTTGTGATGACCGGGAGAACCGTATGGTGACTTGGCTGCCTGGTGCAAAGGTTGCGGATCGCTCGAGGCATCTAGACAGACTTATGTGTAGTGCTGGGGAGGAGCCGGTGGTCGTGGTACATGTAGGTACCAATGACATAGGGAAGGGTAGGAGAGATGTCCTGGAGGCCAAATTTAGGCTGCTAGGGAAGAGACTGAAATCCAGGACCTCTATGGTGACATTCTCAGAAATGCTCCAGTTCCACGCGCAGGGCCAGGTAGGCAGGCAGAGCTTCAGAGTCTCAATGCGTGGATGAGACGATGGTGTAGAGAGGAGGGGTTTACATTCATTAGGAACTGGGGAAACTTTTGGGATGCGGGGAGCCTATACAGGAAGGATGGGCTCCACCTAAACCAAAGTGGAACCAGACTGCTGGCACTAAACATTAAAAAGGTTGTAGAGCAGTTTTTAAACTAGGAGATGGGGGAAAGCCGACTGCTGCAGAGGAGCATGTGGATCGGACAGAGACTTCTCTTAGGGGAGAGTCTAATGATAGAGAATCTCCAGGTTATAGTCAGGAGCAGAGGATGGAAGAAGATAAAGTAGGGGCCAGATCAGATGATAAACATTCACATAAAAAAGAATCTGACACATCAGAAAAGGGCAGACAAATAAACAGTGACAAGTTTTTAAAGTGCTTGTACACAAATGCTAGAAGTCTAAATAATAAGATGGGTGAACTACAGTGCCTTGTGATAAAGGAGGATATTGATATAATAGGCATCACAGAAACCTGGTGGACTGAGAGCAATCAATGGGACACAATCATTCCAGGGTACAAAATATATCAGTAGGACAGAACAGGTCATACGGGGGGGGAGTGGCACTATATGTGAAAGAAAATGTACAATCAAATGAAGTAAAAATCTTAAGCAAATCCGCATGTTCCATAGAATCTCTATGGATAGAAATTTCATGCTCTAATAAGAATATAACATTAGAGATCTATTATCGACCACCTGACCAGGACGGTGATCGTGATGATGAAATGCTAAGGGAAATTAGAGAGGCTATCAAAATTAAGAACTCAATAATAGTGGGGGATTTCAATTATCCCCATATTGACTGGGAACATTTCACTTCAGGACGAAATGCAGAGATAAAATTTCTCTATACTTTAAATGACTGCTTCATGGAGCAGCTGGTACGGGAACCCACAAGAGGAGAGGCAACTCTAGATTTAGTCCTGAGTGGAACGCAGGAGCTGGTCCAAGAGGTAACTATAGCAGGACCGCTTGGAAATAGTGACCATAATACAATAGCATTCAACATCCCTGTGGTGGGAAGAACATCAACAGCCCAACACTGTGGCATTTAATTTCAAAAGAGGGCACTATGCAAAAATGAGGGGCTTACTTAAACAGAAGTTAAAAGGTACAGTGACTAAAGTGAAATCCCTGCAAGCTGCATGGGCGCTTTTTAAAGACACCATAATAGAGGCCCAACTTCAATGTATACCCCAAATTAAGAAACACAGTAAAAGAACTAAAAAAGAGCCACCGTGGCTTAACAACCATGTAAAAGAAGCAATGAGAGATAAAAAGACTTCCTTTAAAAAGTAGAAGTCAAATCCTAGTGAGGCAAATAGACAGGAGCATAAACACTGCCAAATTAAGTAAAAGAATGTAATAAGAAAAGCCAAAGAGGAGTTTGAAGAACGGCTAGCCAAAAACTCCAAAGGTAATAACAAAATGTTTTTTAAGTACATCAGAAGCAGGCCTGCTAAACAACCAGTGGGGCCCCTTGATGATCGAGATACAAAAGAAGCGCTTAAAGACGATAAAGTCATTGTGGAGAAACTAAATGGATTCTTTGCTTCAGTCTTCACGGCTGAGGATGTTAGGGAGATTCCCAAACCTGAGCTGGCTTTTGTAGATGACAAATCTGAGGACCTGTCACGGATTGAAGTGTCAAGAGAGGAGGTTTTGGAATTAATTGATAAACTTAACATTAACAAGTCACCGGGACCAGATGGCATTCACCCAAGAGTTCTGAAAGAACTCAAATGTGAAGTTGCGGAACTGTTAACTAAGGTTTGTAACCTGTCCTTTAAATCCGCTTCTGTACCCAATGACTGGAAGTTAGCTAATGTAACGCCAATATTCAAAAAGGGCTCTAGAGGTGATCCCGGCAATTACAGACCGGTAAGTCTAACGTCTGTACCAGGCAATTTAGTCGAAACAATAGTTAAGAATAAAATTGTCCGACACATAGAAAAACAAACTGTTGAGCAATAGTCAACATGGTTTCTGTAAAGGGAAATCGTGTCTTACTAATCTATTAGAATTCTTTGAAGGGGTCAACAAACATGTGGACAAGGGGGATCCAGTGGACATAGTGTACTTAGATTTCCAGAAAGCCTTTGACAAGGTCCCTCACCAAAGGCTCTTATGTAAATTAGGCTGCCATGGGATAAAAGGGAAGGTCCTTTCATGGATTGAGAACTGGTTAAAAGACAGGGAACAAAGAGTAGGAATTAATGGTAAATTCTCTGAATGGAGAGGGGTAACTAGTGGTGTTCCCCAAGGGTCAGTCCTCGGACCGATCCCATTCAACTTATTCATAAATGATCTGGAGAAAGGGGTAAACAATGAGGTGGCAAAGTTTGCAGATGATACTAAACTGCTAAAGATAGTTAAGACCAAAGCAGACTGTGAAGAACTTCAAAAAGATCTCACAAAACTAAGTGATTGGGCAACAAAATGGCAAATGAAATTTAATGTGGATAAATGTAAAGTAATGCACGTTGGAAAAAATAACCCCAACTATACATACAATATGATGGGGGCTAATTTAGCTACAACAAGTCAGGAAAAAGATCTTGGAGTCATCATGGATAGTTCTCTGAAAATGTCCACGCAGGGTGCAGAGGCGGTCAAAAAAGCAAACAGGATGTTAGGAATCATTAAAAAGGGGATAGAGAAAAAGACTGAGAATATATTATTGCCCTTATATAAATCGATGGTACGCCCTCATCTCGAATACTGCGTACAGATGTGGTCTCCTCATCTCAAAAAAGATATACTGGCACTAGAAAAGGTTCAGAAAAGGGCAACTAAAATGATTAAGGGTTTGGAATGGGTCCCATATGAGGAGAGATTAAAGAGGCTAGGACTCTTCAGCTTGGAAAAGAGGAGACTAAGGGGGGATATGATAGAGGTATATAAAATCATGAGTGATGTGGAGAAAGTGGATAAGGAAATTCCCATAATACAAGAACTAGGGGTCATCAAATGAAATTAATAGGCAGCAGGTTTAAAACAAATAAAAGGAAGTTCTTCTTCACGCAGCGCACAGCTAACTTGTGGAACTCCTGACCTAAGGAGGTTGTGAAGGCTAGGACTATAACAGAGTTTAAAAGAGAACTGGATAAATTCATGGTAGTTAAGTCCATTAATGGCTATTAGCCAGGACGGGTAAGGAATGGTGTCCCTAGCCTCTGTCTGTCAGAGGGTGGAGATAGATGGCAGGAGAGAGATCACTTGATCGTTGCCTGTTAGGTTCACTCCCTCTGGGGCATCTGGCATTGGCCACTGTCAGTAGACAGGATACTGGGCTAGATGGACCTTTGGTCTGACCCGGTACAGCCTTTCTTATGTTATGTTCTAAATGTATGTATGTTAAATCTATAAAGTTTCACCCTTATATACATCCTTTAGCAAAAAGAGTAATAAAATACTAATTTCCACGTTAAAAGATTCTAGTTTTAGGTCCCTGTGTGATATAATCCTTGTTTAGACTAGCATGTTATTTACTAAAAGATGTCCAAACAAGATGATTTGATATTGGAATGTTCATCTCAGAACAACCAGAGCAATGTAAGGTGAAATAATTGTCAAGTCAATCTCTAACTTACTCTTTATTGCAGAAATAAATTGAACTCTGCTCTAGCTTTTTGACATGTAATTTTGATACTAATGGGTTCAAATCCATTTTTCTTTGCTCTGCCTGCTAACAGGAAGCTTTCTGTGTGTCAGAAATCTACCAGTTGCTGGCTAATGCTTCCCTTAAATAAAAAGTCACTGCCTGCAATAGTATCAACACTGTCATCAGTTTACAATAATGAGCTACAGTTCATTGTGGTAGCTCTAGTATGAAAATTAGAAGCTTTTATGCAGCTCCTCCATCTGCAAGAAAATTATAAGAAACATCACTAGCATTGGTGTGACAGGAGACTTTTCTATTTAAGGATTACAAGCCAGATCCTCAGCTGGTGTAGACTGGTATATCTCCACTGCAGTCAATGAAGCTCTTTCAGTTAATATCAGTTGAGGATCTCCTGCTATGTATTTAAATTCAGCACTTTTATTCTAACAAATTTATTAGAGCATAAGCTTTCGTGGGCTACAACCCACTTCTTCGGATGCATATTGAGTGAAACATATCGAGGAGATATATATACACACATACAGAGAGCATGAACAGGTGGGAGTTGTCTTACCAACTCTGAGAGGCCAATTAAGTAAGAGAAAAAAAACTTTTGAAGTGATAATCAAGGTAGCCAAGTACAGACAGTTTGATAAGAAGCAAGTGTGAGAATACTTACAAGGGGAGATAGATTCAATGTTTGTAATGGCTCAGCCATTCCCAATCCCTATTTAGCCCTGAGTTGATTGTGTCTAGTTTGCATATCAATTCCAGCTCAGCAGTCTCTTGTTGGAGTCTGTTTTTGAAGTTTTTCTGTTTTAAGATAGCCACCCGCAGGTCTGTCATAGAATGGCCAGACAGGTTAAAGTGTTCTCCCACTGGTTTTTGAGTATTATGATTCCTGATGTCAGATTTGTGTCCATTAATTCTTTTGCGTAGAGACTGTCCGGTTTGGCCAATGTACATGGCAGAGGGGCATTGCTGGCACATGATGGCATATATCACATTGGTAGATGTGCAGGTGAACGAGCCCCTGATGGTATGGCTGATGTGATTAGGCCCTATGATGGTGTCACTTGAATAGATATGTGGACAGAGTTGGCATCGGGCTTTGTTACAAGGATAGGTTCCTGGGTCAGTGTTTTTGTTCAGTGATGTGTGGTTGCTGGTGAGTATTTGCTTTAGGTTGGGGGGTTGTCTGTAAGCAAGGACAGGTCTGTCTCCCAAGATCTGTGAGAGTAAAGGATCATCTTTCAGGATAGGTTGTAGATCTCTAATGATGCGCTGGAGAGGTTTTAGTTGGGGGCTGAAAGTGACAGCTAGTGGTGTTCTGTTATTTTCTTTGTTGGCCCTGTCTTGTAGGAGGTGACTTCTGGGTACTCGTCTGGCTCTGTCAATCTGTTTTTTCACTTCAGCAGGTGGGTATTGTAGTTTTAAGAATGCTTGATAGAGATCTTGTAGGTGCTTGTCTCTATCTGAGGGATTGGAGCAAATGCGGTTATATCTTAGAGCTTGGCTGTAGACAATGGATCGTGTGGTGTGTCCTGGATGGAAGCTGGAGGCATGTAGGTAAGTGTAGCGGTCAGTAGGTTTCCGGTACAGGGTGGTATTTATGTGACCATCGCTTATTAGCACAGTAGTGTCCAGGAAATGGACCGCTTGTGTGGATTGATCTAGGCTGAGGTTGATGGTAGGATGGAAATTATTGAAATCATGGTGGAATTCCTCAAGGGCTTCTTTTCCATGGGTCCAGATGATGAAGATGTCATCAATGTAGATGATATGCAAACTAGACACAATCAACTCAGGGCTAAATAGGGATTGGGAATGGCTGAGCCATTACAAACATTGAATCTATCTCCCCTTGTAAGTATTCTCACACTTGCTTCTTATCAAACTGTCTGTACTTGGCTACCTTGATTATCACTTCAAAAGTTTTTTTTCTCTTACTTAATTGGCCTCTCAGAGTTGGTAAGACAACTCCTACCTGTTCATGCTCTCTGTATGTGTGTATATATATCTCCTCGATATGTTTCACTCAATATGCATCCGAAGAAGTGGGTTGTAGCCCACGAAAGCTTATGCTCTAATAAATTTGTTAGTCTCTAAGGTGCCACAAGTACTCCTGTTCTTTTTGCGGATACAGACTAACACGGCTGCTACTCTGAAACCTGTCACTTTTATTCTGAAGGTCAACACATGAATCTAGTGTTATTCCTTAACTCCCTGGGGCAGAGGAGGAGGAGGGAAAGGACTCCGCCAGGAATGATATGGTGTTTACCAGGTAAAATCATGGTTTTACCACCCCAGGGAAAAATTAGTTGGTTCCAGATTAAGCCATTTTCTATTTTAAAAACTGTTTCACTAATACACACCACATGATACTTAGTTTTAGTTAAATATTCAGATTGTGGTTACATAAATCAGTAAATTCATAGATTAATTTAGAGTTGCACAAATAAAAAGTAAAATTGCAGTGGACTTAGTACTAATATACGTGATTATAATACAGAACATCAGAGGGTCTGTATACATTTTGGTTTGGTATTTTCTCAAGGAAGTAATACATGTAATAGCTCATATTTCAGTTTTCAATATTACATAAACAAGTCAAAAATATTCAATTATATGAAAATGACAGTAATGCAGAGCTGTAGGCTTGACCCATTAAGCAATCAGAAGCATACAAAGTTCGAGACCACCAGTCCAGGTCTATGTGGCCATGCAGTATTCCGTAGCAGAAAACCAACTTTCATGTAGTGGATAGACCAAGCCTATTCCTCAGTTTTGAATAGATGTATCCAAAGTTTGAAAAGATTTGTTCTATGCTTGCTGAACTAGCTGGACACTGATGAATGATTTTTCCCACTTTAACCTGGGTTTAAGCCAGTATTAAAGAGCACCTAAAGTCCTAAACTAGTTTTTTCCCAGGAAGTTATCAATCCTGGACTCAGTACCTTTGTTTTATACATGATTTCTCAGCTGCTGTTTCATGAGGGGGTGGGGAAAGAGGTCTGATTGGTTTTGACTATAGGAAACGTAACAATGTAATTACCTGTTTCTGAATCTTGGGGTCACTTTCTTAGTCCAGATTCCTCCAGTTTCAATTAATTTTAAAAAAACGGCTGACTTTTTAATTTATCTTTCTTCCTTTTAAAGCATTTACAAGTGCATAATTTAAAGTTTGATTCCTCTAACATTTTACACAACTAAACATATGTTTATAATTAATATACCCAGAGGCAAAGCATTAGACTGTGTAAGTGAAGGGTGGGATTTTCAAAACCACTCGGCATCAGCCTAACTTTGACCGCACTGAAGTCAATTGGAGATTTACCATTGATATCTACAGTAATAGAGTTACGCCAATGCCGAATGCTTTTAAAAAAAAAAAAATCACACCCCAACTATCTAAAAGCAAACAATAAAAATAACACTTTGCATTTTTATAGTGACTTGCAGTTGAGGATCTCAACAGCACATAGAGTTGCCACTTAACATTGAAAGGATCCCGGAAATTTCAGGCTTTCAGGTTAGTTATATGGTTGGCAAGCAGCACTACTTGTAGGATATTCATGACTTCTAAAATATATTTCATGGCTCTTACGATGTGTGGAATCATACTTATTACTTACTGTTTGTATTCTAGTAGCACCTACAGGCCTCCATGAGACTCAAGACCCTATTGGAGTAGGTACTATACAAATGTTTAAGACAGTCCCTGCCCTTGAGAGTTTTAAGTGTGTAAGAGACAGAGTAGGGACCGAGATTATTATTACCATATATACTCGTTCATAAGCCGAATTTTTTTAGTAAAAAAGGGAAACACCAGAGAAGGGGGTCGGCTTATGAACGGGTATAGAGAGGGAGAGGTGGGACACAGCCCCTCCCCCGAACAGAGGGAGCAAGGAGAGGCAGCACAGCCAGCAGAGCCAGAAGGGAAGAGGCGGGGCCAGAGTCTCTCCGCTTCTGGCCATGCTGCTCTCCCCCCAGCCTCCGAAGCAGCTGCAGCTCCGGGGCTGGCAGGCTGCAGCTGTGCCGCTCGGCCCCGCCCCCCAGAGCAGGCTGTGGCCGCGCCTCCCGGCCCACCAGAGCACACTGCGGCCGTGCCGTCCGGCCCAGCCCGCTGGAACATGCTGCGGCTGCGCCACCCGGTCTGGCCCGCTGGAGCAGGCTGCGGCCGCACTGTCCAGCCTGCCGGAGCAGCTCCAGCCAGGCCAGAGACATCCTCCCCTAGCCTTCCCCAGATAAGGTGGGACGGGATGGGATGGGGAGAGTGTGGGGGTCCTGGACTAGCGGTGGGGTCATGTGGGGGGTGGTCACAGGGGTTACTCCCCTCACTCCCAGCTTCTCCCCCCCAAAAATTTCCCCACCAGTTGCTGTCCCAGCCCGACAGGGTAAGCAGCTGGCACGCCGAGACACTTTGTGTACTTAGGTTTACCTCCGTGCCTGCAGACGCTCAAGGTAAACAAACCATCTCGGCCCACCAGCGGCTTATCCTGATGGCCTGGGAGCCAAACTTTGCTGACCCCTGAATTATAGGGTCGGCTTATGAATGGGTTATAAAATTTTTCCATTTTTACTTATCTATCTTGGGGGGAGGGGGGGTCAGCTTATAAACGAACCGGCTTATGATCGAGTATATACGGTAATTTATATTATCATAGCACTTAGAAGCCATAGTCATGGACCAGGACCCCACTGTGCTCAGCACTGTACAAACAAAGAATTTACAACCGATGAACAAGATAAGTGGCAACAGATGGATACAGATAGATACAGGAGTGTAAGGAAACAATGAGGCATTAATCTTCACACACTAATAGCCTAACTATTATCAAGGTTTTTTTGTAGGCATCACAGAAAAGGAAAGTTCTGAGGAGGACTTTGAAGAACAATAATGAATTTTAAGTTTACAAAAGAGACAAAGAAAGGGTGGGGACAAAACTAAGGGCTTGTCTACACAGTGCTGGTAAAACGCACCAGAGGGTGTGATTTGTCAAGCACTCTAATGCTAACATTACTCCTGGGGGAATTCTGTACCACTGCATGCATGCAGAATTCATGTCTGACACAAATTTCTTTGCTTCCCCACAGAAAAATGACTTTGTGATGGGGAAGCAAAGGGAAGCCACAAGAGTGGCCACGCCCCCCTCTCCAACAAAGCGAACATGTCATTTCGGGCACCTGAATCATCCAGCTAAGAGGTAAATCACTGCGGGGGGTTGGGGGGGGGGAGGGCAGGGCGGGGCTGGGTCAGACCCACTCCCCCATCTGCCCAACCACCGTGCATCCATACCCAGACGCTCCCCACCGAGCCTCATCCCCCAGCACCCGAACCCCCACCATGCCAAGCCTTGCCCCCTGCATCTGGAGCCCCCCCTCCACCAAGCCCCATCCCACCACACCTGGCTCTTCCCAGCTCCATCTAGGGCTAGAAATGCCCCAGTTGGTGGCTCCCACCCTGCACTGGGCTCAGCTGCTAGTCCTGGCTACACAGTCAGGTGGGAGAGGAGCGCACTTCCCCTACAGGGAGCGGTCGGGGTCAGGGCTGGGTCAGACCCACCCATCCCAGAAACCTCCCCCGGCTCTGCACCCTCTCCCCATTTCCTGCCCCTATCGTTCCTCAGCTGCAGGGGGAGGCCTCACCCCCCTCGCACCCAAGACCCCCCCACCAAGTCCCCCAAACTCCACCCCACTGAGCCCCACCTTTCCACATGCGGTCCTCCATCCCTGCACCCAGACCACCCCCCATTGAACCCAATCCCTCCACACCCAGACTCCCCCTGCCGAGCCCCATCTCCTACATCTGGAGCCCCCCCTGCTGAGCCACAGCCCCTCCACCCAGACCACCCCCTGTTGAACCCTCCACACTTGAGTCCCCACCCTGATGAGCCCCACCCCTATGCACCTGGACCACCTTGATAAGCCCCCCTGCACCCGGACACCCACCTCACTGGATCCCAACCAGTTGCAACCAGACTCGCACCCCACCACGTCCCACACCTTCAGCACCCAGACCCCCCTGTTGAGCCCTATCCCCCCCACAACTAGACACCCCCCTGCTGAGCCCGACCATCTTCACCTGGACAGAGTCCCATTGCCCCTGCACATAGAACCCCCCCCTCCCAACAAGTCCCTGAGCATCCAGACCCTCCTGCACCTGGAACCCCCACTGAGCCACCCGCACCCAGATTGCCACATACAGAACCCCCTCACCCCACACCTGGATACCCCCCACACTAAACCCTTCCACACTTGGATCCTGCCAAGTGTGGAACCTGTTCTGGTGCTTGTGCACCTGGCGCAGAGGGGCAGGTCCCCAGGGCGTTTCTGGGGTATGTCGAGTCCTTGCACTGTATCGGGGTCGGGTGCAGCCTCACTGCCAAGTCCATGTCCTGGAGGGAGGGAGACTGCAGGGCGGGCAGTCGCCCCCCCCCACCTCAATGCAGCCAGTGGCCTGTGCTCCCCACTACTATGTTGGAGCCTCCAAGTTTATTTATTGACAAATATAATTTGCAGAATTGGTGCAGAATTTTTAATTTTTTGGTGCAGAATTCCCTCAGGAGCATAACATGAACTAGGTACCTCCAGCATCAGCAGGGTCTGATCCGTTACGGAACACCACAGTGCACAAAAACATCAGCATATTGTGTCACGCTATGCCACTGTGACATCATGATTTTCTAACATGTCGTGACACATGAGTTTGCTCCAAAGTAGTAATAACAACTCTATATAAATTCTGGTATCAGTTACACCAGTGTAAATCTGAAGAAACTCCATTGTAAATCCTGAACAAATCCATTAATCTACTAGAGTAACAGAACTGAATTTAGCCCATATATAATAGAAATGTAGGGCTGGAAAGGATCTCAAGAGGTCCTCTAATCCATCCCCCTGCACTGAGGCAGGATTAAGTATACCTAAACTATCCCTGACAGATGTTTGTCTACCCTGTTTTTACAAATCTCCAACAACAGGGATTCCACCTGTTCTGGTGCTTAACTGTCCTTATACTTAGAAAGCTTTTCCTAATAGTTAACCTAAATCTCCCTTGCTGCAAAGAAAGCCAATTACTTATTGTCCTATCCTTGGTACAATTGATCACTGTCTTCTTATAACAATCTTTTCCATATTTGAAGATTATGTCCAACCTCAGTCGTGTTTTCATTAAACATGCTAATTCTTTCAACCTTTCTTTGTAGGCCATGTTTTCTAAACCATTCATCATTTTTGGCTGCTCTCTACAATTTATCCACATCTTTCCTAAAATGTGGTGCCCAAAACTGGACATAGTGTTCCATCTGAGGCCTAATTAACAGGCTTAACTTCTGTTCACCTCAATCCAAAGTATGAGCAGATATTATATATTTGAAAATTTCTGAGCCCCACAAACCATAGAAGACCACAGATGCAAACTCTGTGGTAAGCCAGTCTGTCAAGAGGAAAAGTTATTGCAAATGTCCATAAGCGGAAACTAGAGAACTCCTGCAAATGTATTCCTTGCTGCACAACTTCTGATTCACTGAACCATCCATTCCCTCTCTTAGGGTCATCTTATTTTATCAAGTCTAAGAACAGACCCTGAGCTCAGGGTATGGATTTTTTTTTAAAGAGAAATAATTACATAAGAGTTACCCAATCTCAACTACAAAAACAACAAGGAGTCTGGTGGCACCTTAAAGACTAACAGATTTATTTGGGCATAAGCTTTCGTGGGTAAAAACCTCACTTCTTCAGATAAGAAGTGAGGTTTTTACCCACGAAAGCTTATGCCCAAATAAATCTGTTAGTCTTTAAGGTGCCACCAGACTCCTTGTTGTTTTTGTAGATACAGACTAACACGGCTACCCCCTGATACTTGATACCAATCTCAACTGCCATATTTAAATTGGCTGCCCTCCAAATTTTTATTGGTGGGATTGGGGATGCTCTGGAGCATTGATTCTTTTATATATCTCTTTTGCTGATCTCCAGAAAGACCTAGCATATATGGAGAGTCCAGTAATTAACGAATCCTTTAAAATTCTTTTCTGGCTGAACCAGGGAAGCACCTATCCCTGCATGAAGACACCTATTTGCAGTGCAGCTCAGTAAATCCCCACCCATAAATTCCTAAGATCCCAATTGCTAACTATATGAACCCGGTAGAAAAGGGGTACATTCCCCCTTCAAGATAAGGAGCAACCTATTTAGCTGCTAGGACCCTAGGGCACACAGTTTCCATAGTTAAGTAGACTCAGTGAGCCATTTTGGTTTCATCATGCCCACAAGTGGCTGCATCTCGGACTCATGGCCTGACAGTGTAACCCAAGTGTTCAGAGTGTCTTACAATACCACATCCACAAAAGCCCATAAAACTTAAATCTAATCCAAGCCAACTAAAAATAGGAATACAGATATTTTTACCGTAAATTTATCATCTTTTCTTTTTTCATGTAATTGAGAACGGCCCCAGTAATTGCTCTGCAGAATGCAATGGATGAAATTTATTACTTCAAGATCAAGCTTTTTAGTTACATCTCTAATTGCAGAATATTTCTCATATTCACTATCACACAATATATACAGTTAGTGACAACCAGTATCCAGAATAACTGATGGGACTGGGACTTTCTTCCTCCTTCAGTTCTTCCTTCTCCTTCCCAGCAGAGACACCCTCAACTCATTGCCTCCTATTTCCCCCTCACCACAGGAGAACCCTGTGCTTTCTTCTCTCCCATGCTGCCCTAGTGTGAAAGAATACCCAATCTTTTTTTGCTTTGCTTTCTCTAGTCAGTATACAACCACACCCACAGAATACTCCCTCTGCACTTCAAAAAGCATAGACACACACACCCAGCCTCTCCTTCCCTTTCTACCCTCTAGTCTTCACACATCACCTTCAGGCACTTCTTCTCTCCCACTAATACCTCATTCTCTTACTTAATTTTTCCATGAGAGAAGGTAGGTGAGGTAATATCTTTTATTGGATCAAGCTTTTGAGCTCCACCAAGCTCTTCTTCCATGGCAGATAGATGGTACAGCAGCAGCAAATACAGTCTGGCCAAGGTGCGTCTCTTGAGTTATTGGCAAGGGCAGAAGTGGTGAGATCACTACTATGAGCAAGTGCAGCCAGGACATGTTGCTGGAGGCTCCCATGCGATCTGCAGACATATTCAGATTCTGAATGGTCTAATGGCAAATTATGCCCATCGAGCAGAATAGACCACAGCCCCAGCAGGCAGGTTCTCTCTGCTTCTGTTCCATAGCACTCAGACAGTAGGAGGAGGGAGCAGCAGCCACAGAGGCACAGTCAACAAATCAGTGATCTCCCACCTGTTGAACACACAAGCCCCTAGTGGCTGGAAGCCACATTACAGTTCTACAGTCAGAATAAACTTATAGACACTCCTTAGTCTCCTTCATTGTACACGGAAGGGCAGGGATGTAACTACAATGGTGCAAGTGGTGCAGTCACACCAGGGCCCATGAGGTTATGGAGGTCCAACTAGTAGCAGCCACTCTACCTTAGGCACCATGGTACTGACACTACAGTCTACCTATAGGAAAACAGGGCTCTGAAAAGCAGGAACAGGCTATCTCTGGGGGGAGTGCTCCTGCCCCTGCCGGGGATCCAAGGAGCAGGAAGTGGCCCTCAACCAGGTGTGGAAATGCTCCTGCCCCCTCATGGTCTCCAAGAAGCAGGAAACAGCCCCCAGCCAGGATGCCAAAGAAGCATTCCCACCCCACCCCAGCCACCCTCTGCCCCGGCACGTATAACACTGCAGCTGTGGCTCAGGTCCTGAGAGGCTCAGGATTGCTCCTGGCAGCACTGCCAGTGTGCTGCTGCCCAGGGCTTCAGGCACAAAAGGAGAAATCTACCCAGCTCCATGTGGGTGCCCAACCCACACGTGCCACTCTGTGCCTGGCCCACATGGGGGACAGATTTGGCAGGGGAAGAGTTGCTGGGGGGCCACATGGGCTGGAGGTGCAGGGGAATGGGGTGGGGTGAAGAGTGTGTGGGGGCCAGGTAGGGGGTGCCAGCTGGGATGGGCTGGGAGGGCAAATTGTGGGGGGAGAAGCTGGGGGTTGCGAAGTGTGGGGGGCCAGGTGGGAGGTGCCCAGGTCCTGTTGTGGTTGAACTGAGTGGCTCCAGGGGAAGGGTTGCGAGGATCAGGGGCCATTCCCTAGGGCAGCCCATGGCCAGGGCAACAATCAAGATATCTCAGATACCTCCTACAGGGAGGCACTGTGATATGTATTGGTATTTGTGTTGATGGGGGCGGTGTTAGAGATCAGCCCTTTCCTGATTCCCATCTATTACCATTTACATTTTGCAGAAACACCCTTCCCCCCGCCCGTGACTCATGACCCCATTGCCACTGCCTTCTTGTGTCCCGGGTCCCGATGAGGGAGTGAGCCCTGCCTGGGCTGATGAGACAGTTATATCCCATGTGTTAGTGGCCCGTAGAACTCTCTGCCACAGGGCATCACCTGGAGTCCAGGCAGGCTGAATAATGGGGAGTCCCACCCCATGACACAGGAACTGCCCTGTCTACAAGGCAGGTCACAGTCAGACCAATACCCAGCCTCTAGTCAGTATCAGCTGGTTCAGAGCCAGAGCAAGAAACCCATTCGAAAAGGTGCTTCTGTCTTCTGCACCAGTTATTGGGTTGTTATAATAAACATAGGGGTTTATAGCCTTCCAAGGACTTGTCTCCAAGGGGAAATTGACTGGGATGGCTATTCGACAATAGTTCCCTGTGTGGACACTATTTTGGAATAAAAATAACTTTATGCCAGAATTAGTGTGCACCTCGCAATGGCTATTTCAGCCAATTTCCACCTGTAGACAAGTCCTTGCACTGTGCACTATTGAATTTCACCCCATTCCTGTCACTCCAGTCTTCAAGGTCATCCAGTTCTTCCTGTATAATATTCTAGTCTTTCTTTGTATTCATGATGCCTCATAACTTTGTATCATCAGAAAATTTCATTAGCACACTCCTACTTTTTATGCCACGGTCATTAACAAAAATATTGAATAAGATTGGTCCCAAGACTTATCCTTGAGAAACAGCACTAATAACCTATCTCCAGTCCAACAGTTCACCTTTATCACAACCCACTGCCTTCTCCCCTGTAGCCAGTTCCTTATCCACTTTACAATTCTTGTACTAATCCCCATCTGAATGTGCTACATGGGCCATGGCTGAGTTAATGTTGCTGCAGAAGCCTTACTCTTTGAAGTTCCTGACTCTCTAATGTTTAATTTTGCAAGGTTGCATTCTCTCTTTAAGATACAAAAGCTTGATACATTTACCAACCAAAAGGCTAGAAAAAAAAACAAACAATTTTAGTTAAATTTTGTATAAATGTATAAAAAAAACTTTTCTGTGTGTTGATAGCCTGCATATTGTGTTCATGTATTTGTGGATAAGATGGATATGTTCTGATTTTCCAAGATGGTAAAGGTAAGCAAAATTTTATATTTCAGATTCAGGATTCCTAACCTATTGTTGTACCCTCTGGGACCTTGCTACACCTTTGCAGGAGGAGAAGGTTTTATATAGAAGGAAGTCTTTTATACTAGAACATTTAATTAATCCAGTCATGTTGTGTGCTTAGAGTTTGAGACTTCAATAATCTTGATACAACATCTCTATCAATTTGTGAAGGCCTAGACATGATGTATAACACATTGAGTATGGCTACGTTGCAATCATGGGGTGTGACTGCAGCTCATGTAGACATACCTAAACAAGCTTTTAGTCTAGCTATCTTGGGTTTTGGAGCAGTGAAACCACAGCAGCCTATGCCTCTATCCAGGATGTACAAGCCCACATCGAACTCTAGGTTAATTCTCATGCAGCTAGCCTGTACTGAAGTGCATGCTGCCACAGTTTCACTGTCACCAATACCCAAGCCAGCTAGATTAAAGTTAGCTCAGGTATGTCTACACAAGCTGCAATCTCATCCCATGATTTCAGTGCAGACATAAAAGCTTGAAAATGACACACACACACACACAATTATTCAGGCAGGAAACTTTAAAAAGATGTGGGACTCATTCCTTTAGTGTAAAAAACTCTTTCTATAACTTCAGTTCCATGATTCTACATTTCTAACGTAAATAATTGTCAACAATAGAAATGAGGTTACACCAAATGTGTGGAACACAAGTAATTTTGGGGCTAAAATAATGGCACTTGAGAGGTATGCTACATGATATAACAAATAAAAAGTTCTTACATGGAAACAAAACTAAGTGTGTCACATCACTGATATCATGATCATCTTAAACAGCACTGATTTTGTTTATGGCATTTATAATGCATTTTTGACATTCTGAGTGACAGACGCCACCATAATAGAAAATTAAACACACCTGGCTATTTAGTTTCCCTTAAGCAAAAACCAGTGTTAAATTTGAAATATAAAGTATGCTTGAAGTAATTACAAAATACTGACAAGTAAAATGTTCTTGCAGACACCAGGAATAAAGCATATGAATTTAACACTGTCTTGGCAAGAAAGAATATTTCATTAGGGCAGCAGTTGTCTCATTTGAAAGACACTAAGAATGAATATTGTCTATATCTAGTATCCTATTTTCATTACTATTACAATACATTAGTATTCATTACTTTTTTAAGGATGATACATGTCATGGCAGCTTTGGATAATTTCATGGAGATGCACACTATACTACACTTACACAGCTTCACATATACCCTCAATCTAGTCTAAGTACAACACAAGTATTGATCCAAAATAAAATTATACGTACTTGAAAGGCTTCCAACTTGGTAATAGAATCATTTACAAATCTAATTTTATACATGACCAATATAGGCACAAGTTTCCATAATGGCAAAATTACTTTCTTTCAAGACAACAGTGTGTTCAATTGATTTTTCTTTTTAAAAATGTTGAGGAACACACAAGCTATATTACATGTCATTACTTTCTTGATTTAATTAAGATTGTATACGACTGTGCCATTAAATAAATAACCAGTTCAGCCACTAGAAGTATCATCTAACCCTATGTAATTTTGACTTTTAACAAAATTGTTTCAATACCCTATATGGAGATCAGCTGAACTACTTAGGAAAAGTTCACAAACCTCTTTCAAATATGATGGTTTTTTTATATATGGACATGTAATTCAAACCTCCTCCTTAACAAAAGAAATGTACCTTGTGTTATGATCCCATCAGCTCTCACATGGTAAGCAGTCTTAGGGCTAGGTCTGTATTTCTTTCTTTAAATTTGTAAACATCTATTCCAGGTTCTAGGCATCATAAACATCAAAGCTGACTCTTTTAGACCTATCAGCTGCCTTAGGGCTGGTCCACACTAAGCCCCCAGTTCGAACTAAGATATGCAACTTCAGCTACGTGAATAACGTAGCTGAAGTCGAAGTATCTTAGTTCAAACTTAGAGGTACTTACCACGGGTCCACACGCGGCAGGCAGGCTCCCCCGTCGACTCCACCTACTCCTCTCGCGGAGCAGGATTACCGGCGTCGACAGCGAGCACTTCCGGGATCGATTTATCGCGTCTAGAGAAGACGCGATAAATCGATCCCAGAAGATCGATTGCTTGCCGCCGAACCAGCGGGTAAGTATAGACGTACCCTTAAATACTATTGAATATAAGGTACTGTTAACACAGAAGTGAAAGAAGATGCACAAGTGGCTCCATTGCTGTGTTTCTTGAGAGGTCTCAGATGTTAGTATTGGGTAGTTGCTTACCTGCCTTGAGTGGTCACTTGTGGGGTTCTGCAGGTTATATTATGTCACATCTTATGTTCAACATACACAAAGCCTTTAGGAAAGTTAGTGACACAACAGGGTTTGTGATGCCTACTATACTCAGGTGGAGGATGTCTATGGAAGTGATACAGAGTGTATTTGACAGTAGTGTTTCAGTGGATAGAGTTCTTCTATCAGAGTCATAATTTATCCACAAATTATCCACCTTAATGTTAGGGGTCAATGAGCTGAGGGAAGTGGTACCATCTTTCAGATGAGACAAAAAGCCATGGTCCTGAACACATATAGACACAGAAGATATCATGCAAACTGCTCGTAAGATGAGTGTTAATACCCATGTCACAACCAAATTCCAATTCTAGTAACCACAATCTGCCTACTTAAATTTCATTTAGCAATTATCTTCGAAAAGCCATGGAAGAAGTGTGAGATTCCAGAGGACTGGAAAAGGGCAAATATAGTGCTAATCTATAAAAAGGGAAATAAGGACAACCTGAGGGATTACAGACCAATCAGTTTACCTTCAGTACCCAGAAAGATAATGGCGCAAATAATTAAACAATCAATTTGCACACACCTAGGAGATAATAAGGGTGATGAGTAACAATCTGCATGGATTTGTCAAGAACAAATCATGTCAAACCGACTTAATAGCTTTCTTTGATGGGGTAAAAAGCTAAGTTCCCTGTAAACTGCGCAGCTGTGCAGCAATCTATTTAGCACCACGCAGGCACTTAAAGAACCCGTCCAGGGACCCACTTACCCTGGCTCCAACTCACCCTGTGGCCCGGACCTGCCGCAGCCAGATCGGACCTAGGCGTAGCCCCAGGTGTGGCCAGGGCGGAGCAGCCCAGGCCAGCCCCAGGCGCAGCTGGAGCAGCGCAGGTCGGGCAGCCCTCCCCTGGCTCAGCAGGTCCGGACCAGGGGAGGGGCGCCTATCCTGCAGATAGAGATAGACAAACACATTTATGTGTATAACACATGAACAAATGCATCTTGGGAAGACTAAACAGCAGCACATTCTGAAGTCAAGGATTTCCTCTAGCAGCTTTACACTGAAAATGGAAGCCAAGAAAATAATGCATTCTTGAGAACTTAATGTAGTTCTTCAATAGCCAATGTGATCTCCTTTTCACCTTCTGAGAAATGCTGCTTTGTTCCTTTTGTCACTGAAGTCAGGCTTTTTGGTTACCATTTTTGCTATGAGATGGAAAGTGAGCATCAGATACTGACTGTTCAGATGCACCTTTCCTTCAGTTTATTAGAAATAAAGTACTGATGAAAACAACCATATTTTCTTCCTAAATTCAACTCTTAATTTCACTGAGTCAAGAGATTGCGTTGCCACTCTTTTGCCCAAATCTCCTGACTGCTGATGAAGGAAAACACCATTGATGCCAGATGGGTTCTTAGTATTTGCATATTAATTTCAATAGAGCAGTAGCAACTTCCTAGGCATTAACAGGGGAAATTTCTGATATCTGTCACTCCTTTACGAGGCATTACTAACTGGATATTTTAGGGGGGAAACTTCTTGCAAAAGGGGTTCATTTAAAATTCTCTTTGTAGTTGAGGAGTACTCCTGCTTGGTTCCAGAGTGAGTGGTACAGAAATTCATTTTTTTCCTAAAGGTAGAACTGACCATGCATCTTTGCCATTCTCAAGGCCCAGGTGAATTTGTTTTCATTTGCTTTCCATCTAAATATACTACATAAAATATATGTTTTCTCAGATTGTTCAGTGAGGGGCTACTACTTGTGAATATTCTAAAATAAGGAGGAATCAGTTAAGGAGTTCTTTGTATAATGGTACTCTTCCAAACTTCAATTTGAAGCTGTTTTTATCTTCTGACAGTATGATAACCATGTAGTCCCAATGTGGTACAAAGGAACTCCAATAATCCAATTTTACAGATATCAAAGAATTCTGATGTTTAAGATGCATTTTCTTTTTAGCATTAGTGATTTTTCTTCCTGCCAAGGAAAGCCTTAAACTACCCATAAAACTTTGCATGAAATTTAAGTATCAATATTTAATTCCCTTTGGCAGTAGATCAATCCAACATTACTGATCACTTTGAAACTCACCCATCCTGATGTTACATTTCCATTACTCCAAAATTAATTTGCATAAAGATCTTCTTGTATGTCTACATCTGTGTTTTACAAAATCAGTAATGTAACAGTAATAGTTATAAGTTTGTATCTAAAAGTTTTCATACACAATTAAGTTCCTTTTTAATTGTTTACTACTTAAAACTGAAAGCAAAAACGGGGGAAAAAATCAATCATGGATATGAATTACTGTAAATAGTGAATGTAAGACAATTTGCTGTTTTGTACAATAAGCTATATAGTATACTATATACTGCACACTAGAGATACTAAAACATTTCTAAAAGCCAACAAAAATACTATTTTAGAGCCAAGTTTATGAGTGTAATATAAATGTAAAGCTATATTTCTTTATCAGCATAGAGTTTGGTTTTTGTTTTGAAAGGTATTTATTCGAAAGTAAATTTTCTTGTACTACTTACCTAGCTCTTTAATCTGAATCCCATTGATATTCTGCTGTTACCATACATTGTTTATCAGACTGATATTTATGCTCCCTAAAGCCACTCTCTGTAATCAAGTTCTTATTTTTAATATATTCAAATATGTTGATGAAACTGCCTAAGCTATTGGTTTTGTTGGGATTATTTACCAGGTCTATGTGCATATCTCTAATAAACTCTCCAAATTCCATTTTTTAGCCTCTTAATCCATCAAATGAAGTGCGTGGATAGGCAATGTAGATAGGTCTCCATACCCACGCGTTATTCTGTTAATGTTGTTATATGCTTTTCAAGAAATTTATCATTAACAACAAAACAATGTAAGTCAATGTGACAGATCATAACAAAAGTGGTAGTGAAAAAAAATTATTAATATCGGTCCACTGAAGGGGTAAATAAAATATCCCAGAAAAGACAGGGGCAGTTGCAGGCCCATTCTCTGTATCTTAGGAGAGCCACATGGGAGACAAGTCCAGTTGCATTGTACAAGGGATGATGAGGATCTGGTGTGTCCATGAATAGGCACTTGTGCTAAAATGATTCACTTTTGCTCCAGCCAGATTTGTAAAGCAGGATGGTGCTAGCCACAGGAGGATTAATAAAGTTATGTGCAAATAATTCAGCAATGAATAAATTAAGCCAAACTTTGATATGACTGTATGTTTGATGGAATACACTACATAAAATATATTTCAAGCTGGTTATTAAATACTGTTGGATGAAAAAGATAGAGTTCAAATGTGAAACTTTCAGAATTAAACTCCTTAATAGAAAAGGATACACTATCCAATTTACAAAGCTTGTTAAATGTAATGTGCCCTTTCATACACACACACTTGCGCACGCACACACACTTAGCAGTCTTTTAAAATGAAGATCTGGTAGGAATATTAATTTTATAAAGCACTTTGATACTAGTGATTTGAATTACTAATAATGTGAAGAATCCCTTCCTTTGGATGGGGAAGGATAATATAAAAAAGTAAATACAATCAAATGCATACTGACATACAAAGGTGCCAGCTCCCCACCACATCTAAGACAGTAGCAGCCACAGAGAGGCATTTATGGCTCTCTGATACAGGGCTAACTAGCTCCAGAATAAATTAGAACAGAAGGGGGTCTCACTCTAATTTACACGATTGGCACCATTGGCCTCAGGACCCTGACAACAATGAAGGTTTGGGCATACTGCCCTCAAACTACTTTGATTTGCTTCCTTCTCCCCCTTTCTCTGGAGGTGCAAAGGCAGCTGGTGTAGGAGAAAAAGCTACACCAGTGGAGAATTCCCACAAAGGGAAGTTCTCAGCTGGGAATCTCTGGAAGATTTAAGGACAGTACAACATGGCTTTGGCAGGCCACAGAATCCAGTCCAAATAGTAAAAAAAAAAAATGGTAGTAACCTTTCTATAACTGTTCTTCTTCAAGATGTGTTGGGTTGCTCATGTCCATTCCAATGTAGGTGTGCATGCGCCACATGCATTGCCACTGGAAAGTTTTTCCCTTAGTGGTATCTGTCAGGTTGGCTCTGGTGCACTCTGGAGTTGTGCCTTCAGGGCAAGGTATATAGGAACCTGCCACCCCCTCAGTTCCTTCTTGCCGGCAACTCCAACAGAGGGGTGGGAGGGCAGGTTTTGGAATGGACATGAGCAACACATCTTGAAGGACAACAGTTACAGAAAGGTTAGTAACCATTTTTCTTCTTCTAGTGCTTGTTCATGTCCATTCCAATGTACATACTCTCTAGCAGTTGTCCAGGTGGGAGGTTTGGAGTCTACTGACATGCTGATTGCAGCCCTACTTGGCCAAAGCTCACATCATCTCTAGCTTGTTGGGTGATGGAGCAGTGTGATGCGAACGTGTGAACCGACGACCAGATTGCCGCTCTACAGGTATCCTGGATTGGAACTTGCACTAAGAACACCACTAATGATGCTTGCACTCTCGTAGAGTGGGCTGTCAAACAAGGAACTGGGACCCTTGCTAGGTCATAACACATGCAGATACAGAATGAGATCCATGGTGAGATTCTCTGGGTCGAGACTGGATGGCCTTTCATAGAATCATAGAAGATTAGGTTTGGAAGAGACCTCAGGAGGTCATCTAGTCAAACCCCCTGCTCAAAGCAGGACCAACCCCAACTAAATCATCCTGTCACACTATAATTGCCCCCCCATGGGGACCCCTGGGTAAGCAGTTTAGCATTGTGTGCGCTTGTATATGTAGTAAAGTGGATTGTGGGAAGGGTTAAAGGTGTGAATGTGGAGTAAAAGGTTCCTTTGCAGGTTACGAGAGGTCATAGAGGGAGGAAGGGAAAAGGGAATGAGTTAACTCAACACTCCAGCTAGGTCCGAAAATAAAACGCTAACTCCAGCCCAAGGCCACGGCACACAGCTGCCTGCCAAGAAAGACGGGGGCCTGAATTCCAACCCCGACCAGCCGTAAGAACAAAACAGTAAACTAATCAAAACTGCAACAAATTGCAAAAATGCTAGTGAGACAATGAAGGCCAGCAAGGGGGAAAACAACCATTTTGCGTCCCTGAAGCCAGTGTGTTTTGGGAAAGTTAAGGAAGCCACGAAAGGCCGGTTTAAACTGGTACAAAGAGCACGGGGGGCAGAGATCCCTAAACAAAACACCCCCCAAAAAAACCCAGGTTTTAAATCCCTCCTAAGAGCTAAAGCAAATTGGAGATCAACAGCGGACCCTAGATAGCCTGTGCACAGGAGAGAACTCTCGTCTTACCCTTCCCTCTCTTCTTCTGACATTACACCCAGGCTTGGCCAGCCTCGGGTTGTGCATGTGTGAGTATGAAAGCAGGTTAGGGCTCAGGCACTAATGCTTTTTTTTCTCCTGAGCGACGTGAGGAGCACCCAGCGCTCACCACTGTTATTTTATTAATAAAGCTTTAAAATTTAGTCACTTGCTGTGCTCCTTCATCTCCTCCCCTAACAATCCTGCGGCCTCAGCCTAATCACCTGACGCCTCAGGCAGATTGCTAACATAAATCTCTCACAGTTTTGGTGGAGAATTGTGGAGTGGGGGGCCCTGCGGAGTGCCCAACTGATCTGCCCTTGGTATTTCATGTTTGCTCTGTCTGGCATGGTTGGGATTTCATGTTGAGGATTTTATGCTTAAAGGTGTACCCTACCCTCAGTCATAGCATGATTGAGAACCGAAGGGAGGTTTAGCATTCCTCTCTCCACCCTGGTTGGTGGGGGAAGGGTGCAGGTGGATCTACCCCAGCCATATAAGTGCCGGGCAATAGGAGAAAAACTTAAAAATCCTCACTCCAAGCAACAACAACAAAAAAATCCTTGGTGCATACACCCTCAGCCGTAGCTGAGTATAAAAAAAAAAAAAAAAAAAAACTTAGGGTTTCTCACTCTGCCCGGGAAGGGCTTTCTATTTGGTGTATGGACCCTCGGTGGTAGTAAACCGAGTAATACGGAGGGTGGCTTAGTGCCCCTCCCTCTGGCCCGGGGGGGGGGTGAACATTATAAGCCCCGCTGCTGGCATGGACAACATGAAATCTCAAGTAATTAAAAAAACCTTAAGAGCGGTACTAACGGATTGTAATAACATGTTAAAAAAACAGAAGGGTACAACTGCGGACTCGCAATGGGCAATAGCATCAAAGATGGGTTCAAGGCTGGACGCACAGGCATTAGGGGGTGTGGAGATGGAAGTCCAGCTGCCCGGCCTGGTGGGGTCCTTGGAGGCTGGTGAACTGGATGCCTGTGCCGCAGGAGAGGCAGCAAAAAGGAACTGAACTCTGTTGCCTCTTTCAAAGGGGGGTGAGGACCTCTCCCGGTTGGAGAGGGCTCTCACCAAAGTGGAATACAATCCCTGGGGTTCCGTGGCGGAGCTTCAGAGAGGCATGCATACTTGGCAGGATTTACTAGACTTGTATGCTGAATATAAAAAGCAGAAGGGTAAAAACCTAGGGGCAGCTGTGGGATTAATATAAACTGCGGTGGCCATGTGGTATCAAATGTTGTCGGAACAAAACAAAAAAAAAGGTTGGGGAGAAGGGAAGAGGTGTGTACCCAACAGCTAGTAAAAATTAAGCAACTAAAAGCGCAGATTACTAACCAGGCAGCAACCCAAGCCTACACCCAACCCGGGTTAATACAGCAGCTGTGGCTGCCACAAAACTCTATAAAAAAAAAATCTTCTGCTGGTACAGCACACCCCAAATTATCGGCTCTGACCAAGGCTTTTGTAAAAAAGGTTCTTAAGTCCCTGCTTGCGGCCCTAAATATCAAACAACAAATTCACATCAGTTATCAGCCACAAAGCAGTGGCACTGTAAAAAGGCAAAACCAAAATCTTAAAAACGCCCTCCATAAAATGTGCTCAACCTCGGGAATGGATTGGCCCCGAAAGCTGCCTCCTATTTTGGCAGCTTTATGCAATTCTAAGCGCCTAGGTACCAAATACACCCCCTACCACATCCTTTTTGGTCGTCCCATAATGTGGGGTAATCTGTAAAAATAAAAATAAAAATTACTTGCCAATTCACCAAATGGTCGGTATATTGCCCAGCTTGGGAAAAAGCTCTGTAAAACTCGCAAAGCCATAAAGGCCCCTTTAAATTAAAAAAAGGCCAAATGCAAAAAAATCGTCATTAAAAACGTCCAAAAATGGCAAATTAAAAACAAGATAATGTTGCAAAAACTAAAAAAAGCAGCCCACACCCTAAATGCTAAGTGGGTGGGTCCGTACTCCATTGTAAACTGCATCTCCCCGGTAGTGTACCAGCTTCAGCTACCCGATAAACTAAAATGGGTGCATGCCAATCAACTCAAAACATATGTTTCTCTCTAGGTTTCTGGTCATGGCGTCGTGGGCCTTGGTTGTGAACCAGCCACCTGCCTGGACCATCCAGGTTTCCATCTGCCCATAAAATTATCTAAATAATTACAATTATAAAAAAAAAAATACCTCCAAAGGCTCTCCATGATTCAAGCTGCCAATGGGGCCCAAGCCAGGCGCAAGGCTAAACAAAAAAAAGCCTTAAAGGCAATGCATAGTCCCACCGTAGGGCCATAGCAAAATACCTGGTGGGTGGCCCCGAACCTCCCTTAAATCCCAAAAAAACAAACCCTATTCCTAATGTGATGGCCTAAAGCAAAATAAAAGGCCCTTTGGCAAGCAATAGGAGTCCCAAATCCCTAAACGCAATACTGTTGTTGCAACCTCCTAAACCAGGCAAACAACATCCATAACAAAAGCCAAAAGGGGCAGTAACAAACCAACTAATAATTTAAAAAATTTTGGTCCATGCCTCAGTTTCCCCAATAGGTGCATTCGTGTTGCTCTCTCTTTCCCTTTTGCTTTGTTAACAAAATAGGCAGTAATAGCAAAAGCCCCAAAACACCCTAAACAAAAGTGGTAAAACTGCTCTTGCTGCTTCAAGCCTGCAAAATTCGTCAAAATAAAACAATGTATGTATAGTGGCACATATCTATACAAATCCTCGGGTTTCCAATGTTTGTGGCCTCCCTTGTTAATTCTACCACAGTTCAAAGTTGGCCATGGTAAAAAAAAAAAAAAAAAAAAAAGGGTCAATCATCCATTGGCAGGGGGGAAATTGAAGCACGTTCTCAGGGTGCGCGAGGATGACACAATCATCAGCATTCTGAAGATCAGTAATGGACGCCCTGAAGACTTAAGATTTCAAGCGGAGACGTCAAAGATTAAAGAGCCACCCATCCATTCTATATTGAATGCCAACTCCATTGGAGAGGTGATCTTTAACGAGGACGAAAATGACTGCTAAATAGATGGAAAACAGGGTTAGGGCAATAACGCATCTTTGCTTAACCCCAGTTTTGATGATGAAAGGTTCTGTCTCAAGGCCATTACAGAGAAATGTGGCAGTCATTTGATCATGGAGAAGCCTTAGGACCTTAATAAATTTTGGAGGGCAGCCAAATCTGGCCAGCACCTTTCACAAGACAGAGTCAAAGGCCTTTGTCACATCGATGCAAGCCATGTTCAGGTCCTGATTTTGCTCGTGAGTCTTTTCATGGATTTGGTGGGCAACGAAGATCATGTCAGTTGTCCTGTGGGATGGTCTAAAACCGCACTGAGATTCTGGCAATATTGCCTCAGCAAGGAGAAGTAATCGGTTTTAGAGGATACAGGCAAGAATCTTCCCTGCTGTAGCTAGCAAGGCAATGCCTCGATAGTTTCCACACTCCGACATATCTCCTTTCTTAAAGATTGTAACAATGTTAGTGTTTCTCAAGTCTTCTGGAATCTTCTCATTACACCAGATATGAAGAAAAGGTTTGTGGAGCTTCCCTGCCAGATCTTCACCTCCAAACTTGTAGACTTCAGCTGGTATACCATCTGGCCCTGCTGCCTTGTTGTTCTTAGTTTGCATAATGGGTTGTGTTACTTCTTCAAGGATAGGGGGGGAAAAGGGGGTGAGCAAGGGGGGTAGGGGGGAGTCAGCAAGAAATTCTCTTTCATGTCGTTGAGGTATAGATTCGATAGTGGCATCAGAGACAGTTGACGGTTCAGGAGTAACTCAAAATGCTCCTTCCATCTGGCTTTGATGGCTTTGCTGTCCTTAAAATACATTGACCCGTCTTTGGGCTCGGTATGATGTGGGTCCATGGGAGCATGGACCATAAATGGCCCTTATTGCCTGAAAGCAACTCCTCATGTCATGTTTATCAGCATAAATCTCAATCTCCTTTGCCTTTTCTCGACACCGCTTATTTTTGATGTCACGGATTTTCCTTTGGGCTTCAGCCTTGAGTTGCTTGTATGACTCTTTCTTCTGCTAGTGTGATATGTCATTTTGCCACATGCGATGAGCTTCTCTTTTCTGGTCAAGCAGGGCCTGAATCTCAGCATCATTCTTATCAAGCCAATCTTGGTGATGGCGGGTGATATAGCCAATGGACTCAACACATGCCGAGAGAATGGCAGTCTTTAATCGCTTCCAGAAATGTTCATTATCATCATCAGCTGTAGGCATAGTGTCAAACTTCTCTTGGAGACACTGCTGAAGTTTCTCCTGAGTCACTATATCTTAAAGGGACTTGATGTTGAATTTCTTTTGTACTGATTTTGCCTGCTTGTGATACCTTGAGGCGATCTGGAAATTCATGATTGATCTAACAAGGCGATGGTCTGTTCAACAGTCATTGGTTCCATGCATGGCCCTCGTGATGAAGACATCCTTCCGATCTCGAGCTCTAACAATAACATAGTCAAGAATGTGCCAATGCCTGGAGTGAGGATGTCTCCAGGTGGTCTTATACTTCTCACTTTGTCTAAAGAGGGTGTTTGTGATGATCAGGCCACATTCTAGGCATTTGCTCAAGAGGAGGATGCCATTGGAGTTAGTCTTTCCTACTCCTTTTCCGATAGTGCCATTCCAGAGATCTGACTCCTGCCCGACTCTAGCATTAAAATCTGAGAATGATCTTGTCCTTCTTGGGAATGTTGGTCAAGACTCTGCCAAGATCTGTATAGAATTGTTCCTTGATAGAATCAAGTGTTGGGGCATACACACTGATAGCAGCAGCATCACCTCCCTGGTGATCTAGTGCTTAGGATTCGGCGCTTTCAACGCCATGGCCCGGGTTTGATTCCTGGTCAGGGAACAGAGCTCTTCAATTTTAAGGCAACTATCATACGGTCACTCACCAGCATCGGTTTGTGGCATGCCGTACACAGTTTGACACCCTGGGACAGAGGCATACCCCAATGGCCAGAGCGGGCTAGCTCTGTAACGTGAGGAACACGACTAACTACAATACACTACTTAACTATGTTAACTTAATTCTAATAGTAACTATTTACAATTTATTTTACAGAGAAGTCCACTGAGAAGCAACACTTGTGAAACGCAATGAGACAAGCAACGTTTCAGCAACCATCACAGGCAGTAAGAAGGAACTGAGGGGGCGGTGGGGTGGCAGGACCCTATATACCATGCCATGAGGGTGCAACTCCAGGGGGCCCCAGAGGTGACCCAACAGTTACCACTGAGGGAAAAACTTTCCAACAGCGGTGCACACAATGTGCACATACTTACGTTGGAATGGACATGAGAAAGCACTTGAAGAACCATTTTTTTCCTGCAGATATAACTAATTACACTGCACTCTCCAAGGTCAAGAGAATAAATGAATATTGTTAAAAATCAGAGACATTAATGATTTTTTTAAATTACAAAAAAGATTACAGAAAGGCTAAGGATCCACCAGTACTGGCTCCCTGCATTCATAACAAATTGATCATGTGCCCACCTATCCTATAAATGGTCCCTGTTTCATATTCTGACAGATGGTGAGCCGGCCATCTCTCTCTATACGTATACTGTATTTTATAGAGCGACTGAAAGAGAGCATGCTGAGAAGAAATTCTTCCTGATGCAACATTTGGGTCTTGAGCTGACTTTTATAGAATTAATGGAAAGAATCGCAGTGTCATAAATGAGAGCTGGATTGGACATCTGATCAATTTTAACCCTGTTTTGGTTAATAAAAGTGACTATAGGCTAGCATCTAATGCCATTTATACCGTCAAACACTATTAGCACCTGTCTATTCTTTTCCTCTGGCCCAGTAAGGTGTATTGTATCAGTACTTCTGGGGGCACATAATTCCAAATACTAATTTCTTACTCTCTGATGGGGAAAAAAGCTCTTCCAGATAATGGTAATTTTATGTTCTGTGTACAAAGATCATCCTATAATCAGGGCCATAATTTGGAGGAACTGTTGCCCTATTTCTGCAGAACAATGTGAACAGAAAACTTGCAGGGAAATGCTTTGCAGTTTCCAAGCTATTTTCTTTTGCAGCAGGTTTGTTTGTTTTTAAATTAGATACGACACTTATGATCATCAGAGATGAGCCAAGATAGTAAGGAAAACTTTGGGTACTTACAAGAGTTCATGGACTCTGCAGGCCCACTGATATAAGCCAAAGAACTTGACACCCACTGACATTTCAAACATACTATTCTGCAATGGGGGAATTTTCATAAATTTTTGAAACTCTTCCACATCAAGAACAGATATTCATGGAATGATTTCACAGCATTGGCAAACACCTATGGGTTAATTCTCCTTTCTAATCCCAGTGGAAATACTGCTTTTGAATATGGATTTCTCATCATGGAACAATTGTTCAGAGTATCCACATGTGCAGCAGTTATTTTGGGGATAGATAACACGGCTACCCCGCCCCCCTCCCCCGATAGTAGATAATGTTTTCACCCCCCATCGCTTCTCGGCTCTCTATGAGCTGAGGGGTGAAAACATTATCTACTATCAGAGGGATAGCCATGTTAGTCTGGATCTGTAAAAAGTGACAAAGAGTCCTGTGGCACCTTATAGACCAACATCTGATGAAGTGGGTATTCACCCACGAAAGTTTATGCTCCAATACGTCTGTTAGTCTGTAAGGTGCCACAGGACTCTTTGTCGCTATGTGTAATATGTATGTAATGTGACCACAGTTTATTACACTTATCATAACCCTCTTGCTGTTATCTTGTACTCCTCTGTCTGCTTGTTGTATTCAACTGTTATCTGTCATCATATTCTTAGATAGTCAAGACAGGGTCCATTGTTCATTACATTACCTAGCACAATGAGAGTCAATTCTCTGATTGCAGTCTCTGGGTGCTAGCACAATACAAATAATAATTTTCAACTGTAAAAATCTTCCAATTCACATGTAACAGAATAATTTGTTAATTTATAAAATATAAATTTAACTTCTTTGTTCCAGTTCTCAGGTGGATACACATTTCCTGCTGATGCTTTCAAAGGCAAGCCATCTTAGAAGTGAGCCTGGATCTGATGCAATAAGTACATTACTGGTACATACTTAAAATATAATCTGGGTGTTACACTTGATCCAATTTGAGGTTCCATAGAGAAAAAAAATTAGTAAAATTATGGATGATGTTGTGAATGCCACAGCTGAAATTAATGGGAAACAAACCTGGCCCAGTAAAGAATGTTATCTAGAAATAGTCAGCAGCCTTTGACACATATAATTAGAGAAATTGGAGGCTTTGCCCATGGGACCATGTGTTCCACAGCAAATCCCATTTCCTTCATTCTCTTTCATCGTTATTGTAAGTGTAATCATTGCATGATTATAGTCCTTATGCATAACATATCCATTTCTTTTTGTACTTTCCAATATTGGTGTTAATTGAATTCACTTGAGCAAATGTATAAAGAAATTCACTGTTCAGATCTTATCACTGATAGAGGACCACCTGATCTAGGAGTCTGAAACCATACACTGAAGACCAAAAGGTCAAATTCTAGATCATATAGCTGTTAGCTGCCTTTGCACATGCCAGTTCTTTATTCACATAAATATAACCTTTTAACTATTTCTTTTCATTATTCTTGGTTAAAAATGAATAAAATCAAGTTGACAATATAAAACAAATAATGTACAAAATCAAAGTTGAAGTGAGAAAGTAGAGCTTATTACATAGCCTTCAAGCAAAACAAAATATTGAAATCTCAGAAATATTAACAAGCCAATAAAATATACTTCTTATAAAAATATACCAAGAATAATTAGGGCTAGTGCTCTGACTGCCATGAAAGAGATCTGTGTTCAATTTTCTTTCCTGGGACTGGGAGAAATCAGCCCTGTCACATGGCCATCACACAACATATACATAATGGGAGGAAGGAAGCAATAGTTTTGAAAGAGACCGATGGGTGATAGTAGACAGCAAATTAGGCACAAGTTTCCATAGTGATGTAGCAGGAAAAGGTGACCATTGCAGTTTTGGGCTGTATATTCTGAGGCATCAAGGAACAGGGAGTCTACAGTCCTTTCTCTAGATAGCGGAAATATCATCATACTCCATTCAGCTCTGGGCTCCACATTACCAAAGACATACTGAGGAAGTCCAGAGAAGAGGAATAAAAAATTCAGAGAGCTGGAAGGATTCACTTATGATGAAAAACCAAGGCTGAATATCAGGGAACACCTCTTGTCAGAGAGATCAGAGGCTATGGAATGTCTCTAGACATTAATGATGGAAGCCTCATCATTTGAGACAGTTTAAATAGGATTGTACAAAAAAAATAGAAAATGTACTCCAGGGAACAATCCTACATTGACAGTGAGATGGACTGATAACCTAATAGGTCTCTCTTTTCCATCTTCTATGATTCCATTCACCATCCTCAGTATTATGAATGTAGGGGGGGAAGCAGCATACTGTTAAAACTAAATTATTGTCTGATGCTAGAGCAGAACAAAACAAAACAAAAAAGTGTATAGCACAACCAAAGGTTCCTAATGCTTGTATGACTGTTGTCTTTGTACCATGGTATCTTATTACTTTAACTCTCTTTCAAGTTGTTTTACCTTTTTTAATCACTTGTCCCTGTTGTGTGTCAATGAGCAGTAGTTTGGTGCAATAGGAGAAAAACAGGATTGATGAATTGTGAGAAACAGTCAGATAATGAAAGATTGTGTCTTGTTTTCTCATGGTAGCCTTGAAATGCAATTAATTTCTTTGTGAACAGGGACTTCACACAGTACATGATATCAGACAAGTCTGAAGAGGTTTTAATAACAAGCAAACAAAGGGCCAGAAAAAATAATGTCTAGTGAACAGACTTTCAAGTCCAAGTAAACTAAGTGATTCAAATCAAGAATTTAAAGAACCTTAAAATAAAGAAGACCAACCTTAAATGGTCCAGACACTCCATCAGATTTCCTCCCTAACTGGCTGAAACCTGATCAATAATATTTAAATGTGTAGATTTGCTTTCCTCTCACACGTTCTTTGTACTGAATCAGTAATAAATGTAATGTCACATAAGAATATTTAATGCTAGGACTAAACTGAGAATTACTTTTAGACAGAAGCATTAGGATGCTTACTTTCCATAGATTTTTACAAATATATTGTTTAAAAAACTAGTTTGTGTGTTCTATGATACACTGAACCATATGTTCTTTGCTTTTCTCATTTCCTAATAAAACAAAAGAAAATAATCAAAAAGCACAAACCAGGTTATACAGTATGTTTGATGTACCAATTTTTAAACATTCATTTAATATAGCTGGGCTGCAAAGACTAATACTGCTTATGTCCCGTAGTACGAAGCCCTAAATAAGGTTCCAGACTAGATTACATTCATGCAGGTCTCATTTTAACGGAAATTGGAGAGATGAAAAAAAGATTATAGGAAGACATTATAAAAACAGACCTCACAAGTCAAACTTAATAGTGAAACCATTCTCTTTCATGTAGACAACTGTGAAAACAAATATCCTGTAAGCTCTAGATATATATATTGTATCTTTCCACCAGATCTCTCTGCCTCCTTGAGACAGATTCCCATTCATCTCATGACTATATAATTTGATCATAGTTGACTAAGGCACAGCAGGGAGAAAGGGCTGATAAAGTATCAGGCTCCAGGAAGTCAGATAAACAATTTCATGATTTCTAGTTGTAACAAGGATGGGATAGTGGTGGATATAAAAGATATTACCCCAATAAGAATACAAATATCAAGCTTGTGCAAATGTTTTCCTTCTCTGACTAAATCAACTACTTTCCATTAACTGAAAATTACGCTGATTATGATAAATTCCTTGAGACAGAATGTCAGGATAAAACACAAAGAATGGCACATGACAAGTGGAATGAAAGCTTTGTAGATTTGTCAATATGAAAGTTGGTATTATTTTTTTAATTTAATGCAACTGATAAAGTGAAGATTAAGAAGTTAGTTTTTTGTACTAACACTTTTAATGAAAAAGAACATTTCTAACATCTAACTTATTTCATGGCTAGAGACCAGCTCCTTTTTTTTCTATGGTTCATTCCTGCATAATACTTTTCACTTTCTAAAAGGTGCTAAAACAATATCTACTTGTAACTCTACCTTGCTGTCCCAACTGTGCTGACTGCTGGCTTGAGTCCCAATAGTTGAATGGTTATAACTATGTTCATTCTGTTTTGGATTCTTTTTCAAGTACTATACAAGCATTGTTTACTTTGTATATATGTTAACAAAATAATATTGTGATAGAGTGTTTGGAGGGCGAGGTGGCCTTGTGGTTAGTGCACCTGACCTCCAACCCCTTGTCTTGCTGTCAGAGAGGGCAGTAACAATGGCTGGCTCCTGCCCCCAGGCCAACAGTGTTTGGGTCTCCCACTGTGTCTGGGCCTTTGCTCTTAAGTGGGGCATGGTAGGGGAACCTAGGCCTTCCCTCTCTACTGGGCCTAAATTTGCCATTCTGGGCTACCTCCTACATATGTGCTCCTTCAGTTTGGGGGTATGGCCCCTATAGTTAGGACCCTTCCAAATTCACAGCCGTGAAAAATGTGTCATAGACTGTGACATCAGCCCTCCCGCATGAAATCTAGCTATTGGAGGGGAGGGAGAGAGGCAGGGCTGGGGGTGCCCCAGCTGTGGGCTTCTACCATGCACTGAGCTCCAGCTGATAGCCCTGGCCTGGCTAGGGAGGGACAGGACTTCCTCTTCCCCTGCACAGCTGCTCTTGGGAGGAGATCAGACCCACCTCTGGGTACTTCCCCTGGCCGTAGGAAGCTCTGCGACCGCGCTGCAGAAGTGAGAGTGTCCCTGAAGCCAGGGAGGTACCCAGAGATGGGCCTGATCTCCTCTTCCCCCTACCCCCCGCTCCAAGTGCAGCCATGCAGAGGAAGAGGAAGTCCTGTCCCTCCCCACAACCTGGCCGGGACTAGCAGCTAGGAGTCCCTGGCTGGGATGCTCCCAGCAGCACAGGGGAGATCAGACCCACATCCCCATCTGGGAACTTCTCCCAGCTGCAGGAAGGCAGTGCAGAAGCGACGGTGACCATCCTGCAAACCCCTTACAACAACTTTTTGACAGCCCCCACATGATCCTCTTTTGGGTCAGGACCCCCATGGTTACAACACCATGAAATTTCAAATGTAAACATCTTAAAATGTGAAACTGACCAAAATAAACCATGCATTTGGTGGGGCCCTAACTAAATAGTCAATAGCATCACAAACAAAGTCCAAATGAGCAGGGCCCTCCAAGACAAGCTGTTTCTCAAACTGGGTGGTGGTTGGAGAAGGCACTGCTTGGGAGCCTTACCCACTATCTTGTCCCCTCTCAGGCTCCACCTTCTGACTGGCTTCCTGGAGAAGGATTCTTCTCTTTTACAGTCTGTTCATTACTCCTTGCCCGAGCTCCTGAATTCATTTTAACCCGCTCCTCCAGCTGCAGTGAGCTGGGCAGGCCTCTAGGGGCGGGGCTACCTGGGCCCAATATTGCCTTTTAACTCCTGCAGGCCCACTCTGGGGTTTGCATAAACAATCACAAACATATACTAGTTATTATTGTACTGTGGCAATTTTTATACTCTGGCTAGTGTATTGGTATCTCTCTCCAACTTAAGTAGTTGAAATACCTTTTATTCTCCAATAAAGTAATTGTGAACGAATCATACTATTTAACTTGAACTTACCTGTGACTCTTTCACATTTTCAACAGTGAAGTTGAACCAAACTCGAAAGCGTGGGTTACAGGTATCCGGCCTAATGAACAGGTCATACTCAAACTCTGTGATGTGATCCACACGTCCAAGGTTACCTACCAGAGGATTATGAAATGCAGCAGTTTAACAAATGGCTGATAAACCCTAGCCCAACAACTACACAGAGTGGTATTTTAAAATGCATGACTATGACTGGCTAAAACCATTCACATGATTATAAGGTTAATTAGCACTATAACACAGTTCAGAACTTTTTTCAAGCAAATGTCTTTATTAAACTCATGAAGAAAAATACACAAATAGGCCAAGCACATTTAAATAAGTCAATACAGAAAAAAAAAAACACCAATAAGGACTTTTATAATTCACTCCTAATGACTTTTGTCCTCTTTGACCTTTGATTCTTTCTGTGAATGTTGTCCCATCATCCCTTCTGTTACTCAAAATCCCCTCTTTGCTTACATGATCTCTTTGCCACTCCCACTCCCTGCTTATAGGGATTTCTTTCTTCTATGTGCTGCTAATGCTTAGGAATACCTACTTAAAAACAGTGCCAAAAATTTTATTGCTCCCCCTATTGGCTGATTTTCAGGACTTCCCTGTTTTCCTACAGATGCTCAAGGCCCTCTCTCCTAAAACATGAGGCTATGGGGTTTAGCTTGCGCCCCTCCTGGTTAGTTTTGTGATATAATATTGAAAAATACAGTCAGAAACTACTTTGCTCCCTCTGGCACTTTTCAGTATAAAATGAAAGCAAGCAACAAATCAGGCCATAGTGGAGAAAGGAGTGGAGTTCAGTGCTGGAGAAATTTGGAAAAGTGCTTTTAAATGGTTAAACTGGCTTTTTTCCTTTGAAGTGCTGCAGTGAGTTTCAAAGACAGATGGCTTGTCTGTCCACCTAATTTATACCCTACAAAATGAAAGGCGTTACGTTTTTACTGTTCACACCCATCTAATCAAATTTTGCATTTAATAAAATAAGCCCACACCTTCGCTCTCAAAGCTGATGTAAAATGTTAATTATGAAAGTATTGCTACATGTTTGGATCCATTCTTTTATTAATTCAGATATAGTTTCAGATATTTGGGGCAAGATTACCAAATCCTTATTCACACAGAGTCGAAACTTCCTCTTCAGGCAGTCCCATTTAAGGCAGTGGGATGACTTGTGGAGTAAAGTGCTGTTTAACACTAGTAATTGTATTAAAATCTGGTTTACAGTTTGTTTTTGGAGAGAGGGGATAATTTGTATTTTGGAAACCAAAAGATATTTCAGCTGTGTACTTCAACGATGTACTTATAGACCCTTCTGCATAATCTTGAGTTGGTGCTGTTGCGGACTTCAATTGCACAATGAACATTTTTTATCTTCCATATCTGGAAACTTTCTCCCTTTCCTGCCTTGCCCAATCCATACTTTTTACAGCAAAATTATCTTAGCTGAATCTCATTTTACAGACAAGCCTAAATGATAAATCCAAAATATAAATATAAAGAGTTTGGAATATATTTTGTAACTATGAGATCTGACAAATACAAATAACATAATCCACCTGACTTTTGGTTAACTCCCTTCCCCATCCCTTGTCTGCAGGCTGTCTTCCCTAGGCCCTGATTCTGCCACTGTTACTCACGTTGAGTAGTACCTTAATGTCACTGGAACTATTCATGGAGTAAGTAGAGTTACTCACTGTTAGTAGAGTTGGCAAAATCAGGGCCCTATACTATAAACTCTTCAGTACAAGAAGACAAAGCCCTTTCATTTGCCTTAAGTCACCATGCGTATATGTAACTATAGAAATGGTGATAATATTCTGCATTGTTTCACATATGTAACTCCTATTAGTATCAAGTAATGGTTTGGAGTGAATGGTCTGCAGCACGGATTGGAGAAGAGAATTTCCGCTGCATTGATTTAAAAAACAAAAGGTACAGCAGTTAGTAAATTCTGTAGAGGAAATCCAAAGATCATAAAAATGGATTGTACTGTATGATACAGATCAGGAACACAAGAGATTACTGAGAGAATAAATATTCTATAGAAGTCAAAATATTCAAAGCAAAATGATACCTTGATTTCTGACCTATTGCATATTTCAGTTTCCATTTCAACATCAGATTGCTAATTAGTCTGAACTCAAAGTGCCAGACCCTCAGCCCACGTTTCCATGCAACACACTGACAGAGCAGAAATGCTGTAAAGATCCCTGGTGTTAAGGAAACCCCTGCTGGTGCAAAATGGGTATGATGGGACCATTACAAACCAATGTAATCTAGAGCAATGGTTCTCAACCAGGGGTCCAGGGCCCCCTTGGGGGCCACGAGCAGTTTTCAGGGGGTCCGCCATGCAGGGCTGGCATTAGACTTGTTGGGGCTAGCGGCAGAAAACCGAAGTCCCACTGCATGGGGCTGAAGCCTGGTGATCCAAGCCTTGCCACCTGGGGCTGAAACCAAAGCCTGAGCAAATTAGTTTCGCAGGGTCCCCTGTGGCATGGGGCCCTGGGCAGCTGCCCTGCTTGCTACCCCCTAATGCTGGCCCTGGCTCTTATATGCAGAAAAACAGTAGTTGTGGGCCGTGGAGTTTTCATAGCATGTTCCTCAGAAAGAAAAAGCTTGAGAACCCCTGATCTAGAGCAATCTATCTACCTAGGCATTACTAATTTATACTCCCGGGGGAATTTTACACCACTGTGCATGTGCAGAATGTATGTCCCCTGCAGATTTCTTTGCTTCCCTGCAGAAAAATGATGGGGAAGCAAAGGGAAGCCACAAGAGCGGTCATGTGAACCTCCCCAGCAGTATGTTTCAGGTGCCCAGGGCAGCTGGTAGAGAGGTAATTCACTGTGGGGCAGGAGGCAGAACTGAGAAGGACCCAGATGGTGGCTCCTACCCTGCGCCGGACTCAGTTGCTAGTCCCGGCTGGGCTGGGGAGAACACCCCACCCAGATTTCTCCCGCGGCTGCAGAAAGCTCTGCAAACTCCCCCTCTTCCCCGCACCCCCCACTTCTTGCACCCATCGCTCCTCAGCTGCAGGGGGACAGATCCCTGTACAGAGAGCTGCTCCCCCATCCGCCCAACCCCTGTGCATCCAGAACTCCTCATACCCAGACAGTCCTGTCGAGGCTCAGACCCCTGCACTCAGAACCCTCCCGGTGAGCCCCACTCCCCCTGCACCTGGACAACCCCAATGAGCCACCCGCACCCAGATCCTTACCCCACCATAAGAACATAAGAATGGCCATACTGGGTCAGGCCAAAGGTCCATCCAGCCTACTATCCTGTCTGCCAACTGTGGCCAATACCAGGTGCCCCAAAGGGAGTGAACCTAACAGGTAATGATCAAGTGATCTCTCTCCTGCCATCCAGCTCCACCCTCTGACAAACAGAGGCTAGGTACACCATTCCTTACCCATCCTGGCTAATAGCCATTAATGGACTTAACCACCATGAATTTATCTAGTTCTCTTTTAAACCCTGTTATAGTCCTAGCCTTCAGAACCTCATCAGACAAGGAGTTCCACAGGTTGACTGTGCGCTGTGTGAAGAAGAACTTCCTTTTATTTGTTTTAAACCTGCTGCCCATTAATTTCATTTGGTGGCCCTTAGTTCTTATATTATGGGAACAAGTAAATAACTTATCCTTATTCACTTTCTCCACACCACTCATGATTTTATATACCTCTATCACATCCCCCCTTAGTCTCCTCTTTTCCAAGCTGAAAAGTCCTAGCCTCTTTAATCTCTCCTCATATGGGACCCGTTCCAAACCCCTAATCATTTTAGTTGCCCTTCTCTGAACCTTTTCTAATGCCAGAATAACTTTTTTTGAGATGAGAAGACCACATCTGTATGCAATATTCAAGATGTGGGCGTGCCATGGATTTATATAAGGGCAATAAGATATTCTCTATGATTCCTAACATCCTGTTTGCTTTTTTGGCAAGAGCTGGGAGGTAGGCGGAGGAGTGGGGACACGGTGTGCTCAGGGGAGGAGGCAGAGGTGAGGTGAGGTGGGGGGGTGGGGAGAGGAGCTTGGCTGCTGGTGGGTGCAGAGCACCCACTAATTTTTTCCCATGGCTGCTCCAGCCCTGGAGCACCCACGGAGTCGGCGCCTATGCACTGAACCACAGCCACCTTCAACCTGGACCCCCCTGCCAAGTCCCATTACCATTGCACCCAAAACCTCCAACAACCTCTGTGCATCCAGATCCCCTCCGCACCCAGATCCCCTACTGAGCTGCCCACACCCAGATTGACCCACACAGAACCCTCTCAACCCACACCTGGATCCCCCCATACTAAGTCCCTCCACACTTGGATCCTGCCTTGCTGAGCCTGCCTCCCACACCTGGTGCATCTGGCCTGGAGGGGCAGGGCCCTGGGGTGTTTCTGGGGCAGGCCCGGTCCTTGTGCTGTATCAGGGTGGAATGGAGCCTCACCGCTCAGTCTGTGTCCCAGAAGGGTTGGGGGAGCTGCACAGTGATCTCCCATTTCTGTGCAGCCAGTGGCCTGTGCTCTCCAACGCCATGGTAGAGCCTCCACATTTATTTGTCAAATAAAATTTGCAGAACTTTAAAATATTTTTGGTGCAGAATTTTAATATTTTTGGTGCAGAATGCTCTCAGGAGTAGCTAGTGCACTCATCAGTATCAGATCTAGCTAGCAATTTAATCACTTGTTCACTCTATACCTAGGTCTCTTCCAAGATTACTGCTTTCCAAGTTTCTCAAGGTCACTGAATATTTGTATGGAAGATTATCTTCCCACAGAAGTTTTCATTTTTATTTTTTTTTCCTCTAGCGTAGGTTCCTTTGTATTATTTCTCTGTTCTCACAGGTATCTGCAACTCCTTCCAGTTCCGTATTATTTGTGCATTTCATTAACATGCTATTTCTTCCAGATCATTAAGATGCTAAATAAGACAGTACCCAACACCATATACTTTTATTAACCTACTGAACATGTTCCCCACACACAGAAGGCTGATGCTTATAGTCACTGTATCCTTTGCTTACACTCTATCATCCTAATTTCAACCCACATGACAGTGCCCCTAACCAAAGTGGACGTTTTTGTTAAAAATAAAAAAGAGTTAGAATTGCACAAGCATAAAAAAAATACTTCCACACATTAAGAGAGAGTTTCTAGTGTTCAGTGGGTGTCACTGAAAAATGCTTCTTGACATCAAAGAGAAAGGACTTGAGCAACTACTACACCAAACTCATAATAAAAGTTATGAATGTTACAGTGCTGCCTTCATACTGCTGAAGTCAAGGGATTACATTTTTTATCTCAATGTACAGGAATATATGCCCCAGTACCACAAAAAACAGTGATTTACACTGAAAGGTGTGGAACTATTAAGCAACAATTAAACATTGATTACATGATGAAGATATGATGCTACATATCCATTTTATGGTGAAGAACAAATAGAATTATTTTACATTCAAAATAAGCATCTACTACACTAAAAGGCAGCTTTTTGAATTTATATTCATGTTACTTTTTGAATATATAGGGAAAGTGGGTGGCTTTCCCTTAATTTGGTCTTTGGAGGAAGCAGTTAAAAGTGTAACATGGAGAAAAAAATAGTTTATCTAATTAGTGATTAAAAAGCAGCTACATATTGAAATTTGTTCTTGTGTCACATAAATCCTTGTGGATTGAGATAATACACACCTTACATTTTACCTTTTTTTTTTTTTTTTTTTTTTACAATAAACTAGATGAATTAGCTACTTTTTATGCTTTTATGATAGTCAATTCAAGAGAAAGGTGGAGAGTGTCAGTTCTGTGTGGTGCCATCATTATGTTTCATACACAAATAAACTGAAGTCAAATAGCTAACTACAACTATTCAGGGACTTTTACCATCTCCATATTTGATTTCTGTGTACTTTTCTACTCTCCACTAATTTCTGCCTTCTGCTTATAACAATTTTGCTTAGATAATTTTCTTTTCTTTTTTAAAATCAGGCATTTGAGACCACTCCCAATTCACATAACAAATTCTAAGGAGAAAGCCATACATTGCAACAATATTGACAAGTACTGTACTGCACTAAGGGCTTCCACCTGCCTCTATTGGAATCAATGGGAGCACCACCACTGACTTCCATGAGTGCAGTGTCTGGCCCTAAGCAACTATGTAAGACTTTAAAGCTATCACAATATATTTCCACAGTAATTGTAACTTTTATGAGTTAGCCCTGCAGAACATAGAGTATGTCAATGATGTACATTTTATTTAAAGTATATATAAGATAAATAACTGATCTGTGGAGTTTAAAAGAAAAACCACAATGAGTGACAGGACTGGTACATGTTTAAACTCAAGCACATTGGTATTCAACTTTCCTACAGTGCAGTTTCCTACACAGTTTTTTTTATGGCACAGGTGCAATGCTGGATGTGAAGGAAACAGAATTTTATGAAACAATATGAATTAGTTCTCCTATGCATTCTTAAATAACTTGATTTTTGTTTTTATTATGATTTTACTTTTGAGAAGTACTACAACAGATCTCTCTAATCTTCTAGGATGATGTGAACAAATCAGACTCCCAAATGTCTGTAAAGATAAACTCACTTTTTCTTAGCCCTGGAGGTTGTTTTTAAAACACTCAGTTCCTATATATAGTTCTGTGCAATATTTACAACAAACAGAATATGTAGACTTTCCCTTGATCATTCAATCTTACGTTGCTAGTCATACTATCTTAGTTCTCTTACACAAGAGTAACATAAAGTGCAATATACTCAAAATATGAGTTATTCTAAATGGACCAAAAGTACATTTAAAGTTTCTGGAAAAGTTCACTACATTTATAATAGGCTTAAAAGAAAACCAATATTACTATTTTATTTATTATGCAACATACATTTACTCTTCATAAAATATTGAAGAATATTGCTTCCTACATCAATAAAAAGTATACATTACAGGAAGAAAGAAAACCTATTTAAGAAAATGCTAGCTAGAGTTACTGAGTATGCCAACAATTATCATAAAAATGCAAGAAAAGAAAATACAGATATGTTAAGCAATCCTAAAATCTTCTTAAGCCACACATTGTGCTTTCCTACAGAGAATTTTAAGATGAAAAATAGACCTTGAGGGTCTTAGACAAGCCTGAGGCAATATAAAGAAAAAGGTCAAACACTCTGCTAAAAAGGACCGTTATCTTCAGAACAACAACTTATCAGCCAGCTTGCAGCCCTGCTTATTTACAGTTATTGGTCCCAGAGGAAGTGCACTTCAGCACAGGGCACGATTACTTTGTAATGAGTTTGCCAGAAATGGTAAAGGAAACTAATTTGTAACAATGTGCTGTTCCCTGCACATGAACTTTCTCAGACACTTTTTTGTCCAGCAATGAATAACTAACTTCAGCCCTCCTAATAAGCAGTGAAGACAGAAGTGCACTAAAAATGTATGAGTTGCAAACATGAATGTGTTGAAATATCAGTGATTATCCCTCTCAGCTGTCCATTACAGTACTCATGATGACCACCAGTTCCCCTGTGGTGGCTATACAGAATGCAGGTTTCAGGGGGTAGATTTAGGCATGAAAATTAACACCATTTGGAAGAAAATAGCCTGCACCTGTCACAGATTAGCAACAAAAGGTCAAATGCCTCCTTTTACACCTAGAACACTTGCATATTGTATGCCTTGCTTATAGGAGCATAATTTTGGTTTGCTTAATACAGAAAAGTAAGCACCATGGTGAACAGAGGGGGGAAAAGAATTAAACCTTAGCTAAAAGCTATCAATAAATCTATTGTTCAAGATACATATGAATGGAAGTAGCTCAGGCAATCTCTGTCTCTAAAAGAAGTAGTTTTTCAAAAAGAGAATTACACAAAGTGCTCCTCCGTTTTTGTCAATACACTGCCAGGTTTTGAAATACTATTTTTCATCCACACAATAAAAATCTTGACAAGTGAGCAATAGAAAATCACTAATACACTTGCAGCTGCATTTCAATCTATACAAATTCTTTAAACAAAAACAACCAAGGAACAGATTGGCACAATAGAATAGCATATACACCATTTTCATTACTTGAACCTGAGATCAAATCCAAGATAGCCAAGCTATACTTTCATAGAACCATATTTTTTTTTAAAAACTGAGGTAATATATGGAATATAGAATAGTCTCAACTGAATTCTTCCTTAAAGACCACAAAATACATGGAGATGATAATGTAAAGTAATTTTATTTATGCATTCTAAGGAAGGGGGAGGAACTTCAGGTACAAAGATCTGCAAAAACTTTCTTCTGAAAGGAGTGCATCTAAGAATACCAGTTCATAAATTCCTCTTGGTTTTACATAGAATTTGTGAGAGAGCTTGATGAGGAAGAGGTCCAATGTAACTTCTACAGATAACTGGATTTATAACTAGACAAAAAATCATGGATAAGTGACGATGTTTGGAAGCTCTGACTCATGTAATGTATTGTTACCCGATCCACTGCTCACAATATATATCTGTCAAATCAGAATTATTCCTGAAATTTTGAAGCATGTGTCTTGAATAGAAAGAAATGCAAACTGCTACATCTTCATCATAAAAGCACGTACACAATCTTTTGTAATTTTAAGTATACTTTCATTTATACTGTTTATACCAGTAATGCACATATTAACCTATGCAGTACAAAGTGATATCCATACTGCAATTAGATCAATGTTGTGAAAAAATCATCTAAATGCTCTGCAACTGTACAGTATCCTTTGAAAGACCTGAAGCTTCACCTAGAGAAAGGAATAGTACTGCACATGTTTGGCTGTGAACCAAAAATCCAAATTGCCTTAAAAAAATATTTCAGAGACTTTTTTTTAATCAAACTAATAGAATTATACAATGCAACCAAACTACAGAGGCCAACATTTTCAAAAGCATCCACTACTATTGGATGCCTTGGTCTCAAGTTACTAACTGCTGCACAAACTATTTTCCATCTCCTTTCCTAATTCCCTGCTGCTTTTTTTTTTTAAAGGGACTTTGTTATCATAGTGACATCCTAAAGAGAGATAAATTAGTTGGTTTAAGTGAACCTTCTTGCAAAAGGGGAAGATTTCAGAAAGGAAAGAAGAGAACCTGTTTTGTATGCTACATATGCCTGAGAACATGGAGTATCTTAGTACTTAGTGGGGAAGGGCCAGATCCCCTCATTAGTAAGGGTAAGTTGGTGAGTGCAAGTCAATGCTTAATTCATAGAAGCAAAGACATCCTGAGCTGCCTTGGATGGGAATGAGACAGTCTGATGAAGTCTAACTATGAGTGACATCATATGAGAATTCTAGCTTCTTACACTTTTGTCTGTATAATGGAAGGCTAAAATTATTAAAATCATTTTAACAAAATATGTGGTGAGGAGGGGGTTCTATTCAATGGTGCAAGGGTGTTTCCTGATTAGGGGAAAATGTGAGACAGCTGGAGCATGCTAATGTTAAAATCTGTGGGCCAAATTCTCCTCTCACTTTTACCAGTTTTCCACTGATGTAACAGTACTGATTTTAATGGCATTGCTCCTGATTTATACTAGTGAGAGAAAAATCAGGCTTTCCATAACCTTTTCAGGATAATACTGTTTGGGCCTTATTATTCCTTTAAAAGACACAGCCTCACAAAGGAAAGGCAAGTGTGGCAGCAAAGTACATTAATTAATGCCAGTTCCTCAGGGCATTCTGCCTGTGTAGCATCTTGGCAAGTAGATGTTTCGGTGGTGCAAGGGGAGCATGTTCGTGATCCTACACCTCCTTTTTGACAAAGAAATGTGCACTACACATCAGCTTCCATCTGCCAGCTGCTGTGGAAGAGCCATGGCAATAATTACCTGCCTTAAACTCTGCCAGCCCCAGGCTATCCCATAACTCCCCACTATTGAATACTTCAAAGGCTAAAATGTACTGCTGGCTAAAATGTCCTCTTTGTCCCATGTTACTGAATTTGCTGTCACTCTTTAATGGTCTTTCTAAACCCCCAACTTCTCAACTTCAGAGATGTCAGAATGCTGTAGCCACACTACTCTCTTGCTCATGAAAGTTGGCCAATCTCTCTGACCTCAAGACCTGGTTATGCCCACACTCTCTCATCCTGTTCCTACCATGTTGACCTTTTCCCTGTCTCCTCTTCTTGTCTCTTTGCTAGCTGAGGAAGAGAGGGAGCCAGTATTTTAATGGTACTACTGCATCTGTCTGGAGCTCTCTCCCTACTGCCCTCTGAAACAGCTAAATTATTACTGACATCAACTCTCAAGTTATGAATGACTCCCTCTGTAAAGTACTTAGCAACACTGTTTATGAAGGATTCATATTCAATGCTTTTTCTTAAAAAAGGGACCAGGAGCAAGATCTCATTTTCCTCACATTAAGTAGTATGAACATTAAAGCATCACTGTTTCATTTCATTTTTGTTTAGATTTAACAAATAATTTAAATCTGGCACATCAAACATTGTGGAAATCATTTCAATAGATTTTGAATTTCAAAAGCTGATTTTTAATCACTCTTGAGAGAATATGTATGATGGCAATGTGTCCTACCGGACAGATCACTGGTCTGGGACTCAGGAAACCTGGGCTCTATTCCTGCTCTGCTACTGGCTTCTTGGGGGACCATCAGCAAATCACTTCTCCTCTCTATGCCTCAGTTTCCCCATCCATAAATGAGGATAATGAAATTTGTCTCCTTTGTGAAGCACTCTGAGATCTACTGATGTAAAGCAATATGTGAGAACTGGGCATACATGAATCTCTCCCTGTACTCTCCATGAGAGCAGGAGGATGCTAGCAATCATGCATTATGGAGCTGTTTCAGTATGTGGTTGCTCTATGGGGATCGTCAGGCCACATCCCATACGTTCTAACTCCTCACTCCTACAAAAAAATATTCTTCAAAAACCTTGGGAAAGAAGCAGTGTCCCTTACCTGGAAACCTCTTCAAAGCTGGAAGATGATGAAGCAACCACCTGATGCCCTCAAAGTCCATTTGGGAGGAAAGCAGAGCACCAAATCTCAGCCTATAGTAAGGAGAGACCTCAGAAGGCATTTAAAAGTAATGTAAGATGAGGTCATAAGATGAGGATTGTTAGGGGTCTGAAGCTGTAGAAATATTCATGATTGATTATGGCTAGAACTAGAATCTGAACCCACTCTGATTTTGCAGAGATTACAATTTCTACCTGAATTGGGGCACTACTTGTCACGGAGTTAGGGGAGACAAGGCCCTGCACCCCCAGCTTCCTGCGATTCACCATGACTCTCAGCCAGCCAGTAAAATAGAAGGTTTATTTAGACGACAGGAACACAGTCCAAGACAGGTCTTACAGGTACAGACAACAGGACCCACTCAGTTAGGTCCATCTTGGGGGGCCAGGATATCTGTCTAGCCTCCCCTACATTTTCCCAGCCAGCTCCAAACTGTAACTCTCCAGCCCCTCCTCTGCTTTTGTCCCTTTCCCAGGCCAGGAGGTCTCCTGATCTCTTTGTTCTCCAACACCTTCAGTTGGCACCTTTGTAGAGGAGGGGCCCAGGCCATTAGTTGCCAGGAGACAGAGTGTCGGCCATTCTCTGTGCAGACAGTATCACAGGGGCCCTCTTGGGCTCTGCAACAATCACACACCCTGTTTCCCCCACCTAGATACCTAAGAAATGCACAGGGGAAACTGAGGCACCCACACAGTATTCAGAGAAAACATTAAGAACATTCCCACTTAGTCACACTACTCACTGTCCATCCACTATCACCAGCTAATCTGAACCACTAGGCTGAAAAAAAAAAAAAATGGCTGTAGACTCTGAATGGAGTGATGAAATGTGCAGTCACATTGTACTAAAGTCCAAAAAGTTGCACTAGATAAGGGAAATTACAAGAAAATAGGGGTGGGGGATTATAAGTGCTGGAAGACTTTAGATAGAAAAGGCTTGATGGCAAAAGGAGAGACACAAATGAATCTATGCTTGTTTTATTGATAGAGTACAGAAGACAAGAAAGCCGTAAGAAATTCCTATAAGCAAGTATTTTAAGTACATTTTCTTATTGAACATGATTATAACGGATTTTAATAGGCCAGTGATCTGAGGAGTGCTTAGGATGGACAGTTTTTGATGCTTTAGACTACATCCTTTTCCCCAGATGGAAGGTGTCCAGTCACTGGTACCTCAGCACTATCTGTAGACATGACTTTAAGGCTGAAAAACACTAACATTTTTTATTACTTTTGCTTATTTCTTTTGACTTATTATTGTTGTTGTTTAATATTTGTAATGCAGTACGATTACAGACCACAACCAAGATTCGGGTTCCACTGCTTTTTGTACAGCGTCCATCACATTGTGAGCCAGTCCCTGCCCTGCAGACATTACAATATAAATAATTTAACGAGTTCCATTGTCTATTAATCCTACAGGCCATCTGTTTATATTACTTCAACCCACCCTGCAACTCTCCAGAGCTAATGCAGAAGACTAAAGAATAATGTTCAGAAAGGCCACCAAAATAAGTTTATAATAGTATGTCTCAAACTTAATAAAAACGAGTAATGTAAGGGTAATGTGGCAATTACAGAAAAGATTATTACTTACCTGTAATTCTTTTCTAAAGGTTTAAGATGTGTGATGGGGCTTAATCCCCATCACTTGTAAGGCACATGAAATAACCTAATTAGTTATGCTCCACACAGGAGGTGATCAACTGATTGCCTTCTGGCCAGGGAGGCAGAACTAGGCTTTATAAAGAGATGAGAGGACCCAGTTGAGGGAAAGAGATTCAGGAGAGAGAGAGAGAAAGTAGGGAGAGTTCCCTCTCCTTGGAAAGGGTCTGGAGAAAGGTCCAGTAGTTTAGAAGTGGTTCTGTCCAGAAAGGAACTAGACTGGAAAGGAGACCTGTGCTAGGGTCTGTGGGGACCCGAAGATGAGATAGAAGCCCATGAGGGGCAGAAGGTTAGTTTAGGTGGTCTGTAGACTCCCAACAAGGAAAAGCCTGGGGGGTCAGTACTCTTAAAAGGGGGAAGAACAGAAATTGAGCCGCAGGAAAGGCGAAGGACCTATTGTTTAGAGTCGATCCCCATGAGGGGACTGAACTGTTGTGCAACTTGGCAGATGAGCTGAGCCTCAGAAGACCAAGCAAGGGAGTACGGTGAAGAGACCAGCTGGGCATGGTCACCGTAGAGGAGAAAGTGGCCACCAAACACCGCACAAGAGGCAAAGTCCCCTGCATTGCTGAGTCCAGACACACGGGAGCACCCTTGAGGTGAAGACACAGGTTTACAAGATATGATCTGTACTCTCAACACAGGATTTATCAGGAACTCCAAAACCACAAATTTTGATACCTGCTGTTTCTTCCCCACTGGAGAAGGTGATGCATTCTTTTTCTGCTGAGTGGAGGTGTAGTCCTAGTGTCAGTTCCATTTTAGAACAAGTAGTTGTATGAAAAATAGCAATATGTAATCCTTACTCTGCCTGGAAGATAGGTAAACATCTTTTCTCCACCTGTATTAGTTGGAGACTAAAAAGCTCAGAGGTCTCTACTGAAAAATCCCTCTGTCGAGACCAAAAATAAGGAAAAGAATGCCAATGGCACATTACAATAAGGAAATGGTGAGCAAGCAGCAGTGCTCAAAACGCTTCCATGAGCAAAGCATCAAAATGTTAATAATGCAAACTATGGATACGACAGGTGTTAGAAGAACTGGTCTCCCAAAAGCAAACCCTACAGTGAAATCATAAGAACGGCCACACTGGGTCAGACCAAAGGTCAATCTAGCCCACTATCCTGTCTTCCAACAGTGGCCAATGCCAGGTGCCCCAAAGGGAATGAACAGAACAGGTAATCATTAAGTGATCCAACCCCTGTTGCCCATTCCCAGCTTCTGGCAAACAGAGGGTAGGGACAACATCCCTGCTCATCCTGGCTAATAGCCATTGCTTGGACCTATCCTCCATGAACTTATCTAGTTCTTTTTTTGAACCCTGTTATAATCTTGGCCTTCACAACATCCTCTGGCAAGGAGTTCCACATGTTGACTGTGTAGTGTGGAAAAAATGCTTCCTTTTGTTTTAAACCTGTTGCCTATTCATTTCATTTGGTGGCCCCTAGTTCTTATGTTATGAGGAGTAAATAACACTTCCTTATTTACTTCCTCCACACTAGTCATGATTTTATAGACCTCTATCATATCCCCCCTTAGTCGTCTCTTTTCCAAGCTGATAAGTCCCAGTCTTATTAATCTCTCCTCAGATGGCAGCCGTTCTATACCCCTAATCATTTCTGTTGTCCTTTTCTGAACCTTTTCCAATTCCAATGTATCTTTTTTGAGATGGGGCGACCACATCTGCACGCAGTATTCAAAATGTGGGCATGCCATGGATTTATATAGAGGCAATATGATATTTTCTGTCTTATTATCTATCCCTTTCTTAATGATTTCCAACATTCTGTTTGCATAGAGGACAGGTACACACATATGAAGAGTCCATACAATAATGCCTTGCTAAGGGAAAATGTATAGTTTTGACCTAATCAGTCTGATAACTCGTCACTCTAAGTCAAGAAGGCATAAAAACTATCTATCCATAATGCAAGTGTGATGCTTCTCAGGGGTATGCAGGGCTCTACAGCACCTCATTACCACCTGCCCTTACTGTTAGGAAGCCTTGTCTGTGCTTGCTGTGTGTCCGTTCCCAACTCCATCAGCCTTTGGCTACACAGGCACTACCTTTCAGGCCTTCATCCCTCTTTATAAGTCAATGATAGGCATGCTCCAACTCCTCCAAGCATCACTCTGGGAGTTCCCATTTCATAATTCACTGAACTCACAGATTTCCTAGTTCCTCTGCTCCCAAAGGAACAGTACATCCCAGCTTACCAGTTACAGCTTAGACCAGAGCTCCACCTAACACACAACACTTAGATATGTTTATGGTAAAAAAAAAATTATTTAATAAAGATTCAAGAAGAAGCAAGTAGAATTAATGGGGAAAAATGGTTACATACAAAATAAAAATCATACCTTCTAGAGCCTTAATTTATTTAACCAGTTATGTCAGATAGGCCATAAGCTCACCACTTATCCTTCCAGCATATTATAGCCAACCTTGGCTATGAACTACCGTTCATGAGACAAGTCACACTGTCCCCTTGCCTTCTCAGTATCTCTTTGCAATCCCAGATATAGCAAAACAGTCATTTGATATTTATTCATAAACGGACACCTACAGCTGATTGTTCTTCCCTGTGGCCTCCTCCTCTTGTTGACCTTGAAATCTTTTAATTAGCACCTGGCATTGCATGCGGATAGGCTTACCTTGTGAGACACACAATACACACCCAACCAAAGAGAAATAAGCATCTCATCTCCTCTGCCTGAACAGACTCTGTTCAAGGCCTGTCACATCCTGGTGACCTGCTTTTTACTTCAAGTCTTTAAAAAAATGATTTCCAGTTGTGATAGACCCAGGCCAGTTGGGTACAACAAAGTAGTAGAATACAAATATACTGGCCACTGGATTAGCAGTTTTCTGTTCCCTGACTGACCAGACCAGGGGCTGCTCCAGGCTAATGAGAACACCTGTCTCCAATTAACCTGCAACGATTCAGGTGAGGCCATTAAGGTAATGTGAACACCTGACTATAATTAAGGCAATGTTTGATACAATAAAAGGGCTCACTCCAGTCAGGCTGAAGGGAGCTAGAGGAAAGGAAGTGTGGCTGAAGGGCTGGTTAATGAAGACACCCGCAAGCCAGCGGTAAGGGAGCCCTAAGGTAAGGGTGAGGAAGAGAAAAGCGGGAGAGCTGTGGGGAAGTGGCCCAGGGAAATGTAGCAACTCTGGCAGTGAAAGGTCAGCTGCCAACAGCTGCTGCCGTTAGGGTCCCTGGGCCGGAACCTGGAGTAGAGGGTGGGCCCAGGTTCCCCCCAACCTGCCATTACAAAAACACCTCCTGGGAGACGAAGTCAGGTCCCTGTCAGGACAGGAGGCTAAACTGTTCTGAAATAAGCTCCTAGAGACAACAGAGACTGGGAGTTCTCTCACCAACCTCCTTGCTGGCTTATGATGAAAAGGGCTCAGTAGACTGTAACCCTGGCCCTAGAGAGAGAAGGGCTATGTGGAGGGTCGCAGTGAGCCACTGAGGCTAGCGCATACCGCCTAGAAGCGCAGGACCCATGGGGACAAGGTCGGAGCTCTGCCACACAGTATAGATACATAACTTCTTAAATATTGCTCAGATATATATTTTTGCAATGACTAAGATGACCAGCATGTTACTAGCTGTTGGTAAAGACCTCACATGCCACCCTTTGGCACACTACTATGTAGACCTCAGACCCAAGGAACCCTGTAACTCCAAAGCACCCTCTGTGCCCTCTGCCAGTTGGTAATAAGAAGTCCCTGGGTCACAGCAAGTATCATGCCCCAGATATTGATGCATTCAGATATAGCCTCTGTGTTAGAGAATGGGACAGGGACAGTCAGGCCTAGTGATTAGAGAAGGATTCAGGCCTACTAGTCAAAGCAGGAGCCAGGAAGCAGAATCAATCCAAGGGTCAGGGCAGGAGTCAGGAACCAGTAGCCATGCCATGAGTCAGAACCAGGACCAGCACTAATAGTCAAGCCAAGGGTCAGAGCCAGGACTGGAAACCAGTAGCCATAGTAAAGGTCAAAGCCAGAATCAAGAACCAGGGTGAGGGTAAGGAAGTTGGAGCCAGTAGCAAGGACTGAGCAGGAGCAAGGCTGGGAAACAGGGCAGAAAGAGGACTAAGTTAAGCAGGATTACAGCAGGATAGCAGCAAGTAAAGGAGCAGCAGGCACAGAGAGGATTGCACTGTGGGAGTGAACACATTGTGCATCCAGAGAGCAGCAGCTGCTGCTGCTGGGCTAAAAGCCAGCCAGCTGCCCTTCTTGACCAAAACGGTGGTGTAGTCAGTTAGGTAGCTTGCTGCAGCCCAGCTGCATTTGTTGGGTTGCCAGGAGACTAAATCTGCTGCAGGCCCTGATCCCTGACACTGAAGACCTGGGACTCCAGAGCACAAAATGCTAATGCTCACTAAATGTATTGCACCAAAGATGAGGAATAGTCAGTATTCTGAGTTGATACTTAAAAATGCTAAAGTACAATGGATCCTGCATCTTCTGTGAGGCCCCTAAGGACTGCAGATGGGTAGGGCATAGATAGATAAAGCTATGAAATATAGTAACTAAAGCATATGTACAAATGCAGAAATTCCTATTTTAGGCAGCCAGAGAGCCAAATCAGTAGAGTGTGCTATTGACCAGCTGCCAAGAGTGCCTAAGTACCACAACCCTAAATCCACGGTATGGTCTGACCATCCTCACAGTACCAAGGACTCCTAGAGAAGTGCTGAAATGCTGATCACCCCAGAAAGACCTCCCACAAAGATGTGATGCAAGAGCTGACAGTTGTGCCTAGGATTATGCCTACGCTTTGGTGAGCAAAGCCATGCTACATGGAAGCTCGGTGTGCAAGAAAGTGTTTTGTCAGTTCCACAAAGTTGACTGTTCCATAATCCCCAGTTCATGAAGTCAGAGCTGCTACCTGAGGCCCAACCACTGTGGATCAAAGTTTGAAGGCAAAGCTTTTTGGGGAAAGGACTTTTTCCTCTTTGGAAATCATCTAAGATCTCATGGGCACTATGAGAAATAAACAAACAAACTAATAAATATTAAAAAATAACAATTTCTATTCTCAACCAAGGAAGCAACCCAGAGGGAGATGAGAGCATTTACTAGTACCTTATACAGTGAATGTACTATCTACCGGTGTGTAGAGGGGAGGAGGCACATCACTCAAAACTGTAATTTTGGTAGAGCCTGCTGAGTCTTACATTGGAAGCACAGAACATGAGATGTTCAACATACCACCATTTAAATTCTATTTACTACCTGTGTCTCTCACTAAGATCATTCTTAGATATAGCTACTGCCACAGGTTATATCCATGCAAGCAAATGAGTACTACAAAGTGCCCAAATCATTACAAACTGGTTACAATTTCAAAGGTTGAGTATTAGTTTTCACTAAGTATATCATGGCTGTTTTATCTGCCTATTAATCTGTTATTTGGTTTAGTCATTTTGCAAAGACCTTGAGAATTCCTGGAATGCAAAAGGCATGATGTAAAACTAAATTCTATTTTGACCTCTGATGAGGATAATATAGAATAATCCATTAATATATTGTCTTGTGTATTCGGCCGACGATGTCAGCCAAGCACATATACCCCAATATACAGAACCAACATTTCTTAGTCTTTGTGTGGTGGTATTAGTATGAAATGTCACTTAGGGAAAAATAACTGATGAAAATTTCAGTCAGTCTACAGGCATACATTTAAACTATTTTCATAGACCTCTCTAAAGACACCAAGATGGTTCTAAATAACTTTGCTTTTAAAGATAAAAATGCAAGGTAATGGAAGGCGTTTCACAATGTTCTGACTCCGGAATCTTTAGTCAGGAATTCTACAGCTAAGATTTTAGTGAACCTCTGATTAAAAGTCTTCCATCTATTTCTTAAACCAAAAAATTCCTCATTGGATGGTTACATCTCACTTAATCAATTTCCCGCCACTGCAGGGGCCTTGGGCATCTCTGCTGTGGCACACAATAGTTTAGATTCCTGAGTCCTGTAACACTTTGGTCTAATTCAGCTTGCTGGGCTTGGTGAGGGGTCATTGGGGGGTATTTAGTGGCCTGTGATGCACAAGAAGTCAGACTACATGATCTATTGGTCCCTCTGGCCTAAAATGCTGAGTCTATGATGGGCAAATGTAAGGACAGACTTTTGATCAACCTATCAGATCTGGATGACGCCTTTGCAAGGTCAGTCTGATACTCTATCTAGCTTTCTGGCAAGAAAAGTTTTTACCTAAAAGTCACATTGTATTTTAATTTAATTTTTTTTATCAATCTGAATTTGGCCCTCCTTCTTATTAATGATTTACCCCTCATAAAATGACTGATTTTTGGGGGTAGAAAATCTATTCTTGTTCAACGGATTAATCCTATTGCTTTTGTTACTGAGTGGTTAAAATTTGATATAATTTATGTATAAACTTTCAAGCAGGTCAAGTATATTTCTAGCTATATCTTCATATTTGAATGATGTACAACTTCACAGCTCACCTACGCCTTTCAATAGGTCCCTGCCTGTGTTTCCAAGTCCTAGAGTAGTTTTAGAAAATGAGATTTTTTTTTTATTATTCCATTACTATACATTGTTCTGATATTTCCATAGGCAATGGAACTTGCTTGCGTTCTTCACTCTTCAATAGTTTCCAGACCCCCACCGGCTCCTTCCTATTTTTATTCTTTGTTCCAGCCATCAATCTGTACAGTAAGTCTTCCTTGATTTCCCTTGTTACCATTACTTATAGAATGTCAATCTTGTTTAGATCCTGGTTTTACTGTTGTTTTCTGTATATAATTAGGTAGCACCACAAAATTTATATTATCCTGGTTTATTTTTATATTATTGAACAAATTTACAACAAGACTTCTTAATTGTACCTACTTGGGCAAACACAGAACCCAGCTATTTGTCCTCATTAAGAGATTTATTTAATGCTTAAATTCTCTTATTCAATCTTAAAATGCTATCTGGTTGATGTGATTTTTCAATAAGAATTGATAATTTAAATATTGACATTTTGGATGGCATCAAGATGTTTTTGTTTTCTATTGTGATTAGAACATTTTATTATATTTAAATGTCTGTCCTAATTTTATTTTGTTTTACCAAATCTAGAAACATTTTTCTTTTATTTCAAAGTATTTCAATGTTTGTAGTAAATTAAACATTAATCTTTCTCTGCAAATGTCAAGTGATATTTAAATGTTTTTCTAGCAGATAAGTGATTATTAATATTAATGCAATAAAATCACAGCTCTTTGTCCTTTCTTTGATATTTAAGAAAAAATTAAGAATGTCAAAACAGTTCTGCAAAGAGAGAATTCATTGGTCTACCATCCACTCTCCATTAGCTGAGTGGTAAAAAATTGTGAGACAATGTGTTTATAGCATCCGAAAAGGTTGAAAATGAATTAGTCTATCAGTGGTACACTGTGTGTATCACTTCAATGTGCAAATATTCATTTTAATTTAAATCCCCCTTTTGTCATGCAAATGAAAGACTCTTTGTCACTCTTATAATTAGCCCTTCTTGCACTAAATGAGAATAAAATCTGATCAGAAGTCCATATAGGCAAGGTCATAAATCAAACAGAAAAGAATCCATGTACAGCTCTGTGAGATGACAAAAACACACAAAGCTCAGAACTGAAGCACAGCAGTCAAGACCCACTCCCAGAAATACTGTAAAATAAAATAAAGTATGTTTGACAGGCTAGATTTATCTCCATATTCTGTAGCCCTATAAACACATTTGCTGTTTAGATACAAAAGTTAATTCAGCACCAAGGACAATTCAGCAAGGCAAACAGCTGTTAAAATAGTACTACTACATTTTGCCAAACAAAGTAAGATTAATTTCACATAATTTTCTCACTTCAAATGGTGGCAGTAAAAATCCCATATGATAACTGACAACATTTTATATGCTATAAAACTGAACAAAAATTGTAATGAAAGATGAAGTTGCTTAGAAGGTGTTTAATTTGTATATATAAAATCAAAGTAAGCTATATATTGTAGCACAACTCAAATATAAATGGAATTTGATTCAGCTTATTTTCATTTTCAGAATGGAAGTAAAAAGATACTTTTGAAAGATGTGATAAAATTCTCAATCTTGACCAGCTATGGTGACAGTGACAGCACATCACTCTACATAAACAGGGAACATCAGCATACTGACTGGACTCCAAACCATGAACATGATATTTCAAGTCAAAGAGTGGTGATTTCATGCAAATGTTGGGAGACGGCACTCATGACAGTGCACTGCAATCTGAAGCTTGTGATCTGAGCATTCAAGAGGTTGGCTCTGGACAGAGCATGGATGTAGGAAAGGCTGGAGAGTGGTTTGTGGGAATTCAGGCTCTAGACTGTTTTGCATGAGTCCCAACTGGAAGTCAAGACTCCAGCATTCCATTTTTGGTTCTGCCACTGACTGACTCACTGTGTGGCTTTGAGCAAGTCGCTTCCCCTCTTTGTGTCTCAGTTTGCCTTGCTGTAAAATTCACATTTACTCCTACCTCAATGCTTTAAGTCTTGATTAAAATTTGTAAAAGTGGTTTGTGATCCTCAGATGAGAGCAGAAACACTGTTACTGAATCACATCCCAACTCATACATACCACTAAATTAAAAAGAAAAAAATCTTCAAGCTGAGAACAAACCTGATAACTTAGGCCTGAATTATGGTTTTTATAATGAAAGCACTTGCTCTAGAATAGTTGTAATGTTGATGCTGAGATGCACCATTAAACCACAACGCACTATGTTCAAGTCAAGAACTAATTTTCAATACTTGTGAACTAAGAGTCACCTGTTAAATATTCCCACACAATCAAACAAGTAGTTTTCTAAAAGGACAATTTTAGAAGTAACAATTGTGCATGCTCATTTTAAGTTGTAAGATAAAAATAGGCATTTTTGTACACAACTACGCATTCATGCACACAAAAAATGTGCTACTTACCTTTAGTAACTTTTGTTCTCTGACAGTGTTGCTTCCAGAATCACACAGCTGGAGTCATGTGACTAGCCATGCGGACACAGAACTATTTTAAAAGGAATAGCTGCATGTCGCTCGACTCCTATATTCCAACAAATTCAGGTTGAACAAACTATACTAACAGAGGGAGCTAATGGGTCACGCTACCTCCAATTACGGTTGGGCTCCTAAGCAGTAGGAAGCTGGGAGGGTCAGTGTGGTTCTGGGCAGGAGAACAAGAGTTACTAAAAATGAGTAACCCATTTGTCTCTTTCTCTTTCCAGACATTACCCTTAGAGAGCCCCACTGTAGAAAACTAGCTAGAAGTGAGCTTCCTGAGGTGTCCTGCTGGTTAAACTGCATCCAGCACCTGTTCTTGGCACACAGACAAGAGAAATTTAATTTGTGAAGGCGTGAACCAAGCTCCAGGTATCAGCCCTACAAGTGTCTAAAAAGAGCAAATTACAAATAAATGTCCTAGTAGACCCGGCTCTGACACATTCAGACCCAGGGACATCAGTTTGGCACATAGCCTTATGTCCTTAGACAGCCTTTGAGCTGAGACAGCTTGATTCTTCAATTTTTTTTTTCTGAAGACAACAAATAGCCTCTTTGGCAGGGCAAGAAGGAAGACCCAGGTCCCTACTGTCAGCCAGGAATGTTGATCCAGTCACCCACTAGCTCAGGGGCACCCAAAGGTGTAAGTTTCGAATGGCAACCTAAAGATTAAGATTTCATCCCAGAACAACGGGAGGACCCGACTGAGTCAAGCACAAGAGCAGATAGCCTTCTCTGATGGGGAGGAGGGCAAATCTTGATGACTAGAGCAGTGGCCCCAATTCAAGCTCCAGAATGGACAGCTTTACAGGGTAAGGTGAGATCCCCAAACTCAAGACACTGTTCCTGGTCCTCAAAGTTCTGCCAAAGGGTTCCCCACCTAGTGCAGTGGTGTGGTTGGGAAGGGAAAAGGCACCAGAGAGGGTGGCCCTCGGGTTCTTCTGGCCAGGGATACACAAAGAGGTATGACATTTTTGTGCCTCATGCCCCAAATGCCAGTTGTCAGGGCCCAAAGGGACGCTGAAGGCCCCCCTAGTTCCACTCCCAGCGGTGGGAGTACTCAGGTAGGCATGGATTTAGTGAGGCCCCTTGAGAAAAGTGCATTGGGGTAATGTTACATATTAGTGATAGTGAACTATTGAACACAGTACCCTGAAGCTATCCCCCTCTGCACAACGAATGCATCTACCACTGTGAACAAGGTCATGAAGGTCTTTGGGAGGGTTGGGATACGTAAGGAAATACTGATGGAGCGGGGGTCCACCTTTTTGTCCAAACTGATGCAGGAATTGTGCAAATTACTGAAGATCAAAGCCTTCAAGACCTCCGTTTACCATCCACAGATCAATGGGCTGCAAGAGTGGTTTAATGGGACCCTGAAGGCTATGTCAAGGATATTCTTGGGCACAGACCCTCGATACTAGGACCGGCTACTGCTGTCACTGCTCTCTGCCATATAAGAGATTCCCCAAGCCTCTACAGAGGTCTCACCTTTTGAACTGTTGTCTGGGAGACAGCCCAGAGGGATTCTGTGCCTCTGGGAAGCCTAGGAGGAAGAGGAACCCAGGGTCCTGAGCTCAATACCACCTGTGCTCCAGCTATGGGAACAGCTGAAAGCACTCAGGGGGCTTTGCAAAAGATAACATGGTGAAAGCCAAACAAGTCCAGGAACGCATCTACAACAATGGGGAACAGTTGTGCACAACTGAATCTGGTCACAGGATGTTACTGTTGCTCCCAACATCAGAATCAAAACTATTGGCCCGGTGGCAAGGGCAGTTTGAAGTGGTAAGAAAGGTACAGCCAGTCGACTATGAGATCCGTCAACTTGGAAAATTAAGAGAGACACAGATATACCATGTCAACCTCCTAAAAGAACTGGCAGGCTCAGGAGGGCCTACTGATGACGCCACACTCGCCAGAGCCAGAGCTGGGACCTCAAGCTGTGATGTCTCCAGACCCACATGGTGTTCTGGCTGATGGAGTGAGGACAAATGCTGCAACGGATCCAGGCATTGCCCACATTGTTCTCAGCCCTCCCGCGGAAGATGCTCCTAACCCACCACTACATCGTGATGATGGCAGGGCAGAGAGTGCACGAGAGTCATCAACCCCTGCCACGGAAGATGTGGGAAGGACAGCCAGCACATCCCTCAGGCCACGCCGCTTCCCGCAGCCCCCATTGACCTGGAGCGGCGAACCGTGGCAAGTGGGAGCTGCAATTGGCCGAAACTGTGGATGCGGCAGGTAGACAAACCGGGCCAGCCTGCCAGGGGGCGTACCCTGGCTGGCCGTGTGCCAAAGGTTGCCGATCCCTGGTCTATACCAATGTGTGACAATGCCATTGAGCTTCCATGGATCGGCAGCCACCTTTCAGTGGCTGATGGACTGGGTGCTGCAGTCCCACAATCAGCATGAAGCTGCCTATATTGATGACACAGTCATCTATAGCTGCAACTGGGAAGCGCTCCTGCAGCATGCCACCACAGTTGTTCAGGCCCTCAAGGAGGTCTAACAGGGAATCCTGCTGAATGTCACCTCAGGTAAGGTGGTGCCAGCTGCACCCCCAGTGCACAAGGCCAAGCATTGGCGATTGCTCAATACCATCAACCAAAAAGCAGGTCTGGCACTTGGCCGACTATTACAGTAGGTTTCTACCTGACTTCACCTACTTTGTAGCTGCCCCACCCTTACCAACCTCATCAAAGGCACCGGCCCCAAGATGCATTGGATGAAGGCTTGCGACAGGGCCTTTGGGACCCTAAAGAGCTGGATAATCGAAGGATCAGTTCTCTTCCACTCTGACTTCATGAAAAAAATGCATTTTTATTTGAGTGAATGCTTCATGCATTTGAGCCCAGAAAGATATAGAATGGCTACTTCAACTTCAGATTTTTCCTCCCTGGATCTATGTCTGTTGGGAGTGGAGTATCATGGGGACACAGTTTCAACAGCAACAAAATATACATTTTTTTGGAAATAACGAATAACAAATTTAAAAAAAAAAAAAAAAAAGCCAAGTATGATTATCTGTGGTGGGGCACACTCACCTCTTGTGAGCACCTCTTGACAGCTGGGTGTAAATATGCACTCTGTCTGCTCGTGGTGCCCCGTCAGCTATTGCCTTCATCAGGCAGGTCTTCTGTGGCTCAGCCCTCTGGCTAAGTCACACATAGTCTAAGGGTACGTCTATACTTACCTCCGGGTTCGGCGGTAAGCAATCGATCTCCTGGGATCGATTTATCGCGTCTTGTCTAGACGTGATAAATCGATCCCAGAAGTGCTCACCGTCGACACCGGTACTCCTGCTCTGCGAGAGGAGTACGCGGAGTCGACGGGGGAGCGTGCCTGCCGCTTGTGGACCCGCGGTAAGTACCTTGTAGTCTGAACTAAGATACTTTGACTTCAGCTACGTTATTCACGTAGCTGAAGTTGCGTATCTTAGTTCGAACTGGGGAGTTAGTGTGGACCAGCCCTTAAATGGATGAACCCCTTCCGGGGTAACAAAGTTCCAACAAGGACTATCACTGCACCCTTGTTGGTATCTGCAACCCTGCCTCTGGGCTCAGTTCTCAGCCCCTTCTGGGCTAGCTTTAACTCTGACCCTGCCATTTACAGAGCAGTGCCCCTAAGGTTTTCTCCCTGGAGACTCTTTGCCTATAGGGGTTCTGTGGTGTCCCAGCTCTCCAGCCAGGTCATTCCTTAATTTCAGTCCCGTTCACGGGGGAAGGGAAGACAAAGTTCAGTGAAGGGTTGGTCCACTCCAGGGTCTCCAGTCCCATTCCTGGGCCTGTTTAAACTCCCAGGCCCTTTCTTGGGCTTCTAATACAGAGTTTTATCCCCTTCCTTGGGCTTAGACCACTTTTCTGATGGCTGGTGGGAGCACCCAGGCCTGCCCACTACTCCAGGTCCCTACCCAGGGATGCTATAGATGGCAGCCACATGCTGCTTTTCTTTAATGGTTACTGCTGCTTTCACTGGGCTGCTTCTCACTTAGTCCCATCATAGTTTTGGGTTCTCTGTTCCCTGTCTGAGCAGCATCTCTCCCAGGCCTCTTTACCTGTGGAGTTTAACAGACTTCCAGTTCTCCTTCCCCCTTCTGGTCCTAGACAGCAACTGACCTGCTCAGACTCTGCAGCTCCTTTTAACTGAACCTGCTGAGCTCTGATAGGCTGCAGGGAAGTGGCCAATCTAGGCAGGCCTGGAGAACCCACTTTCACTGCTCTTCTGAGCTGGGGTGTGGTAGGACTACACAGCCTCCAGCAGGGGGCCTCAAAGGGCCTGGTACACCCCATCACATAGTCTTACACACAAAAATGAGCAAAAATAAGCATTTTTATCTACAAAGTATATAGAGATTGTACTATGTAACTGTTTCCCATGGTCAATTTCAGCTCATATGTCGCTTTTGAGTCTTCAACAGCAGTGACCAACACACACATAGTAGTGCTGCTTCTATTCAGAACTAATTCTTCTCTTGCATTTATATCCAGTCTTTTAAATGCTAATTTAAAATAAACTACTTTTGCTAGATGGTGTATTGTACTGCACCCTGACAATGAACCTGTGCTATGGCCATTTTACACTAAAATTTAATCTTAACAAAATTCTTTGTTCTCACATGAAAAGCTGTTGTGGCAGGAGTGTAAGTCATTTGGCAAATAAACTACATATAAAATTAACCACAAAAATATAAGCCTTAATTAAAATTACTTGTTTAATTCAAAGTTAATTTTAATTATGAGGTTTAACTTAACCTAGGCGCATGCACTTTACAGCATGCTGGTTGTGAGTTACAAAAGAATCTTGGTATATTAAATATATTACAAGCATGCATTAGATTAGGGAACATGGTCTAACCAGTTACCTCACAAATTGCTGGTATCTTAAAAAGTACCTAATGATTCATTATTTTTTTTTTTAATTTTAACATTCTTGGTTATACCTTTAAAAGCTGTTGTTCTTTCTTTTATTTATTTTGAAAGAATACAGTGGTTATTTCAATTTATTAATGTTATGATTTGTCAGTGTTACTCCCAGCAGTAATGAAATAATGAAGCTACACTCCCAGGGGGTTCTGGAGTCTTCAGTGTTACCTTTACAGCCCTTAACCACACTGATGACAGAATATACACTTCATAATTCAGTGATGGATTTTCTGTCCTTCTGCACCTGCGACATGCAGGGGGCTCCCAGGCCGCTGCAGAGGGAGTGTTAGTACCCTTAAGACCCCAGTAGCCTCCCAGACTCATGTGATCAGGGGCCCAATATTCCAAGGTAGTTTGGGGAATAGTTTATACTTTAAAAGAAAAAAGAACTAATAATACTAGGCAGGAAGGCTATTGGGGATAGCTTACTGCTGGGAAGGGGAGCTACAGCTTATTTCATAAAGAAAATAGTATAAAAATAATAGGTAGCAAGCCAGGTCACTTTTTCTAGGGTAAAGGAAATCCAAAGGAGCACAGGGCGTTATGGTTTGAAGATAATTAATATTCTTTTTTTAAAAAAAGAAGTGATTAGGAATCATCAGGTTGATTATACTGTTACATTTATAGCCCCAATCCTGCAACCTGCTACACTCTTGCACAAGCATCTGCCAATGCAAGAGAACCTGCAAGGTCAGAGCCTATGTAACCATATGGTATCTTTACTGTTACCCTCATTCTCCTTCCCCCTTTCCTTTTTGTTGTTCATTATAGCCACTTGTATCTTATCTTTAATTAGGCCCTGAACCAGTACTGCAATTAAATCCACACAGGCAGATCCCTGTGATTGCACATACCTCATTAAAATCAATGGTGCACCCCACACACATAAAAGGGTCCATGCATGTGGCTATGACTGCAGGGACTGTAGGCTGACATGGTAAACTCTTCAGAGAAGGACTATCTCTACCTATTCATTTGCACAGCACCTAGCACAATGGGACTCAATCCTGATTAGGACCTCTGGGTATTACCACTCTAAAAATAACAATATTCATCATTTTCTTGCATCTATTTCTGCAGACCATGTTTATTTTTTTAATAAAAGGTCTAAAATGTCAGTTAAAAATCACATTTTGCAAATAAGTTTTGGTTTGATTGTTTGGGTTTGCGTTGTTGTGATATCTTTCCTTAGGATGTGCAAACCAACTCATAAGGCCACAAATTCAATGTCCACTTTAGATATAGCAATCATCGTAGAACTTCAGAAACTCATATTACACTAATCTTTATATATTCTAATTCTTGGTACACCTTATAATTCGCACACACACATTTATTATTTTTACAAAATATACTACTAAATACTTACCAGTTCATTATGAAACCACATAGATAATTAAGACTAAACTATAATGGTAAAAATAAATGACATCACATTTTGTATTCATATCCTTACTTTTCCATATGAATCAGTAATTTGCCATAAGTCTCCCTCTTATTAGTGTCAATTAACAAAGTCCTATTGCAACTTTCCCCAAAAACATCTTTTATCTCTATGTGTAATTTGAATCAGGCCCAAACCTAGTAGGCTGTAGAAGAACCTGTTGTGTTCTCCTTATTCTTCTGTACTCCGCTCATTCTTTGTTGGTCCCTCCCACAGCCCTGGTCACCCTGGATGACCTAGCACTGCCACTCCTGTGGTGGGGAGGTATTCCTGTTTGGCTGAATATACAGTGCATTCCTAATAATGTGTTAAAGCATAGGGGAATCTAGACTAGTCTTCCTAGACAAGAAAGTCAACATTCATCTACCATGACAAAACACAACACACACTTTGTTTAGTATGATAGAGCCATAAGAGACCTGAGCTTAAATGTAACAAGTGTAGCTCAGTGGATAGGGTACAGAACTGGGTGTCAAGAGAAATGGGTTCTAGTCACAGCTCTGCAGTGAATTCCCTGAGCAATACTCCTACACTCTTCACTTCTCTGCACCTCAGTTTTGCCAAACTTAAAACGGAAGTGATTACATTGAACGGACTCCTCTTTGTAAAGCACTTTATGATCTACTGATGAAAATGATTAAGAGTGCTATGTATTATTGTTAGCAATGCTAACATTATAAAGAGATAAAGTCAGAGGTCTAGGAAAATTTATATTCACCTCGTGAGACGTGCCTAGATATCACAGTGATTGGTGCACTAGAGACAGATCAGACAGAACCCTTTCATTGAACTTGATTGCAGCCACTCCGGATGCTCTGATTTGCATATATACTCTGACTGGTTTACATTCATCTAGGAGTCTGTCTTATTGACCTCTGGTTCAACAACAGAAAACTTTCCCACTTTTTTTTTTTTTAACATTACTTTTTTAAAAAGCTCCAGAGGCAATCCTGGCAATTACAGGCTGGTAAGCCTAACTTCAGTACCAGGAAAATTGGTTGAAACTACAGTGAAAAGCAGAATTATCAGACACATAGATGAACACGATATGTGAGGGAAAAGTCAACACAGCTTTTGTATAGGGAAATCATGCCTCACCAATATATACAAAATGATGGGGTCTAAATTAGCTATTACCACTCAAAAAGAAATTTTGGAGTAGTTCTCTGAAAACATCTGCTCAATATGCAGCAGCAGTCAAAAAAGCTAACAGAAAGTTAGGAAACATTAGGAAAGGGATCAATAATAAGACAGAAAAAATCATAATATTACTCTATAAATCCATGGTATGCCCACACCTTGAATACTGTGTGCAGTTCTGGTCGCTCCATCTCAAAAAAGATATATTAGAACTGGAAAAGATACAGAAAAGGACAACAAAAATTACTAGGGGGTATGGAACAGCTTCCATATGAGGAGAGATTAAAAAGACAGCGACTGTTCATCTTAGATAAGAGATGAGTAAGGGGGTTATGATAGAGGTTCATAAATTCATGAATGGTGTGGAGAAAGTGAATAAGGAAGAGTTATTTACTCCTTCACATAACAGAAGAACCAGGGGTCACCCAATGAAATTAATAGGCAGCAGGTTTTAAATTAAGGAAGTACTTCTTTACACAACTCACAGTCAACCTGTGGAACTCATTGCCAGGGGACATCATGAAAGCCAAAAGTATAACTGGGTTCAGAAAGAATTAGATAAATTCTAATCAATGGCTATTAGCCAAGATGGTCAGGGAGACAACCCCATGCTCTGGGGGCTGGTCTACACTACCACTTAAGTCGATGTAACTAACGTCGCTCAGGCATGTGAAAAAGACACCCCTCTGAGTAACGTAAGTTACATCGACCTAAGTGCTGTCCACACTGGCGCTATGTTGGTGGGAGACACTCAAGGTGGAGTCAAAGTCAGAAGTCAAGCCAAGGGTCGAAGCCAGAATCAGAGTGAGGAGTTAAACCGGGGTTCTTTCATGTGGCCCGCCAAGCTCCCCACGCCCGCCCCCACCCCTCTGCCTACCCCGTGGCGCCGCGAGCCCCATGCCGCTCCCTGAAGCAGCTGGACTAGATACTGGACCCTGGACTAGATACTGGCATTGTCTGAGGCTTTTAAAAAGAAAAAAATCCCTTTTCTTTACAGGTCTGTCCTACTGCTTTTTAGCCACTCAGGCTTAGTGTCCTTTCTAAGTACTACCGTCCCTGCAGCCCCAAGTGGGGCGGGGAGTAGAGGGCTATGTGCTCTTGCTTCCAGGCACTGCCCCCCGCAGCTCCCATTGGCTGGGAACAGGAAACCGCGGCCAATGGGAGCTTTGGGGGAGGTACCTGGAGGAGCAAGAGCAGCACATGGCACCGTT
>NW_020664456.1:740412-830933 GCF_002925995.2 Terrapene triunguis | reverse complement strand
TCTTCCAAGGTCTCACTTTCGTAGCTTGTATCACTTTGAATAAGCCTGTTATAAGACAAGGCTCCTATGTTTCATCAAGGAGTATGGGATGTGAAACAACATGAAGGTATTTAAGAAGCCAACTCAAAGAGTTCCTCCTACACAAGAATTCAGGTCTTGAGCAGTCCAGGCAAACAACGCATGTTACAACAAAGCTTAAACTTGTTCTTCATAATAATTTTAAAAACAATACTAGCTGCCTATTTAATTTTAAAAACAGCAAAAAATATCAACCTTCAAGACTCCTTATAAGAAATGGAAAAGGAGGTGAAGTCTCCCCAGTGTGATAGATCTGCTTGCTTTGATCTGCTTAGCTCTTGGAAGTCTAGGGGCTCCGGGCTGTTGGCCCCATGCTGCCTGGGGTCCCTAGGGACAAGTCTGTCCGCCATTAGGGAATTTTTCCCCGAGAACCCCCTGTAACATTTCGTGAACCCCCAGGGGTTCACGAACCCCAGTTTGGGAACCACTGACCTAAGATTATATGCTCTTGGGGGCAAAGGAACATATTTTGCTATAGGACATATTTGTAAATGACATATAGTTACAACACTATATAAGAGCTGCCTCATGATAATTAAATTAATAATTGTCAGGAAGGGAAACAAAGAAGGGACAGTAATGGCCTCCATATTATCAGTCAATCATCCCAACACACAAAGCTGAATATAAATTTCTTAAGATAATCATTGAAATGCTGAAACGAAGAAAAATGAATTCCAGCTATATTATTCTCTGGCTCTGCATCTTTTCATATTGTATTAATGGAAAAGGCTGAAGTGTTTTACACATCAGAAATCTGACATTAAATTACAGCCTTAGCAAAAGGCTATCAAACCATGCATTATTTACAACACAGCACCCTAACAACAATAAATATTAAAATAGAAACAACTTTAAAACAACAAAACAAAATACACCACGCTTCTTACACAATGGAAGCCAAGTTACAGGGCATAACATATAATAGAAAGTAGATAATTCTGCTGGGTGTGATTCAAACTAGTAATCTATCACAGATTGCTAGTATATAATAATACCCCCTTTATATATTATGGTAATTTACCTTCACATTATGTCATTTTAGTAGATTCTCAAGTTCCCTCTAGTTGTTCAGAAAGCACACAGTGATAATATATGGTTCTCAGTTTGTTTTTAGAAATACAAACACTAAATCAAAATTAGCATGGTAAAGTCTGAACCTAGAAGGCAATTAGGCCAGTAAGGGGAATCAATAAATGCAAATATGAAGAGCTATCTGTTTAACCAAAGGAATATTATGTTTCAAAGTTAACAGTTTGTATTCAAATGAATGCTAAGCTTATCAGGAAAGATGCTAAATTATTTTTTCCTCAGAATTTGAGACTATATATTGTGTTAATCCTGAAATGGAAAATATTCGGTAGCTTTTGCAGGAGCATCTCTTCCTAAACGTATTTTTCAACAAATATTTTTTCAAAGTGATAGATTATTGTTTGTATTGTAGTGTATGATCCAAGATGATCCTGCAGCAAAGGGCAGGATACAGAGGATCCTAATCTGGTTTTGATATGCATAGAGCAATAGTAGTTGAGAATTTAAAAGCAATTAGGAATAAATAATAATTGAGCTTAACTGAAATGTGAATGTTAGGAGATAGAAATGCTAGCCTACCATGGAACTTCATTCACAATGCTCTAGCAGGATATTATGTGGCAATGCCTAAATTGGGCAAGGTATTATTACACAAAATTTATTAAATTAAAATTTGTCCATTTGCAAGTTCACAAAATTTCCATTCACATTTTCCAAAAATTGAGATGATTTTTTTTGAAAACTCACAGCTGGCTCACTCACATGTGTTTCCTAGAAGCTGCCTGGTTTCCCTGTTTGTAGGTAAATATTAGTGCTGGTAAAAATTTTCCATCATAACTGTTTTTCAATGGAAACTTGGGTTTTTGACTAAACGTTTTTTATTAATAGTATCTGCTTTTCACAGAGAATTTTGACTTCTCATTGAAAAACCAAAAACACACAAACCTAGATGTTTTTGTCCAAAAACCAAAAAATTCAATTTGGAAATGCCAACGTGGAGCCTCTAAAGAGTTGTAGTTTGGATTCCACTTTTCACTATGTTCCAAGGTTCCCTAGCTCAACTATACCTTCAATTTTATTTTTTGGCCAAAAGTTTCAGTGAAAACATTTTCAGGTGAAATTTTATTGTTTTCTATTTTTCACAGAAGAGTCTAAATTTTCTGTGGGGGGAAAATCATTTTTCCAACTAGTCATAGTAAATATTTCTTTAACTCAGTTCTACAGATAAAGAAACTAAGGTTCAGGATAGTTGAGAAACTTGCCCAAAGTTTCACACTATCAGCAGCAGTACTACGATTGAAACATAGGTATCCTGAACTTCAGTCCCCTGCCTGACGCACTAAAACCACATAGTTTAAGTCAATTAACCTCCCAGGGTCTAATTCTTCACTACCTTGGCACCTTATGCAGTCAGTCACCCAGACAAAATGGGTGCAATATTACACCACTTTGCATTCACTTCATGCAGGTAAAAAATGCAACCTCTGCAACCACAGAGGTGGGGGTCTTTGTCTGGACTGGCAGGAAATAAGGGGCAGTGGCTCCATTAAGGGCCCCCCTTCCCTCGGGGACTAGCGGGTTGCCAGCAGCGGAGAAGGAATCACCCAAGCAGGTGGGTGGGGCTCATGTAAACCATTGGCCCCTGCACACCTCGGGGAGGTTATCAGGGCCACCCAGAGGATTCAGGGGGCCTGGGGCAAAGCAATTTTGGGGGCCCCTTGCATAAAAAAAAGTTGCAATATTATAGAATACTATATTCTCGTGGGGGCCTCTGCGGGGCCCGGGGCCTGGGGCAAATTGCTCCACTTGCCCCCCCCTCCCTCTAGGCAGCCCTGGAGGTTATATAAACGCACTCCCTCCAGTCTCAGACCCATCTCACACTCAAATTAACAGCTCCCATCCTCCCACCCTGGGATTAGCACAGGACAGGTATTTTGTTTGTTTACTTTGTCTGCTGTGGTCATTTGGCTAGTTGCCTTTCAGGGGACTGAGGAGTAATTTTTCCCTCACCATCAGATTGGTCAGGGAGGAGTGGGTTTTTTCATTTTCCCTACAGCAGCTCAGGGATTCAGTGGGTAGGTCATGAGTTAAGGTTCAAGATATCGCAATTTAGCAAGTCACAGTGCAGGTACTCATTCCATGGAGGGTCTGGTTCACTGATAAACTGGAATTGGAAGTAAACTTAGGAGAAAGCATCCTCTAAAGAAGCTGCGGAATGAGGTTGGGACCCCAGTGACTGGTACAGCAAGGAGACAACCCCCTTTCTCCAGCCCCTTCACCCTCATATTGACAAAGGGATCCTAACAATGGTCTGGGGACAAGGAGTAAAAAGGTGGAGGGCTGATGGCAATGATAGAAATGATTAAAGAAGGCATCATGATCTGCACTGTATTAATTATTGCTCGAGTGTTCCCAGATGAGTTAAGTTAATAAAGTTGCAGCCTAATTAAAATCACTTGCATCTTGCCTTTCTTCATGCATGTCTGAGAGAATGACTCTAAGAAATGCTATGCAGTGGAGAATCAGTCCTTCTGGTTTTATCATCTATAAACCAGGTATAATACTACTGATGGATATAGACAACAGCTGTTGAAATGTCTGACAGAATACCACTATTTTGCCTGCCAAAATATCCAGCTTTCTTCCAAGTGTAAATAAAGCCCTTCTAATGGCTCCTATCTCCAGAACATTTACTGTATGGACACAAATTCTGAGCATGACCGTTCTTTCAGAACGCATACTCCATGTTGGGGATACTTATCAGTACGTCCAAGTTGTGTTGCTGATAGGCGCTCACTCTCAGAAGAAATAATTCCAAGGTTTTAATGTGGAGGTGAAGACAAGGGACTACCTTGAGGAAAGAAGGCAGCCAAAGAGAGACATCTCCCACAAAATGAATATTGATGAGAAGCCTGGGAACCCCCAGACAGCTGCTTTAATTTTGGTCTGCCTCTCTGCAAAACAGTAAAGCACTGGTGGGCAACCTGCGGCCCATCAGGGTACTCTGCTGGCAGGCTGCCAGACAGTGTATTTACATTTGCACGGCTGCCCACAGCTCCCAGTGGCTGCGGTTCGCTGTTCCTGGCCAATGGGAGCTGCAGGAAGTGGCAGCCAGCATGTCCTTGAGGCCCGCACCACCTCCTGCAGCTCCCATTGGCCGGGAACGGCGAACCGCAGCCACTGGGAGCTGCGGGCAGCCGTGAAAATGTATACAAACTGTCTGGTGGTCTGCCAGCAGATTACCCTGACGGGCCGTAGGTTGCCCACCACCGCAGTAAAGCCTTTCCAATGACTGTGTAGAACTGGGTACCCACATGGATGTGACTCCAGGCGGAGGTTAGCGAACTCTTTCCAGGGCTCATAATTAGACACAAGACCCAGAACAAGATTAGGGTTTGGGACACTGCTGATTGCATCTCTTGGAGAGAACTGCCCTAGACTAGCCAGTCAGTGAGATTTAATATGATTCCCTTTTTCCCGAGGGATTTGTTCAAGGTAATTCTTACCTTATCCAGTAATTGTAGAATAGGGCATCTATATCTCTGTAGAGAATTTTTTTTTCCAGACACCTCTATCATCAGAACTAGACTCCAGTCATTTAGGAGTCTTCTGAGTAGTGACTTTCAATGCCACGTTTCTAATTCCTAAGGAAACATACCCACAGACCCTGCTAGAATTTTTCCTATCCACTTTTGGTTGTCATTGACCTCTGCTGTGTCAGTTATACCTATGTACATCTGTACCTTCACTGACAATGAACTGAGGTCACAATCATGTTCATATGAACATGCACAAATTGAAATAAACACAGCTGCATTTATTTCAGTGATTGTACATTCAGATAAGGATATTAGTGATTACTTCAGGGTAATACATGTGTTCTTTCATACTGGCAATGATATTGCTATTCTTTGTTATTTTTTCCCCTCTCTTTTTTTCCAGGTGGAAAACTTTTGACAGAGCCAGGAGAATGGAAACTGGAAAATTCTTATGAGTGCAAGGAACAAATAAAAATCATTCAATGCATGCTCATAAATGTCTGAACCAGATTTGCTCAAATAGCAAACATGGAAAATTTTCAGCCCAAAATTTGAAACCTTGATGAAATTGTAAGCAACTGAAAAAGAATATTTGAGGCTAGATACCAAAAATGGATATGCACAGACACAGTTGCATATAGTTCCATATGCAGGATCTAGACCTCAGAATGGTAATGTTTCTGCAACTTCAACTATACGCATGTCTCTGCTCCCACCTAACCACCCCACCACATTATAATTCTGCATTAATATTCCTACATTAATTGTTCTCACATTAATATCAGCTCCATAAATCATTAACACGGATTTCCCAGAACTTGAGATATTTGAGTAAGGCCATATCTGTTAGTAGGTATCACTTAAGCAGTAAGCACCCAGACTGGTTTTTGTAAAAATGTCTTCCACACTGTATCCTGTTTAGATATATAAAAGGTTAACATTAGTTCCATTTACAATGCTGAACTAGCAAAAAAGAAATTAATTTGGCATTACAGCAGCAACATCAATTTCCCATGTAACTTTAGTAATGCATTTACTGGAAAGAGATTAATATCAATTCCATAAATCATTCACATGCATTTTCCGGAGTTTGAGACATCTGAGTAATGTCATATATGTTAGCTGATATCACTTTGTGCATACTACATCCATTAATCTATGCCTCGGGACATACAATAGTTGTCATTAAAAAATATAAAACTTTTTAAAAAATCAATCTTCCTGTTCTTAATTTTTGTGACTGCTAACCTGCAGTAGGTTCAAATGTATTTCTACTCTTGATAGAGTAACACTGATCTGCACTGGCAACCTACATTTTCAGAAAAATGAAACATTTGTTAAATTATTCCCATTGGTAGTAACAACCATTTAATCTCTACATTTGAAGTTCAGCACCAGCAACCCCAAAATCTAAAACAAAGACTATGTCTACACTTATGGCAGCATGTAGAGTACTGCATGTCCCTCAGCATGGGTATACATAACAATGGAGACAGTAAGACAACGCCAAAACCTTAGGCCTGGTCTACACTAACCCCCCAAATCGAACTAAGATACGCAACTTCAGCTACGTGAATAACGTAGCTGAAGTCGACGTACCTTAGTTCGAATTTACCGCGGTCCAGACACAGCAGGCAGGCTCCCCCGTCGATGCTGCGTACTCCTCTCGCCGAGCTGGAGTACCGGCGTCGACGGCGAGCACTTCCGGGATCGATTTATCGCGTCTAGACAAGACGCGATAAATCGATCCCAGAAGATCGATTGCTTGCCACCGAACCAGCGGCTAAGTGTAGTCTGACATACCCTAAGGGTATATACCCTACATGGCTCTTTAGACACCCAAGCACTGCCTCCCACATTTACACTGCTATTATTAGCAGTGTAATATCCTGCTGCCTCCCCACTGTAGAGTCTTTCCCCACCCCGGGGAAAGACTCTCGCAGCAGGGAAAGGCTCTGATCACCGCCAGGGAGCTGCTAGAGCCTTTCCCAGTCCCCTCCACCCAACTCCCACCATAAAATTTCACTGCTGTGTACAGTTACGCGTACCCTACATGCTGCTGCCAGTGTAGACAAGGCGAAAGTGTTTAATAAACCAGTACACCTTGATGGTACAAAAGTAAACTGCAAACAGACATCATTTTCAGAAATATACAAAGGAACTTTTACTACATTTTCTGTAGTTTATATGAATATTTTCATAAAAATGAAGGCCCAAAACTCATCTCTTAAAATAATTATTCTCAGCTAGCCAATGATACATATAGATGCTACTTACTAAAAGAGAGGAAATCTGGGCTGGGAATTGGTTTCTGCTCCAAAAGGCAGCTTGGAATAGTAATAATGGTGTTTAAAACACAGCTGATGGAGAGCAACTTTAACAGGTATCAGACAGATGGTGGTTTTTCACTTTTTTATCACTATGAATGTGCCTTTGTGATCTTTGCTGTTTTGTTTTATCTCTATCATAGGACAGGATTCTACTACTATTGAAATCAATGGGAGTTTTGCCATTCACTTAAATGGGAGCAGAACCTGAAAGCTTAGTGCTTTACAGGCATGGGATCACATTGCAATAAGACGCTAGTTATGAAGGCGATCCCAATTTTTGTCTGCTGTGGATTCAGTATTTCTTTGAGCATTATAGCCTTTTGTATGATGTGCCTGATTTTAGTTTTCAGATTTAAATGTTTGTATAAGTGGAAGACCTTCATTTCAGAAAATATTTTGACAATTGAGACCCACAATAACAGGTAACCACACGTGCTTTACAAGTTCACTATCCTAAAGAGAGTTATAGGTTGACATCTAACTTTGAAATAACAGAGGGTCAGATAATTAGAGCCCTGCAAATCCACGGATATCTACAGACCATTTTTGCAGATTGCCGCTCAGATGCTGATACAAATTTTGTAACTGTGCAGGGCTCTGCAGCACACACTCACCCAAACAGAGCGGCTGTTACCCAGCCCTCCAGCTCAGCTCTCTGAATCACACAGCAGTGGGCTGCAATATGTGGCAATAGCCCGTTGGGCATTCTGGGAGTTGTAGTCCGCAGCTTGCTCGGACGAAGGAGGTAAACTACAATTTCCAGGAGGGAATGAGCCAAGTGCCATTTTGAAAGAGGTGTGGTTGTACTTTAAGCTAGCAGGTGGCAATGCACGTCAATGCAGTTGCAACCATTTACAACAGGTCTGAGTTTCTCCCCAAAAAGTATTTTATATGTTAACTTATTTTTGAACTATAGAAGGGTATTTAAAAGTTTAACAAAATTAAGTAAATCTAATGAAGTGGATCACTTGATACAAAGTAGATTATAACTTGCTCCAGCTGATTAATATCATTTGCACTTCATCTTCATTGCACTTTTTATCAACTTGTTAATGCAAAATATATCTGAATATATACACTTGTCCTGTAGAACAAGAAAAGACTCACCCAGTATTTGTCAGTAATTTATACGATAAGGTGGTGGTACACCAATTAATGCAATAAAAATCATATTTACAGTAATTAAAGGTTGAATCTGAAATTTTACAAAACTTTAGTTAATTATGACCTCTTGAACACAGATCACAATGAACAACCTACCCAGTGATAACATTTTTGTTATAAAAGAGGATGGAAGATTTAATGACTCTTGGCAGAGTTCCACATTCTGGTTTAAATGAGAGTAAAAGCAGAGAGCAGCTTCATTTTTAATTTCAAGAAACATATTACATTTTTAACACTTAAACAGCATAACAGGAGACTAACATGCACAAATACACATTTTTAAAAAGCTTCTGAAAAGTCCATTTAACATTGTGAATATTTTTGCATCAGACCTGAGATACATGTCCCTCTGTGGGACAACTTCATTCTTTCAATTGTCAAAAATGAACATAAAAGGAAACAAAATACTTCACGGCCAATTTTAACACCGTTGTTCGTGGAAATCAATTTCTGATTTAGCTGGGACTGCGGCAGATATACTAGATACAGCTATGTCAAAATAACAGAACAGTCCAGACATGGAGACCAAAATTTCTAAAAGTAGATGCCTAGAGTTAGGCTCCGACATCCATATTTGATTACCTAAACTAGAGGACTGTTTTTCAAAAGTTACACAAATAATAATGGGGGATTTCAACTAATCCTGTATTAATTGGATACATGCACCCTCAGGATGGGATGCAGAGATAAAGTTTCTAGACACCATAAATGACTGCTTCATGAGCAGCTAGTCCTGGAACCCACAAGGGGAGAGGCAATTCTTAATTTAGTCCTAAATGGAGCATAGGATCTGCTCCAAGAGGTGAATATAACTGAACTGCTCGGTAATAGCGACCATAATATAATTAAATTTAACATCCTTGTGAGAGGTGCGGGAAACCAAAGAATCTCACCACAGTAGCATTTAACTTCAGAAAGGGGAACTACACAAAAATGAGGAAGCTAGTTAAATGGAAATTAAAAGATACAGTCACAAAAGTGAAATGCCTGCAAACTGCATGGAAATTTAAGAACACCATAATAGAGGCTCAAATTAAATGTAAATACCCCAAATTAAAAAACATCATAAGAGGACCAAAAAAGTGGCACCATGGCTAAATAACAAAGTGGAAGAAGTGGTTAGAGGCAAAAAGGCATCCTTTAAAAACTGGAAGTTAAATCCTACTGAAGAAAATAGAAAGGAACATAAACTCTGGCAAGTCACGTGTAAAAGTATAATTGGGCAGATCAAAAAAAATTTGAAGAGCAACTAGCCAAAGACTCAAAAATTAACAGCAAAAAAACCATTTTAAGTGCATCAGAAGCAGGACCCCTGCTAATCAGTGGGGCCACTGTACAATCAAGGTGCTAAAGCTGCACTCAAAGAAGATAAGACCATTCTGAAGGAGCTAAATGAATTCTTTGCGTCGGTCTTCAATGCAGAGGATGTGAGGGAGGTTCCCACACCTGAGCCATTCTTTTTAGGTGACAAATCTGAGGAAATGTCCCAGAACGACATGTCAATAGAGGTGGTTTTGGAACAAATTGATTAATTAAACAGTAATAAGTCACCAGGACCAGATTGTATTCACCTCAGAGTTCTGAAGGAACTCAAATATGAAATTGCAGAACTGTGAAATGTAACCTATCATTTAAATCAGTTTGTGTACCATATGACTGGAGAATAGTTAATGTGACACCAATTTTTTAAAAAGTCTCCAGCTGCAATCCTGGCAATTGCAGGCCAGTAAATCTAACTTCAGTACCAGGCAAATTGGTTGAAACTATAGTAAAGAACAGAATTATTAGACACATAGATGAACATGATTTGTTGGGGAAGAGTCAACACTGCTTTTCTAAAGGAAAATCATCCCTCACTAATCTATTGGAATTCTTTGAGGAGGTCAACAGGTATGTGAACAGGGGTGATCCACTGGATATAGTGTGCTTGGACTTTCAAAAATCTTTGACTAGGTCCCTCCATAGACTCTTAAGTAAAGTAAGTAGTCATGGGATAAGAGGTGAGGTCATCTACTGGATCAGTAACTGGTTAAAAGATAGGAAACTAAGGATAGGAATAAATGGTCAGTTTTCACTATGGAGAGAGGTAAATACTGCTGTCCCCCAGAGAGCTGTACTGGGACCTAAGTTCCCTGTAAGCTGCGTGGCCACGCAAGCAGCCTATTTAGCTACAAGTAGGCGCTTAGGGAACCTGCCTGGCCAGGACCTGCCGCAGCCAGGGAAGAGGCACCCCTTCCCCGGCCCCAACCTAGCCTGGCCCCCAACCTGCCGTGGCTGGGAGAGAGGTGCCCCTCCCCCAGCCCCCAACCTGCTGCGGTTGGGGAAGGGGCGGCCCGAACCCAGCCTGGACCTACTGCGGCCGGGGCACCCCTCACCCGGCCCCAACTCAGCCTCGGACCTGCTGTGGCTGGAGGAGAGGCAGTCCGAACCCAGCCCTGGCCCGGACCTGCCATGGCTGGGACACTCCTCTCTTGTCCCCTGGCCCCAACTCAGCCCCTCCCCCAGCCCAGACCTGCCGTGGCGCCCCTCCCCAGGCCCAGAACTGCCACGGCCGGGGGAGGGTCACCTATCCTGCGGCCCCAGCCCCAGAGCGGAGAAAGGCACCTTTCCCCCCCAGCCCAGGTGCTGCTGTGAGGAATGAGAGCTGGGGGGAGGAGAGAAAGCTGGGGGGAATCCTCGCTCCCCACCGCAGCCCAAGAGCACCCTCCTGCACCCCAAACCCCTCATCCACAACCCCATCCCAGAGCCTGCATCCCCTCGCTCCCCGCCCAGCCCTGAGCCCCTCATCCCCAGCCCCACCCCAGAGCCCGCACCCCCAGCCAGAGCCCTCACCCCCCCACACACTCCAATCCTCTACCCCAGCCCTGAGCCCCTCATCCCCGGCCCCACCCCAGAGCCCACACCCCCAGCAGGAGCCTTCACACCCCTGCACTCCAACCCTCTGCCACAGCTCTGAGCCCCATCCCACACTCCAAACCCCTTGGCCCCACCCCCACCACATGAATTTTGTTATGTGCACCAATATGGAGGTGATGTGTGATACATGTGTGGGAAAAATTAAAGGGAACACTGACTGCGACCAGTGCTATTCAACATATTCATAAATGATCTGGAAAAAGGGATGAACAGGTAGGTGGTAAAATTTGCAGATGATACAAAATAAGTCAAGAGGTTTAAGTCCAAAGCAGACTCCAAAGAGTTACAGAGAGATCTCAAAACTGGGTGACTGGGCAACAAAATGGCAGATGAAATTCAATGTTGATAAATGTAAAGTAATGCACACTGGAAAACAATCCCAACTACACATACAAAATGATGGGATCTAAATTAGCCCTTACCACTCAAGAAAGAGATCTTGGCGTCACTGTGGATAGTTCTCTGAAAATGTCCACTCAATGTGCAGCAGCAGTCAAAAACACTAACAGAATGTTAGGAACCATTAGGAAAGAGATAGCTACTAAGACAGTAAATATCATCATGCCACTATATAAATCCAGGGTATGCCCACACCTTGAATACTGCGTGCAGTTCTGGTCACCCCATCTTAAAAAAAAAACATTAGAATTGGAATAGACACAGAGAAGGGCAACTAAAATTATTAGGGGTATGGAACGGCTGCCATATGAGGAGAGATTAAAAAGACTGGGACTTTTCAGCTTGGAAAAGAGACAACTAATGGAGGATATGATAGAGGTCTATAAAATTATGAATGGTGTGAAGAAAGTAAATAAGGAAGTGTTTTTTTTATTCCTTCACATAACACAAGAACTCTGGGACACCCGATGAAATTAATAGGCAGAAGGTTTAAAAACAAACAAAAGAAAGTACTACTTCACGCAATGCACAGTCAACTTGTGGAACTCATTGCCAAGAGATGTTGTGATGGCCAAAACTATAACGGAGTTCAAAAAAGAATTAGGTAAGTTCATGGAGGATAGATCCATCAATGGCTATTAACCCAGATGGTCAGGAAGGCAACCCCATGCTCTGGGTGTCTCTATCCTCTGACTGCCATAAGCTGGGAGTGGACACAGGGGATGATCACATGATGACTGCCTGTTCTGTTCATTCCCTCTGAAGCATCTGGCATTGGTCACTATCAGAAGACAGGATACTAGGCTAGATGGACCATTGGTCTGACCCAGTATGGCTGTTCTTATAAGCACAACTTAGCATCAGTGCAGCCCATCTACATTAGGGATTTGCACCTGTGTAATTAAATGGACAACCAATGAAATTTTTTTAATGTGGACACGGACAAACTTTATTAACAAACAGGAAGACAAGTATAAAAGAACATTCTCTAATTTGCTATGGCCTTGTCTACACTAAAGGGAAAAGTCGATCTAAGCTATGCAATTTGAGTTTTGTGAATAGCATAACTCAAATCAACGTAGCTTAGATCTACTTACCGCGGGGTCCACACTACTCCCTTTACTCTTCTAGATCAGGTGGAGTACAGGATTCTATGGGAGAGTGACTGGCGGTCGATTTAGCGGGTCTTCACTAGACCCGCTAAATCAACCCCTTTGCATCAATCGCCACAGCATCAATCCTCAGGTAAGTGTAGACAAGCCCTATATCTACAGAAAAACCACTAGGGGAGCTCTGTTACTCATTAGGATTATAAGAATTACCATACTGAATCAGATCAGTGGTTTAATTAATCCAGTGCCCTGTCTCCGACAGTGGCCAGTGCAGCTTCTTTAGATGAAAGTACAAGAAAACCTGTAGTAGGCAGAATGACCTGCCCCGAGGGAAAATTTCCTCCTAACCACTACAAGTTGGAGGTTGGCTTATGCCCTGAACAATGATGGTTTATATCTCTGCTAGAACTTTTTTTTTTTAGACCTCTGGATATTCTTGTTATCCATATAAAAGTCTGAACATTTTTAATTCTGCTAACCTCTTTGCCTCAATGATATCTTGTAGCAATGGGTTCCATACTCTAATTATGCATTGTGTATAAAAGTATTCCCCTTTATTATTTTAATTTTATTGACTGTCCCTTTGAAATGTATTATGAGAAAGTGTGAATAGAAGTTCCCACCATTCCTTTAATATACTATTAATTTTTTTGTGTACTTTTATCATGCCCCCTTACTAATCTCTTCACTAAAATGAACAGTGCAGATCTTTTCAATCTTTTTATATGAGAGTTTTTCCATGCTCCTAATCATTCTCATCCAAATCAAGCTGAGCTGCTAAGATCTCACACACTGTTCTTAACACAGGGATAGATTTACTCACATTGCAAGGAAACCACAAGGTACTGAATTCAGAAAGTCCAAAATATTTGTTTTTCCATAATTAAGCTACTATGCAGAATGTATTTGATGCTGCAAAGATAGTGAAATAGAGAAATTCCTTTCCAATTTATTTCTACCAAAGATTTCCTACAAAGATTCAGACTGACTAGAAGAGGTGCAAACACGTCTAAAAAACATATCACCAAAGTCCAAACAGGCCGTCCTGCCAAAGCACGTTGATTAAAATGGATATGATACTAACCATACACAAATTTATTTTCAAGTGTTTATTATAAAGGGCCAGATTTTTAAACTGTCCTCCAGTTTTATCGCCAAAATTATTTGCATCTAAATTTTACATGTACTTTCATGTAACGGGCACTGCAAAAACAGAAGCCTAATTAAGGGGGTGGTAGAAAATTTGGTCCTAAATGTCCACAGTTTCTTTGCAAAGTATTTAGGCCTACATTTTCAAATTTAGGTGCCTAAAATTAGGCACTTAAATCCACATTTAAATATCTAAATAAGTTAAATGTTTTCCAACGTTTCCCCTACAATTCCTGTATCTGTGGGAGACATATAAGAGGACTAACCAGACATTACAATGTAGTTAACAATACCACACTAACAGAAGATGGTACATATAATCCATTGTCATGGGTTTTTTCCCTCTCTAATCTGTTATTTTACCAAGGCCAGAAGGTGCTTCTGTGCAGGAATCTCGATTGGTATTATTCACTTAACCAAGGAATTAGCTGACCAGCTACTGACACCAACTGGTGGTGGGACTCTGGTATTAAACCTTCAGTGGAGTAAAAACAAGATTTTGAACTGTTAAATGTACTGACTCCAATCTGGAGATGACTAAAGTGAGAAAGTGTATTTCATCATGATAATAGAGAGATTCTCAGGCAATTCAAAGAGGATTGCTCTGTATGGAACACTGGATGTTTTAGGAATCACTGCTTATATAATCTGAAGGTATTGGAGAGCACCATAACCATAGTATACTGATGTTCCTTGATAGAGGTAATGAGAGAAATTACATCTGAAAGGGCTAGGAGCATTTCCTGTTCAGATTACACCTCATAGACTATGGGGTTCTCTCCTTTCTATACACTATCTTTTGTGTGCAGAGTTGTTTTCTAATCCTAGAAGGAGCATGTCAGCATTGGACCTGAGGTAAGAAAACTATCGTTATGGGAATACTCTGTCCACGTAGATTTTCCTGGCTGAGGAGGTAACTTGTTTCTCCTTCTGTAATAAGGGATTTGGTTCAGCCTGAAAGAAGGTTTATGCTCCTCTCTCTCTCTGGACGTCTCATCTCCCATCCATTAGCCATAGGCCAAGAGAGCTTCCGGGTGGGAGACCACAGCAATGAACACTGTTTTTTTTCATTTTTTGCATTCTTCCTCTGGGCCTCCTGCTTCTCCTTTAGCTTATCTTGTATCCTGATCTATGCAAGGGAGTGGCTGCTAAAATTGGTCAGTTAATCATATCCATGCTGATGAAGGATTGCACCTATGTTTCTCATTCTGCCAGGCAAGGGGTGAAAGGTGTCCAAGAGGGACTGGTATCCTTCTCTTGGATCTTGCACTGACGCCTTCTCTTGTGATGACAGGGAGGAACGTTGAAGTGAAATCTACTTGATTCTTGACACTGAATCCTCTTCATAGTAGTCTGAATAAGCAGATCAATCCCAAAATTGTGGAAATGAATGGGAAGTTAGGTTTTGGGTATTGACTGGACATTCTGCTTTCAGCCACTTCTGAGAGAGAAAATTAAAAAACTTGCAACTGCTGTCTCTAAGATGAAGAATAGGAAACTGAGCTCCAGAGGCAGGTAGGCAAGGCCAGCAAGAAAAAAAGGAGTCTGCAGACATTAATTAGCTCAGCTGTCTACTATGATGAATAATGGAGAGAGCAACCCAAACACTATGGAGCAGTGTCTTGGCACAGAACTCGAACCAGTGAATCAGAAAAGCCACACACACTTCCAGTGTGGCCTCCAGATCCATGCTGATCTTTGAAATAATTTAGACTCCAACCATAAAATGCCTGAAATATGTACTCCTGGGTTGTGTTGAAGAGGCCAGGTACACACTCCAAGTTACCTTGAAGAACATTCATACATCAAAGTCCTGTCTTGATACAATCAGGAAGATATTGTTGATACAGTGAGAGCAAACCCATCCTTTCCCCACGAGTCATGTGCCTCTGATAGGCTCCCAACCTTTATTGGCCCAGATAGGTGAAGGATGAACATGGTAGAACATCACAGTGCTGATAATCCACTGGACCAGCTCTGGATTGATAGTTTGATCTATTAATGGAGGGCAGAAAAGAGAAACTACAATTAATCTAAATATTATTTTTCATCTAACCTGTAGGATTTCAAAAGTGAAAGTTATTTTATTTTAGCTGATCATATGCACAGATAACCACACTACTGCTTCACCCTGAAATTACTGCACTGGTTCCCAATGAAACTGGTATCCCCCTAAAATTATCTTATGTTACTTAACAAACAATAGTAAAATGGCATCAGAAAATCTATATTCTCACTGGGCTATAGCTAGGATAATACAGTGGCAGACTTAAAAAAATGTCTAGTGGTTTGAGAGATATTATTATTACTAGAGAAAGGATGGCACAGCGGTTAGCATACTAGCCTGGGCTATCGGTGACCCAGCTTCAGTTTCTGCTCTATCACTGATACCTTTGTCATCTTGGACAAGTAATTTAGTCTCTCTGTCCTCAGTTCTCTATTTTTTAAAAATGAGATAACAGCAATTCCCTACTACAGAGGTGCGTTGTGAGGTGTCACTGGAGTTCCTACCCCATGGCACCCTCTAGCTCTCGGCCGGGACCGATCTCTCACCTCGTCTTCTCATCTGCAGTCTCACCAGTCCAGTTATAACAGACTGAGCCCTCCAGATGAACCCTGGATAGACTGTCCCTTCCAAGGGTGTCAGAAAACACAACAAAATAAATAGATTGCCCCATGGGTATGGTAAAGCTCACATCCTTCAAAGAGGCTTTGAATCAACTGTGGCCCCAGCTGTAAGGCCCCACAGCTCTAGAACCCAAGCCTGCAGATCTACCAGGAAGCTGACACCTCCAGTTTGCCACCCAGCAGCAGCTGTAACCAGTTTGCACTCCACTTCCCATGACCCACTGTGGACACAGACCACGCAAAGTTCCACCTCAAGGGTTTGACAGACAGCAGCATCATGGCTCCAGATTGTCTCCCTGCTCTGTATAAGTCCCAGGGGCATTCCAGGTAGGGTCCAGGCAACGGTGCAGATCTCCTGTAGCTGCCATGACCTTTCCTGTTCCTTGCTCCTGAATTCCTGGCTTTGACCTTGGCTTGATTTGGACTTTGCCTCCTGACTTGGACCCTAAAACCTCACTCAGACTCTGACCATTGGTATCAACCTGGCCTGGAACCTGATTACAAACTCCTCAGCAACTCCAGCCTCAGGTTTGTCCCTGCTCTGACCCTTGGCCCTCACTGCCCTTGTTGGGATGCTGACACCAGCCAGGGTCATTAGATAACAAGGACAATCCTATCTCAAGTGGGAAAGCGTCAGGCCCTCCCTTCCTCCAGAGTGGGAGCCAGCTCTTGCTCTGGGAGCTGCAGACTGCGGATCTGCTCTCCTTCCTGATCTGCCACCAACTGAGCGGGGTTTTCCTCTTTTAAGCTCCTCCTTCAAAATCTGATCTCTCTCACTGGTGAAGTGGGGGGGGGAGATGTGACCCTTGATGAAGGGGTTGGAAACTGGGTTGGGTAAATACATTATGATGCCAACATCATAACATTGTACAAAAACAAAGGAGACTAGAGTGATTGCAACAGCTATAGAGGAATTTCTCTCCTTAGTGTTACTGGCAAGGCATTCACATGAGTCATTCTTAAAAGCCTACAAGTTCTTGCTGAATGTGTATATCCAGCAAGTCAGTTCAGCTTCCCTGTCAGTAGATCAACTATCAAGATGGTCTTCACACTACAGCAACTTCAAGAAAAGTGTCAAGAACAACGAAAACCTCTCTACATGGCTATCATAGATGTCACAAAGGCTTTTGACTTGGTCTGCAGAAAGGGCATTTTCCAGATGCTAGAGAATTAGTTGTCCTCCAATCTTCCTCAGTCTGATTTGATCCTTCTGTGATAGTATGAAAGCAACAGTCCAGTAGGATGACGATCAATCTGACAGTGGTGTCAATCAGGGATGTGTTTTGGCACCAATCCTCTTCGGTATATTCTTTTCTCTGCTGCTTCATCATGCTTTCTCATCTAACACCAAAGGTATATGCCTCCATGCAAGATCAATGGAAAACGTTTCAACACTGCATATCTAAGAGCAAAAAGCATCATCAAAATCTGCTGATAAGAACTTCTTTTCACTGACAACACAGTACTCACTGCACACAGTGAAAAAGAAATCCAGCAACTTTGCAATAGCTTTGTGCTAGCTTGTGATGAATTTGGATTAATCATCAGTCTAAAGAAGACAATGATTACAGCACAAGGTGTGTTTGTCTGCACCAGAAGTTTCAATAGTTAATATCTCGCTACAAGTAGTGCACAAGTTCCGCTCTCTGGGATTGACTATATCAGATAACTTAGTTGTAGATGACAAGCTTAATTCTCACATCAGAAAGGCAGCTACTGCATTTGGCCAACTGACCAAACACGTATGAGATAACAGGAACCTATCACTGAACATCAAGATATGGGTCTACCAGACTTGCATTCTGAGCATGTTATTGTATGTTGGTGACACCTAGACCACCTACAGCAGGAATGAGAGGCGGCTAGGCACCATCCACACCCACTGTCTTTGCTGATTTCTAAATATTAAATGGGAAAGCCAAAATTCCTGACTCTTCAAGTATTTGAGAAAGCAAAAATGCCAAGTTTAATCACTATTCTTAAAACAGACATCCCTGTTGGCTTGGCTATCTGCACTGGACGATGAAGGATGCATTCCAAAGGATCTCTTGTATAAAGAAACTTGCAGATGCTTCAAGGCCAGTGGGCTGACTCAGGTTTAAGAAGATTTCGAAAAGGGACGTCCAAACTTTTAACATCAACTCTGCAAGCTGGGAGACACTGCTAGCAATAGGTTGCATTGGAGTGCTGTGGTGGCCAGAGAGATCAAGAGTCTGAAAAGAGGTGGTTGAGAGAGAGGAAAGCGAAAAGAGTAAGAGGAAAGCACAGCAGGCCTCAAGTGCTAGCAATGCACTGGCTTCATCCTCTGGACCTGTGCCCTATGTCTGCACTACTTGTGGCCAGGACTGTTGCTTGAGAATTGGACTTTTTAGCCATTGACAATGCTATGGTAACTGAACTGCTTTGCCGCTTACACTATAGCTTTTCGAGATGGACAGATGCTTATTATTGTTACTAACTACATCAGGGGTTGGCAACCTTTCAGACGTGGTGTGCCAAGTCTTAATTTATTCACTCTAATTTAAGGTTTTGCGTGCCAGTAATACATTTGAACGTTTTTAGAAGATTTTTCTATAAATCTATCATATATAACTAAACTAATGTTGTATGTAAAGTAAATAAGGTTTTTAAAATGTTTAAGAAGCTTCATTTAAAATTAAATTAAAATGCAGAGTCCCCTGGACTGGTGGCCAGGACCCGGGCAATGTGAGTGCCACTGAAAATCAGCTCGCGTGCCGAACCATAGGTTGCCTACGCCTGAACTACATTAAAGATTGTGAGGTACTGTACTCAGACACTATGGTGACTGATGCCATAAAAGTATCTAAAATAGTTCTGGTATTCACTCATTAAGTAAATACAACTCACAGCAAAAGAATCTATCAAATAGAAGAAACTTTAAGCTCCTGGAGGTTGGAGCTTTGTTTCCTGAATTGTATTAAAAATGTCACTATACCTCTACTAATTATAATGCCTATACATATTTGTCACCATTCTTTAGCACAAAAAATGAAAAACATTCTAAAAATGAAAGTAAAAGAAGTAACATTTCAGCTACATTTGCTTAACTTTCTCTGTCTACAGGTTTGATGTCCCTTTCCTGTTCTGGAAAGACTTCTCATCTATTCTCCCTAATTCTGTAATATAATATGAACTGCTTTTTGCAAAGTTACATTGCGTTTATTATCTAATAAAATATTTAATAAATCCTTCATATCTTGTAACCAACAGACCTATAGTAGTTTTAAGGGAGCTGGGAATCTCAGGTTTCAATAAAATGCCTTTATTTAATAATATCAATAACATAATAGGTAAAACAGGCTTCAGTCTCAGTGGGAACCCCTTAACTCTATCTGTCTCCATATCTTTCCTTAGTCTACCTCCTGTTACAAACCTGCTGGGTCCACAATTAATACCACAGGACCATTTTAAAATCAATAAGAATTTTATAATATTTACTGCACAGCAGATAGGAAATTCCAAGAGGATGAATTGCGTTGAGCTATTACCTCTACTAAAGTGGCACCCAAGGTTCTGACATGCTATTGCACCACACATGTTGCATCTTAATGGTTAACTAATGGTGTTGCATTGCTAGAAGGGAGCAGAATATTTTACCACTATCAATAATCATCTGAAGTATCCTATAATTCATCTATCATCTGCCTTCTATCAAATTGTCAAAATCCATACATTAAGTATGAATGCTGGTACCTCTTGCAAGGAATTAATTTTTTTAAAGTTTAAGAATAACTTTAATTCCAATTTCTAAAGAGTGGAATTAAACACTCATCTAATTATCAACATTTTAACTTCATAGAACTGGGTTCTATTGATCCTTTTCATTCCACAGTAATTTAACACAATATAATGATTTTCTCAGCTTATACCGATTAGTTTAATAAATTATACTGCCATTTTCTGATTCTAGAATCATAAACTTATAACAATTATCAAATAACAGTTTATATACTCTAAAGACACATACTCTACATTTATTAAATATAGTATTTAAGCACTTTCTGAGCCTTCATAGGAATAGTTTAAAAAAAGGAGGATATTCTATATTATTCACTGTATCACTTATGCTTTTTATATAATTTTAATCAAGGGATTTAAATAATTCAATTTAATATTTATCTAAAAACTGGCAGCCAGTATTCCACCCAGAGGGACCTAATTCTTCATAAAAAGCTCATTTTATGAGACACTAGTAGTTTTGGCATTACCAGCATCTCTCACATAAACCATGCTGGAAACCATAGCTTAGCCTGCCAAATGCCTTCTGTACATATGGTGTTTAACAGTGCTGTGTGTGTCTGTAAGCTAGTAATAACAGATTTAAGATAAAATTTGGAGTCTTATGCATACATGTAACACAAAATTTTAAAATATATTATGTAATATATATACACACATGAATCGAGTTAAAATTCATCTTTAAACTAACATCCTAAATATAATATTTGTAAAAATAATTTGTCTTTCAATTTGCAGTACATTCCTTGCACCCATTGATGTTAATGGCACAGCTTCCATTAATTTGAATAGTTCAGGATTAGGCCATTAGAGCCTTTAATAAGACTTACATTTAAAGAAATTCAGTCAGGTGAAATGGGGTCAAAACTTTTCAGTTATAAAACCTAAGATCAGATAAATAAATATCCCCTGTAAATTATGCAACCCAAACTTTGCAATATGTACTTGTGCATGTGAACCTGAAAGTGAAATTGACAAGACATCTTTAAAATCACACTGCTTTTTAAATTAATCTAAAAGTGTTTCATTCCAAATCATTTGAAAGAATACAAGTCAAATATGTAGGAAGGTTGTGGAATCTTCAGCACTGGAGATTTTTAAGAGCAGATTAGACAAACACCTGTCAGGGATGGTTCAGATCAGGGATCGGCAAACTTTGGCACGCAGTCCGTCAGGGTAAGCACCCTGGCGGGCCGGGCCGGTTTGTTTACCTGCTGCGTCCGCAGGTTCGGCCGATCGCAGCTCCCACTGGCCGCGGTTCGCCGCACCAGGCCAATGGGGGCTGCGGGAAGCGACGGCCAGCAGATCCCTGGCGCCAAAGGTTGCCGATCCCTGGTTCAGATAATACTTAGCCCTGCCATGAGTGCAGGGGACTGGACTAGATGACCTCTCGAGGTCCCTTCCAGTCTTACAATTCTATGATTCTATGTACTTCCATGCTGCAACAGAGATTTCAGCAAAATCATGCTCACCTTGGGCCTGACGCAAAGGTCACTGAAGACAATGAGAAAATTTTCATTGACTTTTGTGGACTTTGAATGAGGTCTCTTATTTACATTAATAGTCCCATTGACTTCATTGAACAATCCCACTGAAGTCAATGGGACTATTCACATTAGTAAATTAAGTTGTATTTGGAACAAATCTCTTTCTCAAATTTAAGATAGAATTTATTTTTTCTGCAAAGATGCAGAGTAATATTATAAATATTTGTACACTGTCAGTTCAGTAACATATACAGTAACATTGAGGGAGCTTACCACTTTCAAAACAGGCATCAAATATAAGATGTCCTTTTTTAGGCTGTCCATAGTAACCAGCTGGGAGAACGGCATATTTGCTTACATTCCCTGCTATGATATCATCACTTCCTAGGTCACTACCTGTTACAATAAAAAAAGAAAATAAATATACGTGTATTAAACAGAAAACAAAACTATTTAAAAAGACTGAGGGATTTTTTTCCCCCAATGCTTTTGTATTTTCATTAATTGTGCATGTGCATTCATATACATGCACTTTCTTTTTAAAACATATTCCACCAAAATACTTGTTATCTTGATTATGTCATTTATTAAAGTTTCAAATATTAACAGGCCCCACCAAAGAGTACATGTAAATTCCCCCTTTAATAAAATGGCCCAAAGAAGTCAACTCTCCTTAATAAACCAGAATTTCAAACAATACTGTATACTCTAACCAATGCCATTGCAGAGTGTTGCTGTGAGTGCTGTGGCACATCAGTCCCCTCTGATGTTTGGTAGTATATTAGGTTTCCTGCACACTTGGGTGCAAGCACTGTAGACACTTCAAGCACTAGGCTCTTGAGGCTCGGGCTTTTGGTAGGTTCACAAAAACTCTCTCACACTTTAAATAAGCCAGATGATTTATTTACTAGAGCTATTAAATCAGGGCCAGCTCCAAGCACCAGCTTGGCAAGCAGGTGCTTGGGGCAGCCACTCCGGAGAGGGGCGGCAGGTCCAGCTACCCTGTTTCCCCGAAAATAAGACAGTGTCTTATATTAATTTTTGCTCCCAAAGATGCGCTAGGTCTTATTTTCAGGGGAGGTCTTATTTTTCCTGGAGCTTCGGGGCCTTATATTCCGGGGTGGCCTTATTATCAGGGAGGTCTTATTTTCGGGGGGATGCCTTATATTACAGCGAGAGGCAAAACTGGAAGTAGGTCTTATTTTCGGGGGAGGTCTTACTTTCGGGGAAAGACAGTATTCGGCGGCAATTCGGCGGACGGTCCCTCACTCCCGCTCGAAGCGAAGGACCTTCCGCCGAATTGCTGCTGCAGATCGCGATCGCGGCTTTTTTTTTTTTTGGCTGCTTGGGGCAGCCAAAACCCTGGAGCCGGGCTGGCCCTGTATTACATACAGTGCAAATCCCCAACAAACAATTTCTTTAAGTTACAACACAAAATGAGGTAAACACAACCAACAGCCTCTAAGGGCAGTCCTGTACAAGGATATGAAGGTGGGGCTCCTTAGGCTTAGTGCCAGAGATACTCACTCCAGGCCACCCTTCTCTTAGAGGCAATCATACAGTGGCTTGCAGATGTCTTAGCCTGAGTTAAATCTTTTGTCCAGAACCTGTGTCTGGTTCAGGCCTATCCCTACACTGACCCTACCCTCCACCAGCCGTTTGCAGAACATTCACAGATATCCATGCTATAATGCAGTGTCTAATTTCCTTATGGTCCCCTCTGACAACACTGCCCTTTCCAACGTTGTTGTGATTATGGAGACCTTCACTGGGTGGAGGTTGCATTGGTAGCACAATGTCCAGTAAAATGCCTGCAGGTTCATTACAATATGTGTGATACAGCAGGCTAAATTTTACTCTCAATTACAATGTTGCCAACTCTTATGATTTTATTGCAAATCTCATGATATTCAACTTTTTCTTAAAGCCCCAGATCCTGGATTCATGTGATTAGGTGAGAATCTCATGACCCATGATTTTTAAGGCAATCTCATAATTTTTTTTTTAGGCCTGACTCATGATTTTTGAATTCTCAAAGTTGGCACTATGCGGTTATCTCAGTACAACCCGACTGATTGCAATGGGGATGCTACAAATTTTATTGAGAGCTGATTTTGGCCCAATATATTCTTTGCAGAAAAATACATGAATGCAACATTAATATCCAAAATGAACATATTTTAGATAATTATTTTTTTCCAAGGGAGCATAACTAAATCACATTGGTGTTAAATTTACACGTGTAATCCCACACACATTAAATTAGTACATTCACATTTACAACCAGTATGAGTTGAAAAGTATGTAAGATATATCTGAAATCTGCCTATTGGAGGTAGAGACCCAGGGTACTAGCTCTGGGATCCAGGAAGAGGAGAATGCTGAGGTCCAGACAGCTATGGGTCAAACAGTCCTGGATTGCTGATTAACTGAAGGTCCTGGATAATAGGGTCCGTAGGTCTAACCTGCAAGTCATTGGAAGGCCAAAGGGAACTGAAGCCCCATGCATGACACCCCTCCTTATTTCGAGAGTTCTCTGGACCCTTCCTGAGAGAGATTAAGCTCCCATACTCAGCCTTCCTAATGGTGACAGACTGAAACTCATAATAGTAAAATTGATGCAATACCAGGACAGAAAATCAATCCTGTGCAAAGCCTGTAAGGGATGCAAAGGGTCCTTCCAGGGCGTTGATATCTCTTTTTACCCTGATGTCTGCTTGGAAACACAGAACAAGTGGCAGTGTTTGCTCAAATTAGAAATATACTTTGCAGTAAAAATATTAAATCTGCCTCCTGATACCTTGCCAGACTGAAAGTATAGGATGGCTTCAAGCCTTAGACATATAATGATCCAGATAGACCAGCTTGATCGCCAGTGGATTTTGAAATGTTGGAGAATGCATACCAAGTTTGACACCTTCTGTTGCACATACAACTGAATATTCTTCAAATATGTGTAACCCCTTTGGGGTTTAGAGAGCATGGCCCCTTTAAATCTTTTTCCTAATGGGGGGAAGCAGTGAGAGAAAAGAGGGAAACTCAAAGGTGTAGTGCTGGAGCTCCAGAGAGAAGGGCTGCAGCAAGCAGGACCTCGCAAAGTAAAGCAGCAGAAAACCTGCCTGAAGCCTGGGAAGGACAGGGCAGCCAATCGGGGACACCCCAGGACAGGAGCCAAGAGGAGCACTGTGCCAGGGAGAAATTGCCCCAGAAGAACTGGCTAAAGCTGGACCCAGTATCACTGCTGCCCAGAGCTGCATGGGGCTGTGAGTACTGGGGCTTGTGACTATGCATTGGAAATAAGAAGGGAGGCTGCTAGCTAGTTAAGTGGGGAGGTGGTCGCTCTGTGTGGCTTTGCAGAGAGCGGCAGACAGGGCCGCCGAGAGCGGGTTCGGGCCCCGGTGAAAAAAAAATTTCGGGACCCCCAGCAAGGGCGGAGCGGCTAAACAGGGCTGACGAGAGGGAGAGAAGCTGGGCCCCGGGCCCCCTTCTGGACCGCCGGGCCCCGGTAATTTGTACCAGCTTCTCCCCCCCCCCTCTCCCCCCGCCGGTCCTGGCAGCAGAAGAGGGCACCGGAGGGGTTTGTTGGGAAAAGTTTACTGGCACCGAAGACGACCAAAAGTACCCAAGACTCACCACTGGCCCGGAACTTTGCTCAGGACTCCTGAACTCTGTGCGCAGACACATTGCTCAGTGTCTGCCCTTTCAGACTGTGCTACCACTGTGCCTATGGGGCCTTGGTTTGGATGCAACCCTGTTTTACTGCTCCCCCTATATTTCCCCTTGTTGCTTTTCTCCTCTCATCCCTCTGTAAATAAATATTTCCCTTTCTTATATCCATTGTACTTTTCAGATGGGTGGGTGGGTGTGTTCACTCTGGGGGGGTTGAAACAGGTGCCCCTGGGGTGGAAGGAATTTTTCCTGCTGCATTCCTGCGCGCGTCTTCACTTGGCCAGAGCTGCCTGCAGAGCAGACTACATCTTGGCCATGAAGGCGCTAAAGTTACATATGCTTCTGTATGGGTATCAGTATATTATGGGCACCTTATTCAAGCAACTATTTTCAATGGTTCTTCTTTATTAACCATGGTTAACATCAGCTGTTATCTGCATCAACGTGATGAGGAAAAACTACTGCTTGTGACAGTAACTGGGAAAGGCACCAGAGAATAATTTACTATAATTGGTTGTTTTCTAAGCTTCTGTACTGAGTTTCTGGTTATAACTAAATATTCCTCAATGTAGCATATCTGCACAAGTTATGGCATTCTACCCTGACACAAGTGTATCGGCTTGGCTTTGGAAGTAAAACCATTGACAACCTATCAAGGGCCAAAAGCTTCTCTCTTTCCTTTCTTCCCCCCCTCCTCGCCCCCCAAAACGGCAGTACAGAAACTGTAGCTATTTTCCCTTGTAATCAGTTTGTCACCTCTCTTATCAGGAAATTTACCCTCCTTTAGGAAGAAAGTGCTTTTTCATTTTGTTTATGGGTATGGGACTGATGTTACATATCCTTTCTTACATTGTTCCCGTTGCCTTGATGAACACTCCAAACTCTTATTATTGTGTATTGGGGGAGTCAGTTGCCAAAGCTCTTAAGGCAGTCCAACTCCCTGAGTACATTTGTTTTTTGTTTTTTGCACTGAACTACATATACTTCATCTGTAGTTAAGTTTTTGACATACCAGCTATATTAAAGGTCTGGTTAAGAAATGTATTGATGATATTGTGAAATCCTCTTTGTTCCCATATAGACAGGAGTTTTTTTCCTAAATCTTGTTTATATAGATCAGGGGTCGGCAACCTGCGGCACGCATGCCAAAGACGGCACGCGAGATGATTTTTAATGGCACGCTGCTGCCTGCCGGGGTCCTGGCCGCCGGCCCCACTCAGCCCACTGCCGGGCTGGAGTTCCCTTCATCCAGGCCAGCAGTGAGCGTGGCTGGCAGCCGGGACCCCCGCAGGCAGCAGCGTGCCATTAAAAATCCTGCCCGACCCGACCCGCTCTTCTCCACCCCCCGCCCACCACTCTCTCCTGCGGGGGCAGAAGTTTGGTCCTGCCGGCTCCCCCCTCCTTCGCCTCTTCCCTGAGCGTGCTGTGTTCCTGCCCCGCCTCCTCTCCCTCCCTGCCGCTGAACAGCTGATGGCCCTTGCGAGGGGGAGGGGGAGAAGTGGAGCAGCGCGCTCGCTGCTCCAGGGAGGAGGTGGGGCCGTGGCCGTGGGGAAGGGGGTGGAATCAGGGCATATCCCCTCCAGCCCCCTGCCTTGAGCCCAGCCCACACCCCCCCCCCTCCCCCCCCCCCCCCCCCCCCCCCCGCCCCCAGCCCTCTGCCCTGACTCCTGCACACCCCACACTCTCAGCCCTGACTCCTGCACCCCCCACACGTACCCAGCCACCCCACACCCTATACCCTGACTCCTGCACCCCCTCACACACCTCCAGCCTCCGTCCTGACTCTTGCACCCCCCACATCCCCACCCCCACCCTGAGCACCAAACGGGAGCTCCCGCACCTCCACACACACATTCCCACCTGCACCCCTCACACCAAATGGGAGCTGCCCAGGTAAGCGCTCCACACCCAAACCTCCTGCCCCAACCCTGAGCCCCCTCCCTCATTCTAGCTCCTGGCCAGACCCTGCAGCCCAACCTGCTCCTTCACCCCCAGCCCTGTACTCAGTGCACCCCCACCCTCAGCTCAGTGCAGAGAGAGATGAAGAGAATGGGCTAGAACCAGGGAGAAGGTAGGTACCCACTCTGTGTGGGCAGGGCTGGGACCCCAGACCGGCAGCGGGCTGAGCGGGGCCGGCAGCCGGGACCCCGGCTAGCAGGAGCCAGCGGACAGAACCCCAGGCTGGCAGCGGGCCCGCTACCGGTCTAGGGTCCCGGCCACCGGCCCCACTCAGCCCGCTGCCGGTCTGGGGTTCTGGCTGCCGGCCCCTTGCCAGCCGGGGTCCCGGCCACAGTCCCCGCTCAGCCCGTTGCCGGCCTAGGTGAACAGAACCCCCGGCCAGCAGTGGGCTGAGCGGGCCGGTGGCGTAAGATCAGCATTTTAATTTAATTTTAAATGAAGCTTCTTAAACATTTTGAAAACCTTGTTTACGTTACATACAACAATAGTTCGGTTATATAATATATAGACTTATAGAGAGAGAGAGAGACCTTCTAAAAAACGTAAAAATGTATTAGTGGCACGTGAAACCTTAAATTAAAGTGAATAAATGAAGACTCGGCACACCACATCTGACAAAACCTGGTTCATCAGCTTCCCCTCTCCTCTACTTTATTCTGATCTGTTATTTATTTCCCCATCTTCTTTCTCTCTCTTTTGTTTCTTTTCTTACTTCCTTAAATATTGCATCATTATTCAAAAAAGAAAAAACCTTTTGTATTTTGTATAAAGTGTTATATTATATCACAGTAATAAAACTAATTTTAAACAGCATATAAAATTATACAAAATACTATAAGTAGACTTAACAATGGCTGCTGTGAGAACTGTAACTGAATTTTCTGACTTTTGTGCATTTTAATGCTTAGCCATAACATATTATTACCAGAGGTTTTTGCATTTGATTTCCTTAGTTTTGTCTTTAAAAAACAAAAAGGAAAAACTGAATATTAAAATAAACACATAAATATGAAGGACGCATGATTGTTCTATACTCTTTCATAAAAAATCAGAGTGGGGAGGGATTCTCTTTATACTTATATTTCTATAAACAGGTTTTTTTGTTAAGGACTTTTTTGATGTAATTCAATACTTGTGCACCCAGTTAAATTACTCTCTCTGAAACATGTTGAAGCATGTAAGATGTTTGTTCCCAAACACAGTGGCAGGAGAATACAGTGGTATTTTTAATTTTAAGAATTTAGGGCAAAAGAAAACAAGGCAATGTTTATCTTATTTTCTAATGAAAGAAATAAATGGTATCTAAACTTTATAATTATCTATTCACTCTTCTGACATTGGTGCCTCTTTTTTTAGTACTGTTTAGATAACAAATCTTTAACAGAAAAACTATTTTTACATCAGAGAAAACTAAAATAAATAAGAATATATTTAAATGAAGAAGGCACATGATGAAATAATGTGATGATAATATCTTATATCACTCTGATAAATAGGCCTGTTGAGGCTTCCAGAAATAGACTTTTGGTGTGCACTGATTTTTTGACATTTAAATGGGTTATGGGGATGATAAATGTGACATAAAGCTCAGTTTGTTTTATTTTTATATTGAAAACTATTTCACACAAATGTTACAAGCAATTCATATTGGCCCTGAATGATGAAAACAGCTTATTAATTAAAATTGACCTTTACATACAAAAATGTATTCCACCTCTTGAGCCAAAACACCTTAGCTGATGTTACAAATTATAGCAATATATTAGTGACACCACAGTTAAAGGGTCTGTCAGGCTTTCCATTATAAGCCCATATTTTCAGGGTTTATAAATCCTATATAATATATAGAGAGAGATCCACGCTAACACATGGCATATAAGTTCCTAGCTAGGAAAGAAATTTTATTCTCTTTGAGGGATATTAAGGGAGCAGAGGGAAAAAAATAGAACTTAAATCTATTTTTCCATTACCATCACTCAAAAAACAAAGATTAATGTTTCTAAATGAAATGTTGCATACTATTATTTCTTAACAGAATTTATTTGTATTTACAATTTTTAAAGGGTATTTTTTTAGAATTAATTACTGCTGATTTATTCAAATGGAAGGTATACATTTTTTTCTTCTCCTGAAAGAGGGAAGGAAGCAAGGTGTGCTTTGATGAAGTTCAGTCAGAAGGAGGAAAAGGACAAAAAATATCCCTTGCTCCTTTTACTGGACTCTACAGCTTCTAACATCTTCACTGGAATGTTGATCACTGGAGAAGAAAAATGGTTTAAAATTATCATTAAGACAGTGCAAAATATGTAACCTAAAACTTGTTTATCTGAAAACTTCGTAACTTCATTTTAGGAATATCAAAGATACCATGTGATGTAACAGTTACTATAGTAGCAATGCTTTTTTTTTAAATGAAAAACAGATTAAACAACTGCATAAAACATGTGTAAATTCTAAGTTCATCCATTACTAATGACCTGATGATGCTATAACTTGCTTACTCTCTTTTGTAAAAATTATTTTGGTTTAGGAATATATTCACTCAAAGTGGAAAAATACACTCCATGAGTATATATCATAGTACGTCGTGTTTAGTTTCATTGTAATAGTTGCATCTGTTCTCATTTGCAGAGAGTACTGATACAAATGCTATATTCTGCCTGCATTAAAACTGTCAGAGATACTAATCAGCAAACAACGTTTCTGTATATTTGCCAGTTTGTAAAGTTGACTTTTGACATGTTTTTCATAGCAGGTGAATATCTACATAAACGCTAACTAACAGCTACTTCTTTCAACCTTGAGAGATACCGTAGCTATCAACCAAACAAAAAGTATGCTGAATTTAATAGTTCTAGTTCTTTGATAGGTAATTAATAAAGTGTTTACTTTAAATGCATAATACTGCATGTTTTATATAGTACACCTCTACCCCGATATAACGCTGTCCTCAGGAGCCAAAAAATCTTACCGCGTTATAGGTGAAACCGCGTTATATCGAACTTGCTTTGATCCACCGGAGTGCGCAGCCCCGCCCCCCCCGGAGCACTGCTTTACCGCATTATATCCGAATTCATGTTATATCGGGTCACATTATATCAGGGTAGAGGTGTATATATGAAATTGACAGAGTTACTGCAGAGTTACACTGAAAAAACATCAGCTAGATCTGGCTCAAGGACTAGCAATAGTTCTGCTGAAAAAGTAAAATGTGATTGGCCATGCAGGGATTTGTGATTATTCAGTACATGTCCTCCCATGTATGGAGATGTTATTTTCCCAAAAAGTACCTACATTTTATTACAACTTCTTTAAATGAAATACAATTCAAAGAGCAAATCATCATAAGTACACTGCACTTCTCAAGTGGCTAAAGTCATTTTGGCTTTGCCATTACAATACACCTAGGAAATGCAGATATTCAGATTTCATTGCACACTTTGTTTATACTATTGTTTAAGATATATGCATATCACTGCACTACCATGTGTTGAATCACACAATTAGCCTATCCACAAGCAAGCATGTTATGTCATTCAAATGGTTTTGATCCTTTAAGAATTATGTAATTCAACAGATAACTTGAATATGCAAGAATACTACTATTGTTTTTATAGTTCAGTATATATAAAAACTTTTGACCAAATAATGTTATGACTAATTGAGTCATTTTATAAAAATGTTAAATGAGACTTCCTTCATTGCATCAAGATAACTGCAAATAAAACACTTAGTATATTTAAATGACAACTAGTGTGATGAATTTGGTCCCTGGATTCTTCTATTCACATTTCTGGGACTGACTTTGTGTGTGGCCTTTAACAACTTAGTAAAGCCCACATTTTCAGAAGTGGTCACTAATTTTGTGTGCCTCTATTTTAGGAGGTAGTTGAGAAATGCCCAGCCATACTGTACTGGGAAATAAAATGTAAAACCAGAGAAGTTTCCATTGCTGGTAGTTATTCATTAAAAGTAACAAAACCAAAAGAGTGTGGTATGTTTGACCCACTGTGATTGTGCTCCCTCCACTATCTCTGCCAGCTAGCAGGCCTGTCCTACTGAAGTAGGTTGGTGGGTTTCCCAGACTCATGTGTGCATTTTATAGTGTGGAAACTCTTACAAGGGTGGGCCATGAGAGGCAGGCGCTGGAGGGACGACAGGTTGGAAACCCTGACAAAATTAGTACAGGCTCTGCCATGGGTCTGCAACTGTAGGAAGGAGGCCATTTTATTTAAGGCAGCATTTGTTGTTGCCTTCTTTGGCACTTTTAGAATGAGTGAGCTGGTGTCTATGGCAGCTGCAGACGTGTCCCAGCATGCGTTAAATGTAACAGCCGTACAACTATCTGCAGGAGCAGCGTCCTTGCACTTGAGATACTGGAAAACAGACCAGAAGGGAAAGGGTGGTGTTGAAGGGGTATCCAGGTAGACGCTTGTGCCCCGTAAAGGCAATAAGAGCCTTGCTAAAAATCTAGGGCCTCCAGGCAGGACTGCTGCTCATACATGGTGATGGCAGCTGCCTGACAAAGTACCAGTTCATCAGAATATTGAGAAAAACCTTGGGCTATGCGGTCTTGACCTCAAAACATTTGCTACTCATTCTTTCAGGATCAGGGCGGTGACGTCAGTGACTCCAGGGCGGGTTGGCCTATAGCCGGTGCAGGCAATAAGGTGCTGGAAATCAAGGTGTTACAGGACTTACGTCTGCACCAAAGAAAAGATGGCAGGGAAGAAAAAAAAAATGTAACTAACCAATGTGCTTGTTTGGTTTCAGGAGCTATATGGAGCATATGCAATATCTGGATTTGCAGGCACTCTAAAGGATACTGAGTCCTCAAGAGGGCAGCCAGGACAGCAGCTGGATCTCAGTAGGGCATCAGGGATGAACCGGTTTGAATCAAGTGGTTCGGCAGAAGAGACATGCACTGGGAGCAGCTCATGCCACTTCTGCACTCGTTGACAAGCAATGCACACCCACCTCATGTCCTGGTTATTCACCTCGGGAAGAATGAGCTCAGGGGCTGTACAGGAGTTAACTTAAGAGTTAACTTAATGTTAGCTTTATTAGATAATCATGGCCGGAGGTGAGGCTAGGATGGTCAGAAAGGCTCACAAAGCAGGTCTGGTGGGGAGCTACAGATCCAGCCTGTGTTGTCAAGGGTAGAAAGAAAGTGAATAGAGAGATCACCAAGATATTCCTGGACATAGGGGATTCAGTGATACAGCATAGGGACACCCATTACAATCAGCTGGAAGTTTTCAGACATGATGGCGTATATTTGTCAGATGAAGGGGCTGACATATGGCTACTGGCTGTGAGGGAATGAATTGGATAGGAATTGTGTGATACGAGGCAATGTGGGTCGGTTGGGACGAAGCGACCAAGCTAGTTGCTGGCACCCCCTGTAGATGGTTTCCAGTGTGGTTAAGAGAATAAAATGAATGGTTCCCAAACATAAAAGACTTGGGATTTTGGTCATGGGCCTTAGGCTCATGTGATAGGGTGAGGCTTTGTGGACTCTGCAGGCCTAGGTCAGAATTTGTGGCCCTCGCGGGCTGAGGTTCCCATTCTGCTGCACCTTCTGTGCCCCTTGTGGGGGGGGGGGAGAGGAAGGGTGATGAGAGTGGTCATCAAAGAGAATGTAGAAGAAACAAAAAGGAGCTAGGCTTACATGAGCCTGCTTGAAAGGCCGAGACTTATTTCCAACCTACTAGCCCTCATCTATCCTTGTCCCAATCGATACCAAATATTGGGTAAGATATTTGACAGCCTTGGCTGAGTCAAGCGGGGGAAAAATAGAAAGACTGGGATCATCGGCATACTGAAAATACAATATTCCATGCCTCCTTACTAGCTCTCCTAATAGCTCCATATACACATTGAACAAGAAAGACAAGTGGACCGCTGCAGAGCCCACCTAAGACAACCTTGGGACAGAAAAGCAAACTTCCTTAAACTACTCTCTGGGACCTTCTGAAGGGCAATCAGTCTACTCCTACTAGGGTTTTCAGCTAAGTCAACAACAAATCAATGGAACTAAAAGCAGCTAATAGATCATATCATATCAGCATGGACACTTGATTTTTATCCATTGTCTGTTGCCAAGAGGAGATCAGTAGATAGGCTGAATAGTCTGGTGGAATGGGAATCAAGAGACTTTGGTTTGATTTCTGGCTCAGCCACAGACTTCCTATGTGTCTTGGGCAAATTACTTAATCTACTCTGTGCCTAAATTCCTCATCTGGAAAATGAGAGTAATAACTACCTACCTCACATGGTATTGTGAGATTAAAGTCCATTAGTGACTATGAGGTGTTCTCTGTAATGAGTCATGTAACCAACTAAATAGATAGATCATTTGCCAGATGTTGGTTCTATACCACACACACATTTGCCAGTGTTGGTTCTATACCACACACAAGACAGTACCCAACTTGACAATGATCAAGGAGATCTGAAACTTCTAAGTATTGTGCACGATTTTTTGCCATAGTCTTCTTTATCTGATATACAAATGGAAGATTAGATATTGCATAATAGTTAGTCAGATTATCAGTGTCAAGAGTTAGTTTCTTAAGCAACAGCTGCATGCACAGCAGCTTTCTTAAGAGCCACTGGCATCCTATGTCTTACCTAATAGCAGCACTGAATCTCCACGAGCAACTGACCCAATTTTTCCCCACTGGCTATGACTGTGTAGTTTCCCTAACAGCCTAGCAATTCCTTCACTTTATTATCTGAAAAAAGTAGGTCTTGTGGTGACGACTGATGCAAAGAAATCATGCATAGTGTCTTTAATGTTCTTAGCCATCTTATATCCCAGGTAGTCTGGTGGACCCACTCATTCTCTTGTTGCTCTCCTGTTTCTGATGTACTCAAATGATTCTTTGAATGTCAACGGCTACTTGCTCTTCAAATTCCCATCTTGGATGTTTACCTGCCCCTTTCTATAGCCACATGGTCAGGATTTTGATTTTCTATTTTGTTTCTTGAACCTTAACCATACTGTGGTTTTTTTTTATTTATATTTTCCTTGCCTTCCTACTTCATTTTTGTTTAGGGGCATGCATGCCTTCCAAGATTCAATTACAGTATGCTTAACTAGACTTCATGCTGTGTCTGAAATTTTTAATTTTCTCACTTTTGAGTTTGGAGTCTTTTTGACTAGTTTCTTCATTTAAAAAAAATCATTTCTGAAGTTTAGCACTACTTTTGGAATGATTCCCTCAGCATGGATGTTGAAATTAATTACACTATTAATTATGGTTCAATTTTAGCTAATTCTTGAAGCATTCCTGTGAGTTACTTAAGACTAAGCTGAGAATAGCTTCTCTACTTCTGTTCTCTAGAATTGCCTGTTCCACAAAGCAATAATTAGAAGGTGTAAAGAAATTGCTTCTCTATGCATTGTCCCCCTTTGATACTTGACCAGTTTACATGTATATAGCTGACATCACCCTTTATTATTTAATCAATGCTTTATAAGAGCATATTGCTCCATATCATAAGACTGATTTTTTTTTTAATTTTTACCCACAAATATCTCAAAGGATTGCAGAACAGAAGAGCTAAACAACAAATAACTGTTTGAGATTTTGATATGTTCCAAGAAAATAAAATCTTAGCAAAGTGATTTAGTATATATTATTAACACTTTTGCATTAACACTGCAATAACAGATTGAACTATAGAAAATACTTCTTACTAACAGGAAACAGATTCAGCAATATCTTAACTAAGCAAGTGGCCAAGTTGAAGTTATAGTATTTCCGGGGTTTGAGACACAAGTGAAATGTTATTACTGTACAGAAAACAAATCAAACTAACATCAATGTAGAGATGCACGAAGGAAAAGTACTGAGAGATCTACAGTTCAAATGACTGTAAAACATTATTACTGACTACAAGTAAAAACGGTAACATGTTAGGTATCTCAAATATAGATTTAAAATTTAATTTCATAAAATGGTAATGTTATGTTATCAGTTATTGCAAGTAAAAATATATGGAGTATTTAATAATAGTTAAACTATTTAATTAATAATAAAAGTTAGACTACATTTAATAAGTAAGACCTCCTCCTTCAAATCCCTTTTCCCAAAATCTGCCACAATATCTAAAAGAAATTAGCCAATTTATGATGCCAGGGTGAAGGAGCAGATAGGGACAGCTGATACAATACTTGATTTATAATAATATTTTGTTAAAAATTAATGAAAAAAATTAAAATACACATCGTTTGTATATATAAAAATGTATTTGACTGTATCCCCCCTCCTTTCACATTTAGATACCACTTGTTTTTGAATAGGGCCCAATCATGCAAATACATATGCATATGAGTAACTTTAGTCATGTGAGTATTCCCACTGAACTTAATGGGACTACTCACATGCTTAAAGTTATAAGCAGTGTTGTTATAGCCATGTTGGTCCCAGGATATTAGAGACAAGATAGGTGAGATAATATCTTTTATTGGACCAACTTCTGTTGGTGACAGAGACAAGCTTTCAAGCTTACACAGAGCTCTTCTTCAGATCTGGGGCAAGATCTACACTACAGAATTATGTCATAGAATCACAGAAGTGTAGAACTGGAAGGGAACTCAAGAGGTCTTCTAGTCCAGTCCCCTGCATGATGACCTAAATTACATCAGCATACAGCCGGCACAGTAATTAAATTGCTTTTGCGTGTCCATACTATGCCCCTTGTGTCGGCGGCGCTTGCATCGATAGAGAAAGCAGTGCACTGTGGGTAGCTCTCCCACTGTGCAACTCACCATTATCTAGCACAGGGTGTTTGGAAAGATTCTGCAGTGCCTCATGGGACCAAACAAGCTGTGCAGGGATGACTGGGAATATGATTTCAACGTCCCATAATGCAGTGTTCTTCATCCCATAATTTCATCTGCATTCCATAATGTTTCGTGCCTATTTTAAAAAATCCCCACAAACCCATGCGTTCCTCTTTGGTGTCTACCATCTGTGTCAGAAGCATGAATCCTGCACAGCTGTGCACTACTGTGATGAGCATTGCAAGCATCAGCGCCTGGTCCTGCCATATTTGCAGAGCTGCCAGAGGAGCTGCAGAGAACATGGCGATTCCTTGGAAGTGGGATTGCTGTGGGCCATAGAAAGAAACAATTCAAAGTTGTTGGCAGCATTTACAGAGCAGCTGCAGATGGCAGAGCGCCAGTTCTGGGCCCAAGAAACAAGCATTGACTTGACTGGTAGGACTGCATCATAAAGACAGGTTCAGGAAAGATTTCCGTCAGGTCGTAGTCCCCAAGAAGCATGGGTTGTAATTGTTTAATAATATCCCATCTGGGTTCCACTGTCAGGTGGTAGGTAACAAATAAGGGTGTGTAGTCAGAGGGGGTTTTATTTCTGTATTGAAGCAAGTTCTTGCGGGATATATGGGTAGTCTGTTCATGATGGCCCTATGACTGGAGGGGTGTTAATGGGTCACTTCACCTTGAATAGTCTCTTGAAATATGTGTTAACTACTTATGCTAAACAATCTGTTCCACTTTGTATTTAGCTGTGACACTGAGTATGTGTCCCAGACCTGAAGAAAAGCTCTTTATAAGCTCAAAAGCTTGTCTCTCTCACCAACAGAAATTGGTCTTAGCCACCTTGTCATGCTTAAAGTTAGGTATTTTCATAAATGGTTGCAGGATCAGTGCCCTCAACTGTAAGAGCAGAAAATGCATCTTTTTATGTGTTTGTACAGCAACAAGCAGAATAAAGCTTGAATTCTGATTGAGGTCTCTAGACTCAACTGTGATATAAATAATAAAATTACATTTAAAAAAAAACTGTGGTAAAAGAATGTTTAGGTTGCAAAGTCAAGCACTCCAAAGTTAGGAAATACCAGGATTAAGGCTGCCTGTGCAGAGGCGGGTGCAAACAGGGGAAGGGCAGGAGCTCTGAGAGGTGATGAAGGATAGAAAGAGGGACAGGAGCTGGAGGGAAGAAGGACAGAAGCAGAGGGAGACAGGAGACAGTGTAGTGCAACACCACACACTAGCATAGGACAGGAAATAAAGAATATTATATATACAATTGAAACTGTAATAAAGTGATCAATAAAATACACACATTCAGTGAAGAACATGTTTATTGTTGGAAGCTGGACCAAAAGGTTCAACTGTAATTTTTTTTTCTCCAGCCACGGGAGTACCTGCCTTCCCTCCTTTTACTATAATTAAAAGGACAGTGGCCCAAATGTAACATCAGCAGGCCACAATATTAATAACCCCAAAATGACTAACAAATATGGAACAAATACATATTAGAAGTAGCAATACTGATTCAGATACAACTGTCCCAGACAGAAGACTCTTAAAAGATTAGGAGGATAACCGGCATACTTTGATCATGCTAGTCACTCTCTCTCAGGCCTTTGGAAAGAGCTGCAAGTCTTCGGAGGAAAATACAGCTCCTGAAAGAAAGAGGGCAACCTGGGAAGAATGGGGTAACAAGTGAAACTGCAGCCTGATTCCATTTCTGCAAATTTAAATTCATTCACTGAATTTTTATTTTCTGTTTACCAGACAAGTAGGATGATCATTCAAGTATTTCTGCATGCCACATGCCAATAGAAGGTAGGTTAGTGGTTCAAAATCCTGTCTGTATGTGGTTTAATTAAAGGGATTTAGTGGTCTCATCCACCTACGCCTAAATATTCCCTAGATATGTTAGTAAGGTTGTCTCTTTGCTACAGAATTGGAGAGATAACTTGAACCTCAGTCTGAAAGAACGTTCAACCAAGTTGGGCATCTTCTTATATCCAGTGTCCTTTAAAAAGATATCAGACATCAAAGTGAGCTTAGCAGAAAAGCAGGAAGTCAAACTGAGCAGCTCTGAAAGGAAACTAACTAGTCCTAATCACTTTCATTTTGCAGTAGACTCCATATGTGAAGATTAACTAAATTACCTCTAATTTTAGGTCCCCAACTTGAGACTCGTAGGTCTCATGGCCGGCACCCAAATATGGAAGCATGCAATATTCGTGGATACTTTATAAAAATTGGCGCTAAGAACTTGCAGAGGGAAACTGACTAGGACTTGGTATGTGAAGCTCAGAGCCAACTGCAAGCAGAAATTAGTCCTACAGAAATGATTGCAGCTTGATGCAAAAGGAAAGTGAATAACCCTAGTCAACTACTTCTGCAAAGCTCTTTACAAAGGGTGTGGCAAAAAGAAGGGATAAGCACTAACAAAAAAAGGAATGGGGGAGACACATATAAAAGTGAAATTAGCACAAAGGAGATTAAAGAGAAAACAGTTGAAAGAGAAAGTAAATGTTAATAGAGAACAGAAATTAAAGAGAAAGAAAGATAAAAAGGGAGAGAAACAGAGGAAAAAGATGGGAGGAGAGAGGGATGAAGAGAAGGATTTGCCACATCAGTGGAAAAGTACCACCACTTTTTCCCCACTACTTCAGCTGCTAATTTACAATTGGGAGAAACAATCAGGGGAATTGATATGAGAGCAAATAAAAGGAGAATTTCAAGTCGATTTGAGACAAAAAATATAGGAAAGTCGGAGGGTCACATGTGATATTGCAAGTAAACTTATAAATGTAAACAGTTGCATGTGATGTTAAAAAATTATTTTGCTTCTGTTTTGTTGTATAAAGGAAAAACTGCAGATAACAACATACTTCCCACGTCCTTTAAGTGTGGCTCCGCTATGAAAATAGACTAGAAAAATGTAGTTCAGTATTTGTTGTCTCTCAATAATTTCCACAACAAATGTGCTCAATTTGCAAGTTAAAAGATGCATTGTTGGTTTCTTTTCTATCAGGCCTGCAAACTCCATTTAGGTTACGAGAGTCGAGCTGAATTTCTTCCTTCTCATGGATCATCACCAATACTATAATAAAGATGCTGCAGGCCAAATTATGACTACAATTTCACCTTTTCAACCCCACTGTCTTCAAATAATGTTTTTGATGACACCATGCAACTTTACAGCCTTCAGTTAGGATTGCACAGGTCTAACTGAATGAAATGTATTAACAATTCTGTTGATGAAATACAAGAAAGAATAGAATCTACCTTCTTCTCCCAGAGCTCTGTTTTGGTCTGCAGGACTAACAAAAGTTCAAAGCAATAAAATCTGAATGTTGCTGCTAAAATCAGTACATTAGTCTGAAAATACACAAGAAACAGATCTATTGAGATGCCATTTTTACAGTCACTTTTCAGAGTACAGACACACTTTAATCAACATAAGAACATAGGAATTGCTACACAGAATCAGACCAGATGTCCACCTAGTCCAGAATTTTATCTTTGACAGAGGCCAATACCAGAGGCTTCAGAGGAAGATGAATAAACCACAGTAGGCAAATGTGTGATAATCTGCCCTTCATAATAGATCTCAATCTGATCTGTAATAGGTAAAGATTGGTTTAAGACTTGAACAATGATGTTTAATATCTGTTAGAAGTTTTTTGTTATAATTAATTATAACTCTGGATATTCTTGATATTCATATAAATATCCAATCCTCTTTTGAATCAAGTTAAGTTCTTGGCCTCCTCAACTTTATGTGGCAATGAGTTCCACAGTTTAATTACTTGTGTGAAAAAGTATTTCTTTTTATCTATTTTGAATTTCCAACATTTAATTTTATTGAACATCCATTTGTGTTATGAGATAGGGAGAACAGAAGTTCTCCAACTACCTTCTTTACACCCTTAATTATTTTATATACTTTTATCAATTCTTATTTGTCTCCTTGCTAAAATAAACAATCCCAGTCTTTTCACTCTCTCTTCATATGAGAGCTTTTCCTTAGCCTTGTTCATTCTTATCACTCTTCTCTGAATCCCTGTTAGTTCTCCAATATCCATTTTCGAGATGGGATGACAAGACTGCACACACTATTCCAGATGAAGGCGAACACTGATATATATAAATGCACTGTAGTATTCTGTGTCTTATTCACCCTCCCATTCCTTAGGCAACTTACAGTTTGTTAGCTTTCTTTGACTGCAGCTGCACATTGATCAGAGGTCTCTATTGTGCTGTCTTTCTTGAGCAGGGACAGTTAATTTAGAACCCTGTAAGATGTATGAGTAATTTAAACTTTGACTTTTCCTTAAAAATCACCTAGAAAAAAAATCACAACTGTGTAAGGAGGAAATAGCAATGACTTATTTGTGAAATTCTGAGAATTGCTGTCAGTGGAAAGCCACATGGAGGTCTATACATAAAAAAGGGTAATACAAAGTAGATGAAAAGGAAAAGAGCATTCTCTAGGAGTGGAAAATATTGAATATTCATAGCTATGAAATAGAACAGGGGTGAAATCCCTACCTCTCCCTAAAAATAAATTACTAGAAGGAATTGAATGAAACACCTTAATAATCTTAAGGGTAGAGGAAAGAAATGAAGGACATTTTCAAAACCCGATGTATTTGGACTTAGGATAAAATTTTCAAAAGTGCCTAAGTGACGGATCAAGTTAGGAACCTAACTCCTATTGAAATCAAAGCAGTTAGGTGCCTAACATGCTTAGGTGCTTTTTAAAATCCCAAGAGGATCTTTAGGTACCTAAATACTTTTGAAAATTTGGCCCTAAGTAGAGTAAATTACTATTGAAAATTGGACATACGTGATATTGAAAATTTTACCCATTGTTATCAATGTTTAACTTACTGAAAAATGTCTAAACAGGAGATTTTTAGTACACAAGATTCTATTCCAGATTCTTCTGGTTGACATAACTTATTTGGACTTTCCAAAAAACATTGATAAAGTCCTCCAGAAGGAGGAAACTAAGCATTTCTGTCTTAGTTTGGTCAAGATTTAGAAAAAGACTAAGAGATAGAAAACTAAGAATAGGAATAAATGGTCAATTTTGAACATGGCAAAAGTTTAGCACTGGGATTCCTCAAGGTCCTGTAATAGAACTGGTAGTGCTTTTTACATTGCTAATGATCTAAAAAAGAGGCAGACAGTGATGTGGCAAAATCTGCAGATGACATGAAATTATTTCGGTTAGTTAAGATTAGAGAAGACTGAAGGTCTTCAGGAAGACCTAACAAAGCTAGGAAACTGGGCCGGGTAATAACAGATGAAATTCAATGTCAACAAATGCAAGGTAACACATGTTGCAAGAATTAATGTTTACCATGTTGCAAATTAACTTTTAACTACTCAGGAAAAAGAGCTGAGTATCACTGTGCACATCTAAGTGAAAACCTCTGCTCAATGTGCTACTGTGATTAAGAAAGCAAACAAAGTCTTGGGATGTGTAAAAAATGGGATAAGAAATAATACTGAATATAACATCTTAATATAAATCGATGGGACACCCTCTTCTGAAATACTGTGTTCAGTTCTAGTCACATGATCTCAAAAAAAAAGAAGAAATATAGAAAGGGTTCAGAAATCTGCAACAAAAATGATTAGACACATGAAAAGATTTCTGTGTCAACAGTGAATGAAACTACTGAGAATTTCACTTAGAGAGATTAATATGAGGGAACATGATACAGATATAAAAAATAAGAATGGTATAAAAAAGTAAACTGACTTATCCTCTCATAATAAAAGAACAAGAGGACTCCTAATGAAATTAAAAGGTAAAAATTTAAAACTAATTAAAGGAAATACTTTTGTCTGTGTGACTAATCTGTAAAACTGCCTGACACAAGATATCATTGAGGCCAAGAGCTTAGTAGGATCCAACAAAGGACTAGATATTTATCTAGACAAATGAGAAGATTCACATTTATATTAGTTAGGATAGATTCTTAAAATAAGTATAAACTCTCATGCTTTAGGGCATAAGCCAACCACTAAATTACAGGATTTAGGAAGAAATTTGCCTTTAAGAAAGGTTGTTCCATAACTGTCCACTATGGTGGTTTTGTCACTTTTCTCTGAAGCATCGGATACTGGCTACCATAAAAGATAGCATACTGAATTAGGTGGCTCAATGTTATGATTGTCATGAATGGCAATTTGTATGTTCCTGTGATCCTTGGAAAAGTGGCTTAAGAGTCCTTTGCCTCAGTTTCCAAATCTGTAAAATGGGGATAACAATAGTTACTTCACAAAAAGGCTCAATTTGTCCTTTCAGATGCTAGGAAGAAAAGCAATATGCTGTAAGGGCAAAGTAAAGCATAAATGAGGCACTACATAACACTGGCTTTCAGAGCAAAACAACATTTTACACATATTCCATTTTTCATAACAAAGGGACCAAAATCACATTCCTACCTATATGCAGCTCTGCTAAAAATGACGCCGCTTCTAGGTGGAAATGGATAGCAGATGCACAATATGCAACACAGTGCTGTGGGATAAGGGAAATTTTGGCCAAAGGCATCAGGGAAATTTATGAGAAGTGCCATAGGATGTTTAATATCTGCAAAGAGTGATATTACCCTGGTTTTATCTTCAACAAGGTTAATGCCCTTACTCTCCAAGAAGTGTCTCGGAGGCGTTTATTTTCACACATGGTGGAAAGGGCAGCAGTCCTATCTCAGAACACTTGAAAGATGCCTACACCTAGAAACAAAAGCTGCATGGGACCTTTAATGTCCATGAAGAAAGACAGGGCCTCAGTTTCATCCACAGATCTCTGTTCATTCAATAAGCATAACGGTGGAATCATTAGCATCCATGCAGAGTGAACAGAATCCAGTTGTTTAGGATCTTGTCCAAAAGGTAACCTGTGTTACCTCAGTATAAAGTGTTCAGTATGCTGTAACTCAGCAAACTCAAGGCACTTTGGTCTTAATGGCATTGGGAAAGGGGACAACTGCTGAACAACTCCCAAACCTCCAGCATGTGATATGGTTTTAAATCCCAGTCCCATGTCCCCATTAAAAATATAATTTATTAAGAAACCAACACGTGTTGGATCAAGTAGATCATTGTCCCGTGTGTGAAGGGGATGCTCCCCCCACCTTCTATAGAAAGCACACTATTCTACCACCACCTTGTCCCCTGGTTGAAGGGGATACTCCCTCTTATCTCATTTGCTCTCTGAGTGAGGCTCTCCCCACCACCGCCTCCATAAAGGAGAAACCTCTTCCCACACATATGCACATCGATGCTGTGTGAAGGGGACTCTCCTCACTACCACCTTGTCACCTCTGAAAGAAAGATGCTCCATCTACCCTCATCACCTATGGGAAGGGGACTTTTAGTCCCCCCTCTTGAGTGAAGGAGTCTCCCCCATCCCACATTCCCCTATGTGACGGGGTCTCCCCCCACATTCCCTGTGTGAAGGTGCTTTTCCCTCCACCCCCGTGTGTGAAGGAGCTTCTCCCACAAACCCTCTGTGTGAAGGGGTGTCCCCCCCCTACATTCCCTGTATGAAGGAGCCTCTCCCACAAACCCTCTGGGTGAAGGGGTCTCCCCCTGCATTTCCTGTGTTAAGGGGTCTCCCCCCTACATTCCCAGTGTGAAGGGGCCTCTCCCCTGCATTCCCTGTGTGAAGGGGCCTCTCCCCCAAAACCCCTGTATGAAGAGGCCTCTCCCCTGCATTCTGTGTGCTAAGGGGCCTCTCCCCCAAAACCCCTGTGTGAAGGGGTCTCCCCCCTGCATTCTGTGTGCTATGGGGCCTCTCCCCCAAAAACCCTGTGTGAAGGGGTCTCCCCCCTATATTCCCTGTGCTAAGGGGCCTTTCCCCAAAACCCCCTGTGTAAAGGGGTCTCCCCCCTGTATTCCCTGTGCAAAGGTTTCCCCCTCTGAAGGGGCCTCTGCCCCCCTGGGCAAAGGGTCCCCCCTCCCGAAGTCAAGCGGGGTTTTTCCCGCACCCCGAGTGAAGGGCACCATCCCCTAACCCCTACCTGAAGGGACGTCTCCCCTCTTCCCCCATGCAAGGGCCCCGCTCCCTTAACCCCAGGTAAGGAGTCTCTGCCTCTCTCCTTCCCCCCTGAGACTGCGACTGGCACTGACCCGGCTCTGCCGTCTTGCTCCTCTCCGCCATGTTTGTTGTCGTCCCCCAGCCACTCCACACTGAGCGAGACGCTGCCCGGGCGTCACCATGGCAACACACGTCACAGCCAGGGGAGTCCCTCACTCCTCCCCCCTCCCTTGCCACGGGGTCAGCAACGTCCCGGCGGAGGAGTCTGAGCAGGAGGCAACGGCGGGGGCTCGCGCGGACGCTCGGCCCCCTGCAGGCGCGCGGGTGAGGGGCCGGCTGCTAACGGCCGAGGCGCTGCGCGGGGGGGGCTGGGCCGGTGTTGCCGAGTCTCACTATGAATGCAGCAGTCACAGAGATGCAGCCTCGGGGGCGCTCATTGTCTGTGTTTGGGGGCGCTCCCTCCCCCCCCCGCACAGGTGGGTCTGACAATTACAGCGATGCAGCCCCAGGAGAGCGGGGGGGTTCATTTAGTGTGTTTGTCTGTGCTCCCATGCGCCCCCAGCAGGTGAGTCTGACAATTACAATGCTGCAGCCCCCGGGGTCGGGCAGCACATGATGGGGGTTTGCCCTGGCACCTACCTGTACCCCGATGCAGCAGGTGAAAAACTGGCCATGCAGCAATTACGGTGATGTAGCTCTAGGGCAGGAGGGGATCGTGTTTGTGGATGCTCCCTCCCGTCTTCCCTATGCCCCTGTCTGAGCATAAGTTAATTACAATGATACAGCGTATTGGGGAAGAGGCCAGGGCTATGTGTCCCCCCCACACACCTTCCTTCTCCCAACAGATGACAGATTACACATAATTACAATTATGCAGCCCCAGGGAAGGAAGGGCTTAGTAGTGTGTTTCCCCCACACACACCAGCAGGTGAGTCTATGTGGCAATTACAGGGAGGCAGCCTCAGGAGAAGACGGGCTGATTATATGTGTGTGTGTGTGTTTCCCCCTTGCCACTCACCATGGGATTTTCACTGTGTAGCAATTAGAGTGGTGCAGCCCTAGGGAAAGAGGGGCTTACTGTGTGTGTGCGCACCCCCACATTCCAGATCTCCACCCTGACCTAAGAGAGCCTGACTTATGAAGCATTCCACAGTGAGGCACTTTCTGAGCAGAGGGGAGGTACTTGTTTCATGTGTGTGCCCCAAACCCAGCAGATAAGACTGATCATCTGGCAATCACAGTGATGTCCCCACAGGACAGGAGGGCCTGTGTGCACGTGCCCTCTCAACCCCAGCAGGTGAAACTCACCCTGTGACAATTACAATGATGAAGCCCTCACCGAGGAGGCACTTGTTATGTCTGTGTTCCCCATATGGTACAGCAAGTGGAGACTGACCATGTGTGTCTCAAACATGCAAGAACAACAGATGCAAAACTTGCAGACATATCTCCACTACTACAATGATCAATATCCCCCACAATACACCTTTCAAGATCCATGGGTCCTACATATGCCTATCACAATGTGGTACCGTATCCAGTGCACTAAATGCCCCAATGACAACTATGTGGTGAAACAAGACAATCCTTATGCTCTCAAATGAACTCAAACAGAAAATGATTTAAAAAAAAGAACCCAACACATCACCTGTGGGCAAACAGTTTTCACAAAACTGTCGCTCCATATCTGACCTCTCACTCCTTTGTTCTCAAAGGAAACTTGCTCATCATCTTCAAAAGACGAGCTTAAACTCATAACTTTGCTTGACACTAAAAACCATGGTCTTGATAAATTTTAATGTATGCTAAACTATCTGTTTCACCTTGTGTTTAGCTGTGACACAGAGGCCAGGTTTAAACTAGCACTTATGTCGGCAAAACTTTTGTTGCTCAGGCATGTGGAAAAAAACACAGACCCCTGAGCGACATAAGTTTTGCCAGCATAAGCGCTCAAGTGCACAGCGCTATGTCGGTGGGAGATGCTCTCTCGCCGACATAGCTACGGCCACTCATTGAGCTGGTTTTATTATGTCGACAGGAGAGCTGTCTCCCATTGGTATAATGCAGCTACACAACCGCTGTTACAGTGGCACAGCTATATGTAGACATGTCCTGAGTCCTTTACCTTTCCCATACCTGAAGAAGCTCTCTGTAACTCAAAAGCTTCTCTCTTTCACCAATAGAAATTGGTCCAATAAAAGATATTCCCTCACCCACCTTGTCTCTCTGTATTTTAAAGGTCATTTGCAAAGGAAAAATATGGGCTCATTACATTTTTCGTGCTCCTTTGTAATGTACTAAAAAGACCCGAAGAGTATGTTTCAAAAGTTGTTTTTCATAGATTCTGAGGCCAGACAGGACCACTGATCATCTAGTCTGACCTACTGCATAACGCACACCATAGGACTTCCCTGAATTAATGCCTATTTGAATTAGCACATATCTTTTAGAAAAATATCAGTTTTGATTTAAAAATATCTAGTGAGGGAGAATCCACCACATCCCTTGGTAAATTGTTCCAATGGTTAATTACCCTCAATGTTATAAATTTACATATTGTTTCCAGTCTGAATGTGTCTAGCTTCAACTTCCAGCCATTGGATCTTGTTCTACCTTTGTCTGCTATATTAAAGAGCACATCATCAAATTTTTGTTCCCCATGTAGGTGCTTACGGACTTTGTTAAACTAAACAGATTAAGCTTCTCGAGTCTATCACTATAAAGCATGTTTTCCAGTCCTTGAATCATTCTCCCCTTGACCCTCTCCAATTTATCAACATCCTTTCTGAAATGTTGACACAATATTCTAGTAGCAATTTCCCAGTGCCAAACACAGAGGTAAAATAATAAATAAATAATGAATCTATTCCTACTTGAGATTCCCCTGTTTAAAAATACATCCAGGGATTGCATTAGCCTTTGTGGCCACAGCATTGCACTGGGAATTTATGTTCAGGTGATTATCCACCAAGACCCTCAAATCTTTTTCAGGGTCACTGCCTCCTAGGAGAGAGGCCACCATCCTGTAAGTGCGGTCTACATTCTTTAATCCTAGTTATATAACTTTACACTTGGCCCCTGTAAAAGTACATTGTTTGCTTGCGCCCAGTTTACTGAGTCATCCAGATCATTGTGTATCGCTGACTTGATCTCCTCATTATTTACCATTGCCTCAAACTTCGTGTCATCTGAAAACTTTATCAGAGATTATTTTATATTTTCTTCAAGGTCATTGACTACAAAAAAAAAGATTTAAAATAGCACAGGGCCAAAAACCAATCCCACTAGAAACATACCTACTTGATTCTCTATTTGCAATTACCTTCTGAGACCTATTAGACAGTTTTTAATCCATTTAATGTGTGCCATATTGATTTTGAATTGTTCTAGTTTCTTAATCAAGATGTTGTGAGGTACCAAGTTAAATGACTTACAGAAGTCTAAGTATATTACATCAATACTATTACCTTTATCAAATAAACTTGAAATTTCATCAAAATGTGTATCAGATTACTTTGACAGGATCCTGTTCACGTAAACCCAGGTTGATTAGCATTAATTATATTCCTGTCTTTTAATTCTTTATTAATTGGGTCGTATATAAGCCATTCCATTATTTTGCTGGGATCAATGTTAGGCTGACAGGCCAATAATTGACTGGGTCATTCTGTTTACCCTCTCTAACTATTGGCACAACATTACCTTCTTTGCAGTTTTCTGGAACTTTCCCCAGTGTTCAAGAATTCTTGAAAGTCAGCATTAACTATCTAGTGAGCTCTTTGGCCAGCTCTTTTAAAACTCTTGGCTGCAAGTTATCCAGACCTGCTGATTTTAAAATGCCTAACTTTAGTAGCTGCTGTTTATCCTTCTCCTCAACTGCTATTGGAATGTAAAGTGTTTCATTATCATCACATGACTACATCATCTGTTTTTCTGCCCAAATACATAACCAATATTTACTGAACACTACTTTTTCTACATAATCGATAATTCCACCATTTCCATCTATTAATGGATCAGTACCATTCTTGGGATTCTTTTTGTTCCTAATGTACTTTAAAAGCACCTCCTTCTTATTGTCCTTAACTCTGTTGGCCATAGATTTCTCCTTATGTCCTCTTGCTTCCCTTATTGATTATCTGCAATTCCTAGCTTCTGATTTATATTCATTATTACAAACGTATTATTGCTTCCATTTGTTTGGGTTTTGTTCTTGTTATAGCTACCCTTATTTCCACTCTAAGCCGGGCTAATTTTTTAAAGCAGTGTGGCCTTTTTTCTCAAATGTGGTTTTTTGGGGCATCTAGTAAAATGTTTATAAAAATTAACAATTATAGTATCATTCACATTTTTCTGTTTAAATTTTTTCTGCCAACCGATTTGGCTCATAATTGTTTTCAGTTTTGTGAAAATGGCCCTTTTAAAGCATTAAGTAGATATATTAATGGTCGGACTTTATTGTGTTTGCACATAACAAACGTGATCGAATCATGATCACTTATACCTAAGCTACCACTAATTTTTAGGTCCATGATCAATTCCTCTTTATCTGTCAAGACCAGGTCTAATATAGAATTCCCCATGTTGGATGCAACACTTTTTGAGGTAGAAAGTTGTCATCTATAATATTTAGAAATTCCAAGGATGTTTTAGTACTGGTAGCAGGAGACCCTCCTTGTATTTTAAACATTACATTTTCCATTTTTGTCCATCTCACAAGGCCATGTGGTGACAGACAAAAAAGAAAAAATGTCAGAAATTTGAAGAGACTGAAAAGCTGAGAGGGGAAGTGATTTTTGATCGGGCTGCTTAAAATGCTTTGGGTTTTGTTTTTATTAATACCTGTGTAACTCAAATGACTAAGAACATTTCAGAGAGAGGGTACTTTGTGTTACAGATTCAACCACTACCCATTCACTTAAGGTGTGACTGCCCATGATACACATGATATTGAGGATCTCCAGAGATTTTCCAGCATAATCAAGAAAGATCAGATTTGACATTCCTGAGGTTAAAAAAAGAGACGTTTTAATACATCACAAAAGAGGCAAAAACTCAATTTTTTAAAAATCATTTGCAGCTGACCTTTAAGGTTGGATTTGAACAAGTAGCAGCTTGGTGGATCAGTTTTGCAGAGCCTGGATAGGGTGTGGTGAGGAAAAAGTCATAAAGATGCTTCAAAGACAAGCAGATAAATGGGGCATCAAGGATGGAGCAGAGGGGGTGGCATGCAAGGTGATAAGAGACTAGGTTGGTAGGCGGGCATAAAGTTATGTCCTTGAAGGTGACGACAAGCAATGTGAACTTGATGCAGAAAAGAAGGGGGAGCCAGTGGAAAAATTCAAAGAGGGGTGTAATGTAGAAAAATTAAGCAGTTGTGCCATTCAGACATACACACAATGTACCTAAGTAACCTCATAATCTTACTATTGTAACCCTCATCCTTCCTTTTTCTCTTTCACTACTATTTATTACTCTCATTGGTTTAATAATGTTTAAAACTAGATTGTGTTGGGACAGTATTTGCTGTGTGCTCTATAACGCATCTAGCACACCGTCATGGATTTATTCTGTTATTATTAGTCATGGGAAAAATCAAAACGTAGCAAGTCTGGGAAGGTCAAGCTATGTCTGCCCTCACAATATACGTAGCTGTAGAATAAATCAAAAGCTGTGCTAAGGCAACTGATACAAAATCTGAGACAGGGTGCCTGCAAAACTTGGATCAAGTTGTGCCGAAACATGCAACAAGCCAACTCATTTTATTCCTGAAAATATTTTTTAATTCCACATTAAGAGCATTTTTTGAAATATTTGTTCTTCATAAATATGGTCCTGTTGGGGTAAATATTGTATAATTATATAGAGTAAATATCAGCCTCAAGCTACCCAGTTGAGAAATTACAGACATAGGGGCAAATTACTCACAGCACTGGTGTAGTGTTGAAGCAACTTGTGACTACAGAGCTGAGGGGGCTGGTTTGGTCCCTGGGTCAGGCTAACTTGTGCTTCCCACTGCCATAGCCCCTATGAAACTTGAAGCAGGAGATTGACAGGGCACAGGACCACCCTGGTCACACTCCTCCAGCCTGCTCCTGAAGCAGGGGTTTCTGTGGGAGCAGTGCAAATCTTTCACAAGGTAAACCACAGCGTGGGCTTACGAAAATAGTCTCTGAATCTCATCCATACTCTACAGAAAAAGAAGAATCTCTGGGGTGAAGTCAGCACTGTGGACAGAGGAAATTTTCCCTAAAGACACTGAAGTAAAGCTCTACTTTACAAACAAGAATGTTTTATACCTTTGCAGGACATAAAGAACCTTGTTTTTTAAATTCTCAGAGAACTATCCCTTCGCACAATAAAACTGCACTTTATCTATCTGGGAAAGATGAAGGGCTGAGTCAGCTCTGCTGGGATTTGAACATGTGGGTCAAGACAGTTTAGGAATTTCAAACATGAAATGTATGCTAACCTAGAAAAAATGTTTTATACTATTCAGGGCCAGCCTGGGTACCAGTAGATTCTGTGACTTAAGGGAATCCCTAGTACCCAGGGCCCCTTGCTGATAAAAGGGCCTACAGGTAGTTACTAATTGTGCAACTTTGGGGGGGAAAGCCATTGTTCAGATGTTTCGAGAGCCCCATATGATCTCAAGCCTCTCATGGAAGCAGTGACTACCATGACCATGCTTAATAAGAAAATGAAGTAAAAATATATCTTGTGTGCTCTTTACATTGATTTCCTTTATGTTATCTTTTCAGCATCCTAGAATCTTTATATATTGGTACTGTAAGTTTCAAGACTGTGTCTCATGTATTTGTTTTCATGCACTGTATTTTCAGATTGCATAAAGCCTAAATTTTCCTCCTACCTTCTACATTCTTTCTAGCCTTTCATCTATTGAGTAAAAGTCCTTAAAGATGCAGCTCAGTGAACATTTTAAGAAGGTGACCAGGACCTAGTGCTGCCTTAACCATTGATTGTTGTCCTGAAAAACTGATTACTGGCCCTATAACTGAAAAGGAGTTGTTCAGGGAAAAAAGCAACTCATAATAGGTTTAAGGCCTATGTATAATTTCTAATACAAACAAAATTATGTTTTATTTGTAATTACAGTTTCTTTACATTCCAATGGTACCATAAAAGGTGGAGTAAATCACGGTTAGACACTCACTAAAATTATAGCAGGAGTTTACTTTAAAACAGCAATGGACTCTAAGGGTGCATCCACACTCAGCAGAAAGATGTCTTCTTAGCAGGTGTTAACTAACACATGCAAAAATCCTAGTGAAGACAAAACAGTTTGTAGTTTTTACAAGTTAGCAGGTCGAAAAAAAAATACTAGAGGGGAGCCTAGGGTTTACCTTGAATTGCTAACATGTTAAAATTACAAGGGTCTATCTTCTCTAGTATTGTACCTTGTTTTAGTTGCCACATGTTTGCTTGCACATGATAAACTCTTTTTTTCCCCATTGAAGACAAGAAGAGTGCATATTGTTGAATGAAATAACTTTACATCAATGTAAACTACATGTACTGAATGTAATCCAATTTTTAAAAATCACAGGGGTACTTGGTACTTCTAATATGATTAGAAAGTCATTGTATCAAGAGCAAAGTTCACATTTATTTTTTAAATCAGTTTGAATGTTTCACTACATAAAGTGCATTTCATGCCTCTTTAATATCAATGTTTTGTCTAGCTAATGTCATACTTATAATTTATATTTTAAATTTAAATCATTGTGATTACCAAAGTTATTCTCCCTTTTTCAGCTGGGATTGCTGACAAGTGTGTATTCAGTATGGCATACTCCCACCCTAACTCCCCTCCTCCTGAGGGCAGAGTCTCTGGTAAAAGTGACTGATCATGTATCTTATTAAAAGTTTGCATCCAATATATCTTTTTACATTCTAGAGCTTCACAACCAGCAATCATTACACAAACACTCCCCACCCCCACCCCTTCCCTTGCAATAGGTTAGTAGCTGTGGAAAATCCTTAAATTTGGCCCTTAAGGCAACTACCATATATATTTGATTAGAAGCCATATGATGTATTACATTTAATTACTTCCCAATACAGCTTGAAATCAAGGATAACTTTAAAATGAGGACACCCCTATAGAAGTAAAAGTACTCTCCCCTACAGATTAGATAGTAAAACAACATGGTAAAAATGTATTTACTAATTAAGCGTGACTTCTAAATGAAGATATATGGTGTAAAACAGATGGACTAATGTTTTGGCTTAATCAACAAACCGACTATGATTGGCATGAGGGAATATTTCTGTTTGTCGTTTCACATCCCTTTCCTTGCATTTTTTGCAAAATGTTGCACTATCACTTTTGAGATGATTAATTAACTTAGCTTGTGCGGCGGGTGCACAATGAACATCACTATACCAGACAAAGGAAGCTGACTTGGATCTAATCTATTTGAAGGGGTTCCAAAATAGGGCTTTAAAAGTGTCCCTGTAGATGGTTCCACAGAAGCAGCAGATCCAGAATAAGGACCTTAGAAGTAAAAACTCCTGAAACCTTATCTATAGAGTCACAACTGGGACTTGCCCCATAATACCAGTACTGTCTAGTATCATATCCCTTTCCGTAAGTTACAATATCATACTCTGAACAACCCTTCCTGAGAACATCAGTGGTCTCACTTGAAAATAACATTCTATAGTGTATATTTTAGGTACTTATAAATACAGTATTGGTATTACTGTAGTATTTAAGCACCTCTCCATCTTTCATCCATTTATCCTCAATATCTTTGTGAGGCAAAGTAGTATTAGCATCCTCCCTGTTTTACAAATGGAAAACCTGAGGTACAGAGACTCATTTAAGTAACTTGCCCAGGATCACACAGGCAGCCTGTGGCAGAGCCAGGAATTGAACCCAGAGTATCAATGTCACAGTCTAGTTCCTAACATCTGGACCATCTTTTCTTTCCATAGTTACAGCCTTTTAAAATAAGCACACACAGCCAACCAGTGACCTAGTGAGTGAAGGAGTGCACTTCAGTTTTACAAAGTGGGCAGGATTTAAAACAAGAACATATGCCCATTAATTAAGGCCGTCACAAAAAACATTTACTGTAATCTGGTGATTTTGTTGAGGGGAAATCTTTACTCCTGCCACATTTATTGGGGGTATAAACAATGTCCAATTCTACAAGCTAATTAAACAGCAGGTCTAAGGTAATATAGAGTTTTGCCTGCATGACTGGGATATAAGGTTTATAATCCATTCCATTATAGGACAAAACCCACAAGAACAAATATTTTGTCTATTCAAAAAAGTCAATTATGCCATTCTTTAAGTAATAACATGTTCCAGAGGTCAAAGTGGCATTGTTTAAAACAATCTAACCACTTTTCTTTAGTGCTTGAAACTTGACAGCCATTCAATGTTGATTAAGCAACTGACAGCAGCAGAACCAGCCAGAAAAGAGAAGATTACACCCCAGCATACAGCACCAGACTGGAGCTCATTTCTTATTAAATTATGAGCCCATTCTTCTGAAGTTCTCAGCACCCTCACACCCATTGACTTCTGTGAGCACAGAATCTTGAGGAATCTGAGCCTGGGAGGTCATATTTTGTTTTACCTTGAATTAGTTGACAAGATCCCTTTAAGACAAGTAAACCTGATTTAAAAGAAATATATAGTATATTTTGATGTGGTTTATGAAACTGAAACAAATTAGAGGACAAATCAAACCTCTATGCAGAAATATCCATACAGGCATCCAGAAACCCTGACAAGTTCACCTTGTCAAGTTTCCTCAGAATTATTCCAACAGAATAGAGCTGAGGGGTCCATCCCAAAACCCCCAGAGATCACAGGGGTAAAGGGCCATCTCTGTGGAGACCCTGAGCCTCTGCATCAGCTATGGGACACTGTGACTCTACCCTCAGTCCCTGGCAGCACATTTGCACTGGAACCATGTTGCCAGGGTCATTCCAGTTGGCAACTCCCCAGAGCAAAGGAGCCTCTGCTATTTTAACTTTTCTCTTGCTTGTCCCTTGAGTGATGGGGTAGTGGGTGCCATCTCCACCATAGCCCTGCCTATTCCTTCACTCTAATCTACACCTACCTGCTCACAATTCCCTCCTCCCCCCTGCCCCATGGATTCCTGAACACATTAATATTTTTCTGTGGGATACAGGGGACCAGAAAAATAGGCTTACAGAGGTGGCTGATACTCCCACCTTTCTGTTTGGAGAGGGAGATCTCTGTCCACAGAGGACCCTCCAGCCTGATCTTTAGGGTACACAAATCTCTCTTAAAGTGTCCTACTCCAGCTGAAGCCCATGAAAGCTCTTCTGATTTTATTGTGAACCATACTGAGACCTACATTTGTTTTGTAAAATGGTTTTAGTGCAGAAACTAAAGTACATTTGCTGTAATCCCCAATATTGGCCCTATCACAGGGTTCATTCACTGCTAGGGCCTCTTCCTTCTGGCTGCTCTTGGGAATCAGCTCTTTCGAGGTCCAACACCCCTTGTACTGCTCACTGCTGCTCTCTCCCACAGTCTCTGCAACTCAGGGTGTTCCCTTTTCATGGCTTGACCCTCTGGCCAGGAAACACATTTGTTTCCTCCCTAGTGGCTGGTAGGAGAACCTGGGCCCCCACTCTACTCTGGGCTTCAGCTCACAGACCCTCTACTCAGCAGCCAAGGTCTATTCCCTCTTAGACTTTGCTGCCTCTCCCTGAGCCTCTTCCATACCTTCTGGATCTCTCCCCTTCTCTGGGTTTGTCAGCCTCATAACTCTCTCCTCCCTGGGAGTAACTGTATATTAACTGCTGCTATAGCTCCAAACACACCTCCCCTTTCCTAGCTACAGACAACTTCCCTACAGCCCCTTTTTACTTTCAGCTCCCTGGCTTTATAGAAGCCCTGTCTGTTCCTGCACAGGTGAGCTTCCCCTAATTAGGGCTTTCCTCTCAGCATTATTTCTCCCAGCTTAATAGGTTAATTGACCCATCAGGCCTCCATTAACCCCTTCAGGGCAAGTGTGCCATGGACACCCCATCACAGGCCCTCAAGCGACTTCAGTTCTGTTAGTTGGGTGTATACTGAGCAATGGTATATAAATATACTCAAATTCTAATTTTTTAAAAATATCCTTTTAAAGTACACACAATTTTCTCAAAGAACAAATGTCTGCAACAATCCAGGTGGAAAATCTAGCTTCAAAAGAATTTTTTTAAAGCTGTATCCTTTAACAAAATGTCAAACCGAGCACTAGGTATATAAATGTACTCAAACCTTAAACATTTTGCAATAATTTTTAACTTTTTAATAATTTCATTTATTGCATTTTACATTCAAAAGTTACAAGAACAATTTCAAAGAAAAAGACAACTTCAAAAGCATGATACAACCAAAAGACTATACAGGATGAAAGAACAAATGCGAGGAAGATCAAGACCTTACAGTGAGATCAGCTATTAGCTAATTAAACATGTGAATAAAATACAGCATATTAAACAGAAGCACTATTGGTGATGGGCAATCTGTTAGGCAAACAAATGATAGTAGAATTTTTTTCACATCTTTAGAGAGAAACATTATTGATCTTAATATGATTCACTGTGACATAAAAGAGATGAAATAAATCAATGTCTACTAACTAAAGGACCCTGTCAATCTGATGTTTTTAAAAAAAATCTAGTTTCTAATAGATCACCTCTTACAAAGCCTGATCTGAGTTTTTTAAAAAACCTGCATCAGGCTCCAGTAGTGCAGACCCCTACACCTTTGTAGAGTGTCAATAATTTTCTGGGCCTAAGAGCCAGATCCACAAAGGGACATAGGTGCCCAAGTCCCAGTTTTAGGTACCACTGGGTATGCCTCCACGGAGATTAAAAAACCCACAACTGTCCCAAGTCAGCTGACTCAGGCTCATAGGGCTCCAGGGCTGAAAAATTGCTGTGTAGAGGTTCGGGTGCAGGCTGGAGCTGAGCTGTGGGACCCTGCAAGGATGGAGGATCCCAGAGCTAGGCTGCAGCCCAAGCCCGAACATCTACACAGCAATTTTTATTCCCCCCCACCCCCAGCTTGAGTCAGCTGACCCGGGCCAGCTGTGGCCATGCCGCAGGGCTTTTATCCTAGTGTAGATGTACCCATAGTGATCCACAAAATGCCCATTTGGCTGCTGCCTAATCCTGAAGGCACCTAAACTCACTTGGCACCTAAATTTTCACTGTAAAAGTTCTCTGAAAGCCTATATTTCTGCCTCTGAGAGTACATACTGCTCCCTCACTCTAAGCATCTGGACACCTATCTCATCCCTATGCCCCAGCCTGATCTTCAAACCAGGAGAAGAAAGGCAGAGGGATTGATGCCAGTCTTCCCCATAGGGCCTAATCTAGTATGAATGCTCAAAGGAGAATGCTCTCCCTTATAATCTTTGGCCCAGTGGCTAAGATACACCTCTACCCCGATATAACGCTGTCCTCGGGAGCCAAAAAATCTTACCACGTTATAGGTGAAACTGCGTTACATCGAACTTGCTTTGATCCGCCGGAGCACGCAACCCCCTCTCCCCCCGAAGCGCTGCTTTACCGCGTTATATCCGAATTCGTGTTATATCGGGTCGCGTTATATCAGGGTAGAGGTGTATTCAATTGAGATATAGGAGACCCCTGTTTAATTCCCCCCTTTGCATGATGAGGTAGCGTCTTGCCTACCATGCTGGCTTTTGTGGTTCCTATTCTTTGGTGTCTATCTCTCCCCGTTCAGTGTATAGGCAGTCTAGGCACCTAACTCAGACTTTGTGATCCCATTGTTGTTCCAGTGATTTTCTAGGCACCTAAAAGTTCCTAAGTGCCTTTGTGGAGCCAAGCATAAATGTATAGGAGAACAGTGAAACTGACTATACACAAAGGGCAGACAAGTGTACGTTTACAAAAATAGATTCTTTTCTATCTAGTCTTTCATTTATAGTAAGCTTATATCTTACCTGTAATTACATAATTTTCAGACAGGAATGTAACTTTCTAGCGTGTTGCAAATGAAATGAGATTCTCAGATTAAGCAGAATTCTCTGGTTTTCCCTCTGATTTTATAAGAAGTCATTGTAAATCTGTCAGCAAGACTTTAGGTGTGGGAGGATGTTTGGATTTCCGGCATATTGCAACACAGTTCTTGGCCACCGGCAAGAAATTCATTGAAATATCACATATGTGTTTTAAAAAAAATTAAATGAAACCTTTAGACTAGTCTCAGGATTGTTAATTCTAGATAATTAATCAACAACTTTTCCCTAAAATAAAACTAAGTGGGGCTAGCTGAAAGCGCTTATTATAAAGGTGCCCTGATGTTCCTCATGCCTGGAATAGTGGCTTACAGATGATGTGAAGCTGTTCCGGGAGGAGTAAAATAAATCCCGCGTAGTATACTGAACAATAGCAGTTGGTGTCTAGAGTTCCTGGTATGAATCAGCCCATTGTTCCCTAACCTTAATATTTCTTTCCTGGTCTAGCTTTAACAGTGTTTTGTACTCTATAGCTTTTGTATTAGCTAACTAATCTTACAAGTAAATCCTAATATCTTTTTACATTGCCTATGTTTTTCATGTACAAACATCTGCCCAATAAATCAGACTGCATATCTTTCGATAATTTGTTAATTTTCTTTATAATTTTATTTTCTGTTCATAAACTGATTTTTTCCCAGTCATCTATGTCACCACTCCCACCCATTGTTGTTTGCAATGTTCTTGTAGCTGTGTTGGTCCCAGCACATGAGAGAGACAAGGTGGGTGAGGTAATACCTTTCACTGGAAGTTACCTCATCCATCTCATCTCTCTACTAAAACCAGAGTCATTTTTCATGTACATAAGGATGTAGATCTGACTCACAAGGCAAACAAATGTGCAGATTCTAATTTGGGGTGAAAGAGTTTATTCCAGTGTATATGATTTACAAGCAAACAATATATAGTTTATAATTTGGGGTAAAACTATGTGGCTCAGATTTCTTGGAGTTCTTTTTAGCTGGGTTTGGAGGGAGAGATTTATACATATGTAAACTATGAGAGATTCTTGCCTAGGTGATTAACAATACCCTCATTTAGCCATTTTAGTTTCTGTTCATGGGGAGAGGAATGCCCAACCTTGGCTGATTTGTGGGTCCTTGGACAAAGTGTCTCACATGATGTGAACCATTTTCTTATTGTCTTTATAGGTGGAGCCTATTTTGGGATAAAGAGAGGTGGATAGCTTTTCTATTTTTGTTTGTTTGTTTTGTGGGCCAGAAGGAATTATTAGTTATTAATCATTCAAGCCATATCTATTCCAAATATCCCTTGCATACCCCTAAAAACATACCTTTTTCCCTAGCATAGACTTGTCCTTTGGTGTTAGGCACCGTACTCCTATTGAAATTCAATGGAAATTGGATCCCAGTTGGCTCCTTTGAAACTCCCTCCACAGGACTGTTAGTTAAAACCAAAATTCTTACATCCTCCTCTGTAAATAATGATTCTAAAGTCAGAACTTAACTGACTGTGTTGATGGGGCATTGGGGAACTGAAATCCACCTTACTCTTCTATAGCAGCATGTGCTGTTCCATGGAGCAAAAAATTTAGTCATTAATGTAATCAGATATGAATCAAAGAGACCTAGAAAGATACAATTAAGAAAGTAGGTGCCATTTCCACATAAACAAGCACTTTTATTATCCTAACTACACGTTAACGGATACATATTTTTATTAAACAGAACCATTATACTGTATTGTACCAGAAACTTCCATCCTCATCATTGCAAAAACAAACGATGTTAAACACATTTTGCTTATTTATAGACATTTCCATAGTGCTCATCACAATAGTTCAGTACTATAAATGCCACAAAGGTAAAACTGTGATCTGTAATTGTAAAAGGCCAGTGGGTCCTCAAGCTGTCTCTGGTGTTAGAGAACTTCCCCAGTTCCAGGCAGAGAGCAATAGCATCCTTTATGAACCAGGACTGAAAAATCTATAAGGAGACGATTCCTGTAGAGACAGGGTCAAATCACTAACCAAAAAAAAAAAAAAAAAAAAAAAGTTGAGTGTCTTCCTCTTGGACTCTACTCACAATCTAGAGTGCTGAAGAAAAGTACAGTCAACCTTTTATATTGTAGACTTTGCCAGCCTATCCCTCTACATGTCATAATGCATCTGAAGGTGTGGACTGATGCTGAGAAAAATAAAATAACATGACTTCCCAACCCTTGTATCTCAGAACCAACATTATGATCAGTGTCCTGTACACTCCACAGCACATTGGGACTGTATTCTGCAGCAAAACACCCTATATTTCATGGCAATCCCTACTTTCCTCAGCTACTTTAAAAGTACTCTATTGCCATGAAACACCCTTAATTCCCAGCTTTGCCACCCTCACACAAAAACACACATTTATGGTTCATAGTTGAAAATACTCATTGATGAAAAATTCATCAATGATTATATTCAAGGATTTTTGTTTTCCCACTACGGTCTTCAGATAGCTGGGTCCACTCTCTGGCTCTTGGCTCCTGCAATGTTGTGTAAGCAGCCCAGCTCAGAACCTCCTTCTCCCCACGCATTCCAAGGAGATGGGGAAGCTTGTATCAAGCTTCAGAAGCCCATCTCTCCAGCAACCCAGGCCTTGGCTGCTGCGCTATTTTCTATGCATCCCATCTTGCTAGCCTATGTTTCTGGATTCCTCCCACTCCCACTGCATGGTTGCAGACTAAACTCCAGTTCTGGCTTCCTGACCACCCGCTGCCTGGCTTCATGGAACAACATAGGGAACATGCACTGTATTCCAATTAACTGTCCTTTGTGGGGAAAGCTAAAAAGGAAGATGCAGGCAGCTCCTGGTAGGGCCAGGAGACAGAAAGCAAATGTCAGGTGCCTGGGGTCAGCAAAAAAAGCTGAATTACGTAGCTTCTTCAAAAAATGTGGAGTTCCACAGCTGCAGAATCATGGAGTCTATGGGGCCTTGAATGCAATGAATGGGGCAGTGAACGCCTTTGAAGACTATTGTTTCAGGCTCTCTGCAGACTCAGACAAGCATCTCTGCTCAATTTGGATTTTTAAAATTCTCTCCACAGTCACGAGAGAGAAAAAAAATTTAAATTAAAAAAATTAAACCTGAGATTCTGGAGTGGCAAAGGGTGAATTCTGCAACACATTCTGCAGCTGCAGAATACACAGGGCCCTAATTATGATGGGCTACACCAGCCTAGATGCCAATCACTAATGCAGAGACTGTCACAGAGGTATCAAAAGTGCTAATTTAATCTCAAACACAGGTCCTGTTAACTCTTAACCAAAAGTCTACAGTATCAAAGTTTACAAGATCTTCATTATATTCTGCCACCTTTCTCTTCTGAGATTCTAGACATTTTCCCCTTAGAAATTTTCCAGATCAGGCACCTTATCAAAGAGGAATTCTATCTTTTTTCTTTCATGTTGTAGTTAAATCATCAGTGTTTTAGCTGTGGTAGATCAATTGTCTTCTGCACTCAGCCATTTGTCAGTTCTTTGTTTCATCTAGTCATTCATCAACTGCGTCTCTCTTTTTCTCCATAATTGAAATCTGGCCTACAAGTTCATACATGCTCCTTTGTCAATTGTAGCCCACCAGTTCCAGCATATTTCCTGGATAATTTGCTGTGATGAAAAATCAGAAACAGAAGTATGTTCTGTCATATAACATTGTGAAGAAATATGAATTTAGAAGTCTTTGGAGCCACCTCAGTAAAAACAGGATTTTAATGGGACAAAAATTAGGAATTTTGAAGCTGGTTTCCATTGCAACCTTAACTCTGCTCCCCTATGAATATGTTGGAATGGAACCACACTTTCTCAGCATTATTCCTTCAGTAATACTGTATAAATATGTTGGACTGTGCACTGTTTTATGTTTGTTACTCTTTTTCAGTAATGTTGAAATGCTGACATGTAGAATTTAGCATTATTCAAGTGATTTGATCATATGATAGAAGACCCTGTTGTAATGCACACACAGAGACAAAATTAAGATTGTTGTGGGAAACCTGACTTTAAATTCTCTAACTTTTATGCAATTAAAATTTCAATCTTAATGTTATGTCAAAATAGGATTTTGTAACTATTCAAAATATATAACATAATTAAGTATCTAACCATAACTAGGAGTGCATTTCTGCGCAACTATAGTATGTCTTGGTGGTGTTAACGAGGTATGGCCAAAGGCCAAGTGACTTTGAGCACCTGAGAAATGCAATGATCTTCCCGAAGTGCACTAACATAAACTGGTGTGTCAATAGGGAAAACAGTTTGAATCTGTGCATTTACTGCTCACTAGAGATATAGATATTACATCATTAACCGCCAATCAGAAAGGTCTAGCTGTAAACAAAGTTGAAATAATTTCTCATTAATGCATTAATCTAAATAATCTAGCTAAATAATACTAACCAAGGTATGATGCATAATGAAGGAAAAACCTGTATCACAGGGGGAGATGGTCACACATGAGCTCCAGTTTGAGAAATAGCATCAGTAGACTGTTTCAGAAGAATTGCTGCAAACAAACTGCCTGAATACACTTGAACCTGAAGAAAAAAATATAGTGACCTGTCACGATCCACCTCTCTCAGCATCTCATGCCCAGAAGCACCTGCCATGTTGGTTGCAACTAATGGTTAAAGTAGATTAAACCAGGAGGGAGGAGGAGCTCTCATTGCACCAGCCCAGGAAGAGTGGGAGCTGTGAAAAAATGCTGTTCATCCAGATGAGGGAGGGATTGGGGAGCTCCCCTCTGCTGTAACCTCTAATTGCAACATAAACCCACTGCATGTATCAAAGAGAACAAGCTGCGTTTAAGAGACTTACTAGGATCTCTTAATGTCAGAATTGCTTAAAGGAAGAGGTAACTTTGTGCTCCTGGGTGGGGATTGAACCTGCAACTTCTGGGCTTAAAATATGAGCATCTATTGCCTTAGCTAAAAGATCTGTTCCTGTTAGCCAAAGCTGTAGGAGGCTCATCAACCTCTACCAGTGGCCCAGCCATAACCAGTGCGGGATAGAACACCACATTGTATGGTGAATTACAAAGACCACCTTGACTAGGGTGAAATAAAAATGGGGATCATTGAACTAGAGACAGGGCCATCCTTAGGCATACGCAGCATACACGGCTGCGTAGGACACCGGAAAATTTGGGGCACCATTCCACTTGCTGGCCGCGGCTGGAATCCTCTCTTCCCTGTCCCCTCCCTCACTCGCTCCTTAGCCGGCAGGCTGAGGACTCCAGCCTCTGGCTCTGCTGCCCCAGTCCCGGGGAGTCCAGAGCAGCGCGGCTGGTCACTGGCAGTGCGGCGGCCTGGCCCACTGCTGCCCAGAGCGGAGTCCCTCCCTGGACCTTGCCTGCCCGCACCACTCGGTCTCTGGCAGGGGCTGGGCTGGGGCCAGTACAGGAGGAGCAAAACTTCCATGTGAGTCAGCGGGGGGGAGGGGCAGGCCAAACGAGAGAGGAAGGGAGGACTTAAAGTGCCAATGCGCTCACTGTCTCTCACACTTCCCTAACACACACACACACACTGTCTCTCTCACCCACTGTCTCTCTCACTCATAGACTGGCTCTCACAGCCACATACACTCTACTTCTCATGAGTCACAGTCCCCCAACACACAGTCACACACACACACACACACTGGCTCTCTCTGGCTCTCTCACACGCACTGGCTCTCTCACACACACACATACACACACACACACTCCATCGTGCACACACATACACATTTGTATTATTATTGTTGTTATTACTGCTTGGTACTTCCTGTCAAAATGCTCATGGTGAGCCAGGAGTGGCGAGGGGCTGCAGGAGAGCTGTAGGCTCTGGCAAGATGCAGCCCCCACGTGACAGCACGAAGCCTGGCTTGAGCCACTGCCACAGTGTCTGCTGCGTACAAAGCTCGGTGTGTGTCAGCAATGGGGGGGATTCTGGGAATCCGCAGGGGTGGTGGCTGTGCCCCCTTGACGCACTGGGGTCAGCAGCGCTGGCTGGGGACCGCCTTCAGTGGAGCATAGGGGCACCAGTTTAATAATACTGCGTAGGGCCCCATAAATCCTAAGGATGGCCCTGACGAGAGGATAGATAATATGGATGCTTGGATGGAGTGAATGTGTCTGGAATAAGCACAAGATACACTGAACAGAACTTGCAAAAAAAATTTAGAGGAACTCATAAAAGATTGAAGCAACCAACTTGGCGATGAGTGGTGGTGACTTTCAATCTGGACAGCAAAGATCATCCTCTTTATAAAGAAGGGCACTATAAAATTCCCGTGAAAAACGGAAGGATCGCCATTACATTCAGGGACCAATGTTATGGTTTGAAAAGTGCAAGCAAGAACGGATCCCCAAAGTACCCAGAGTGGGGAAAATAATCAAGCACTGAGTTTCATAAGAAAATAAGAACAGCCACACTGGGTCAGACCAAAAGTCCATCTAGCCCAGTATCCTGTCTTCCAACAGCGGCCAGTACCAAGTGCTCCAAAGGGAATGAATAGAACTCAAGTAGTGTAACAATGTAACTGAGGACAGACTGGCTCAAAATCATTTCAATTTTTTTGTGTGGCTGTGAGGTCTGATCTTTTAAGCTGTCCCTAATTAAGTACTGTTTGGTTTCAGCAGTATGCTAAGAGAGTTTTTCAGCTTGTCCTCCATACATACTGCACATTAAGTACTTATTTAATTTATATATATGACTATTGATTGAAAAGAGACCATATATGAAGTCTATGTGTAAATATGAACATGGCCAACCCATTCTAATATGCCATTATAGGCTCATGCACATCTATAGCTCACCAGAAGTGTAGAATATAGGTCAAAATCCTTAGCAGATAAATGCCTAATCCAAGATAAACATTAATAAATCCAAAAATGAGATTAGGACTTTACCTTAAATATCCAATAAACTGTGTGAAAAAACAACTGAATGACTCCTACTGACTCAGTAAAATATCTGTGCAGCATTTTAAAAATATAGGGGAAAATAGTTATATGAAAAACAGATACAGTATTACTACTAAAAATCGGGCCAATCAGCACCCAGGAGCTTGATCCAGACTTTCCCAATGTCAATGAGTCTTGGATGTGCTGTTCCTAATTGGACGAATTTCTAAATGCTACTTTTCCTTTGGGATGTTGTATATGATATAAATATTGAATATTTGCTTCAGAATGCTGAAGGACTGCTAAATGCTGGGTCCTCTAGATTTAAGACAAAACTATGAGAAAACTGTCTACTTTGTGAAATAAGTGTTTTATTTACCTCCTTATCACTCCTACTATTCTGAACCCGAGTAAACCAGCAGGACCCCTTAGGAACAAATCACTCAATGGGATCCACTCAGTTTACATTTCCTTGCTCTCGCTGACATCTGATAGTTAGCTAAATTATTATTAAATATTTGTATGGTGCTTTACAAAAATAAAAACACATATGATAGTCAACCATTCTCATGGTCAGAGTTGGACAAAAAATGTGGGGAGGAAAATTGTGACATTTTGCCCCCTTTTTTTGTTGAAATTTGAAATTAGAATTTTAGACAAAAATGTTCATGGCACATTGAAAAATTTGGACCAGCCCTAATCATGACACAAGTCCACCAACTAAAAAATGAGCTGCTGTCATGAAATCAAATGCTACATGTAGATAACATTTAGAAGATTTTTCTTCAGTAACAACAAGTCTAAAACCAATCTTACCTTAAAATGAAATGTGTTCCTTTAGATTTCATGTTTTTTTTAAATCTTGCATGACCCAACAAATAGGTAAAATGCAATAAAAGAAAACCTCTGTGAGTGAAACTACACATAATTCTGAGTTCCACTAGTATAATAGACCACTTGAGTTTCACACTCATAGTTCCTCTCTTTGTCCATTGGCTTCTGTGGGAGTTTTGACTGTACTAAGAATTAAAGTTCACTACTGAAGTCCTCAAAATATTTGATGTGTGTATAGTTTATAGCTCAGTTGCAAAGACAAGAATTGTAATGAGCTTCCAAGCTTGCCTTAAACTTGTAGAGTATTCTCTCTTTTTTGCTTAAAACACACCCAAATAGTTTTTTTAGATTGCATTTCCTATTCACACTAAAATTGTGTGGTATGCATAAATGACATAATGATTTGGGGTATATTTTTAATATATAATTTGTTCATTGTGCTCTAATAGCACCATGAAATTTCAAACTCACTATCTAATCTTCCTGCTGTATCAGATGATGGTATCAGCAAAATTTCATACTTTACTATAAGGTTTCAACTGTGAGACAGGTAAGCCAGTTATTGGTAGTAAATCACACCGTTTTCATTCAGTCCAGATTTCTGATATCATATAGATGTTATTGTTCGATTGCTCAGCTTAGACAAAGAAATGGGGCGGACTGTGGGAGGAGTAACGCAAATTAAATGCTCAGGTAGAGACGAACATATATAGACAAAGAAACACAGGTGCCTTTCGAATTCAGGTGCACAATGATCACCCAAATCCTTTGCTACTGAATTTGGACTTCATAGGATTTTCATTACCATTCAATACAGGACTTGTTTTCTGAAGGAGGAATGTAAGTTTTCACTCTGTTTCTCATTGTTGTTGCTGTTTTTTTGTTATATAAATAAGATACAAAGTCACATTATAAGATTATGAGAGTAAATAAATCTTAAATAGTGAATTTCCAAACTGTTCACTAATAGTATTTAGTCAGAAGAAATATATTAGTTAAAATTTGCATTTCTGTAATTGAACAGCATTTACATTAGTATTTTCTTTTCTATAATGTTAACATAATTTTGAGAAGTACTTGTTTTAGATAGTAAAGAATAATCTTCTAAGATTTTCAGTATGATATGTAATAAATTTAGTATGTAATACCATACAGATTTAAAATGATATGATCAACTGAATGCATTTCTCTGTAGAATGCTCCTTGGTTGTATGACACTCTCGACCTTTTGTAAATTATTGACAGAAATAGTTTGCTGCAAACAGAATCAGTAAGAATTGTAAAGGACTAAACATAGTTTTGGGGTATTATGTGGAGTTTTTTAATGATTTTCAAGAGACCTTACAAATCCAGGGAAAACAATGAAACGCTAAACGTGAGAGGACTTGAATGTAAACTGGTTTTAGAAAAGCTGTTGTCTAATGGGGTGATGCCTAATCATGTAATGGATTGATGTCCTTCTTGTGGCTGTTATTTGAGGTTAGATTTCTCAATTTTTAAAAATACCAATCCCCCTTTAAAAGAAAGTTATAGAGGCTAAAGGTTGGGAAGGATTTCCATAATTCTGGCTGCCAAAATGCACAGAAAAAAAAATCAATGCATCCACAAGTATGGCCAAACAACTTCAGATCAGAAAGAAATATTTTGTATTTATTCTCTGTATAGTTGAATAAGGTAGTTATAACATAATAAAATATTAAAGTATATTGAAAAGGTCAGACTCACTGCCACAAAACAAAAATATGCCTTAACTTGGGCTGAATTCTGCCCTGATAATCACACTTCATATATCCACAGGTTAGAATAATTTATGCATTACTGGGGATGCCACCCTGAACTATTCTTCCATTTTCTACATAAAGTGGTTCACAATTTCTCTATGTTTATGATGTCAAATCTCTAAAACAGGGAGGATTTTGACCGAACTAATAGATTTAGCCAAACAAATAAACTGTTTCTATGCTAATATCTGAAATAGATGGATCTTGATCCAATCTTCAGTAGTGAGTGTAATTCAGTGCCAACGTGATGTGGAATCGTGCATGTGTTTGAGCCTGCATGTATGCATAGTATATAGGGAACAATCTGGCTCTGATAACCCCTCCTACAACTACTTTAATACACAAAGAACTGTGAAAATCAAAGAGCGTAATCAAGTGTATTCCACCACCCTTATCACATGAAGAGATCAAACTACTATTTGCAGGTTACATGTGTAGATCTTCAAAAAGGTTGAGAAGCTAGGGCATTAAACGCTCCACACTTTGTGGTGGAAAGCATACTATGTACGCCACATCATAAAATTTTAAATTTATGGAGACATTCTGTTTTAATATGAAGACTGGCAGGGGTTTTGTTGTTCTTTAATCAGGCTCCTTATGAACAAGTTGCTAAACATGTACATCTTACTACACTTACTGCATTTGTGTTCTGTGTATGCCATGTATAATGTCATTTCTGCCTGTTGAAATTGTAAGCCAAATTCAGCCTTGTTATAAGAACTGTTTTCAGTGGTAGTGTATCCTCTTAAATATGTGCTGAATTTACTCAGATGGTAAGGATAAAAATGACTGCATGAAAAATATAAGGCAAACCTTACATTTAAGGGAAAGCTTCCCACAATGTACTATTTGTGGCATAAGATCATACATTTGTGTCACAGTGTCTCATCCTTTCCTTGAGCATTGCTTGAAAACTGGCTTTTTAACCTACTCAAATGCTTCTTAGTAGATCCTTACAGCACATTAGGCACTAAATAAGGGAAGTCTCTTCAAATATAGGTCAGAAAGAGAAAATATGATCCTATGCAAGGTATGGTTTTGTTGGTTTCTGTTTAGAAATTTTAAGGCACTTAGCACAGAATAAAAATACAAATAGACAGACACTCTGACTGTGGAGAATTGTCTCAAGAGCCAATGGGCCTGGGAGTAGCCAGTCCTGTTTGATTACCAGACTTAGTTGGGAATAGGGTCAGGTGATTCCTATAAAAGGCTGAGCGAGCTCAGTTGGAGGGGATGGTGGGAAGCAGCCTCCTGTGGCAAACCCTAGAGCAAGGGGAAAGGCCTCTGGGTTCTCTGCAGCCTGCTTTGGTTAGGTTAGTAAAATAGCATTGTGTTAGAACAATAAAATTGTGCCCTGAAGGCAGGTTTTGAATGGACTTTCAAGTGTGGTGTCAGCTCTTCCTGTGCTAGGGAGGGAGGCCGGGCAGGAGCTTGTGACCATGCTACAAACTCAGTGGACCCTGAGCAATGTCTGCATGTGTACATTTACCAGTTTTCAGTGCTCAGGACTCTCCTGAATCAAGGGCAGTTACTCAACATTGATGTCCATTGGGGAAAATTCTCTTCAGCTGCTGTTCTGCCCACTGACACCGCCTTCCCTGTTAACTGGCCACCTTGCTCAGATGAAATAAAACCATCATGATTTATTTATTTATTTTAATATCACTGCCACAACTCTGAGAAATCATCCCCAGGGAGTCTTCCTAGTAAACATTTTCTCAGCATTTCCCCCTCCCCCCCCTTCAGGAGGGCCCACACCTGACTCCAGGGTGTGGAGTGTGTGTGACTCTTGTTTTCTCTTCCCTCAACTGACTGCTGGGTTGGAGGCGATTCCCTCTCACACACGCAAACCGCCAGGAGCGGCTAGGAAACTAGCTGCATCATTCAAACCCCACGCGGGACAGGTGGGATGGGAAGGGGAATCCGTTGCCCTTGGGAAGGACGCACTGTTAACAGAGACGATTGGGGTGTGGAGAGGGGAGATTTCCCGGGATACCCCCCTCCCCCCCCGGTGACACCCAGAGACTGGACTCTCTCTGCCCCGCCCCAGGCAGGCAAGCGCTGGAACCTCGCGCTGCCTTTGGGCGCGCTCATTCGCCCCCGCCCTCCCCGGGCCCACGTGCTCTCTGCGAACGTTCTGTGGCGTTCCACGTTCCCTCCCTGGCGCCGCCACCCAACACACCCAGCCCGGCGCGTGACGCCCCGCTGCTTTGGAACCTCGCGTCGCTGTCGGCCGCCGAGCCACGTGCGCCCCTGGGCCGCTCTGTCGCCTTCGAGAGCAATCCCCGATCCTCCCTCCTGCTCACGGCCACCTCCCAAAAATGCGCCTTAAAACCCAGGTAACGCTCCTCCCCCCCCCACTGGCTCTACGGGCGGCCCGTGCCGCGAGTACCCCCCCCAACCCAGTCCCCTCTGGGTGGGGAGAAAGGGGGCATCTGTATTGATCGACTAACGCCCTCCCACGCAGATACTGGGGTGGGAGGATTTAAAAAAAATATTTATTTGGGGGGAGAGTATGTGGTTTGAAAGCCTGTGCAGATTGAACCCCCCCAGTCCCCCTTCTCCACCCACCCACCCCCACCTTACAGCTGGCCTCCCACCTCTGCAGGAATCCCTTTTGTGACTTTAAAAATAGCTTCTTCATGAAACTTTCTCCCCAGCTCTCCTGGCGTTCATGCCCCTTTCTGGAAGAGGCAGGACAAAGGGAGGGGTGCGGAAAGGAGGAGAAGGGCTCCAGCAGGTGCTCTCCTCTTATGCCTGCAAAGACTTGTTTGCCAGATCACTGATGAGCTTAAAAAAAAGCTAAGGGAACATTTAATTTAACTGATGGGGCCTCCGGGTTACTACTTTTTTTTTGCCCCACCATGTTTTGTAATAGCCCACTTGTTCCAAGAATGTATGTGGAAGAGAATTTTGCTCACAGGATGGTGATCTCAGCCACCAGACCCATCCATTACCCTTTTTTCATTACTCCGGAATATCAGTTCAACCTGTTTGTTAATTTAGACTCCGATCTTATAAACTCTTACACAGGAATAATTCCTGTGTGCTAAAGTTCTTCAAGTTAAGCCCATTCATGCTTGTTTGGAGGATTTGAACTTGTCTCCAGTCCTCTCTTTTGTTGTTAAGTCTGAAAGGTCATTTTCAATGAGAAGATTTTTCTTTTAACTTTGGGTTTAAGTTTAAGGGGGACAGGGTGAATAAGGTAATACCTTTTATTGGACCAACTTCTGTTGATGAAAGAGACAAACTTTTGAGTTTCACAGAGCTTTTCTTCAGGTTTGGGTTCCACCCCAGCCAGGATCTGGGCACACCACTGGTTACTTACTGACTATGGAAACTTTGAGTAGAGCTGCACATGATGGCAGAATTCATGTCTGATATCTTACCAGGGAGCACACATTTCTTATTCCAGTGTTTGTTCATTAAGTTGGTCAGTCCTTAAGCACAGCTCCTACAGATTTCATTGGGAGTTCAGTTCTTTTATATATTTCACTCTGAGGCTTTATTGAGGTTTCTGCTTTATTTTTCTATATTATATGGAAGACCACATAATATTTCAGACAGGGGTTCTCAAACTGTGGGTCAGGACCCCCAAGTGGGTCGCAACCCCATTTTAATAGGGCTGCCAAGGCTGGTGTTAGTCTTGCTGGGGCCAGGGGCTGAAGCCTGAGCCCCACTGCCCAGGGTGAAGGTTACATGTCCCCCGCCCAGGGCAGAAGCACTTGGGCTTCCGCTTTGCCTTCCCTCAGAAGGGGGTCATGGCGCAATGAAGTTTGAGAACCACTGATTTATTCCATACTGGCTATTCAATTTTGGGCCAAAATGTAGCCTTTTTGTTTGAAAAGAGGCCAGGGAGAGCAGATTAAGATGTTATTTTTTTAAATTAAAAACTGTTTCCTCCTATTTTTTAATATTTATGGTTGGTTTCCTTGCATTGTTAGAATCTTAAGTACAAGAGCACTGTGCTAGTAAATGAGAAGCAGAATGTGCAACAGACTCAAAGCAAAAATGAAATCGACAGTCTGCTTTTACTGTACACGCTGAGTGAAATGCAGAACAATGAAGTAAGCCTAAATGGTGAAAAGTAAATTAGATTTTTAAATTAAGTAATGTTTGACGATGTTAGAAAGTTATCACATTTATTTCATTGATAATACTCTGAGGTGTTTTAGGAACAGTTAAGGAAAGATAAATCATACCAAAATAATTTGTGACACTTAAGCTTCACAATATAACGGATTTTTTTTTTTTTTTTTGCTGTGCAGAGGAAAAGCCCTTTGCACAGAAACAAGCATTTACTCCATGTGCTGTGCAGAAAAAGATTGCCTAAATGCAAAATGAATATCTGGCTTTGGTAGTGGGGAGATCTTTCCATTCATGAGGGGGGTATGAATGCTCCTCTGGATGGTGGTGGTGTAGGTGTTTACACTAGTCACCAGCCCCAGATTTGGTGTTGGTAGCAAGGGACTGAGCTTACGTACATACATTTTTATTTACATTTCAAGGGTTCTTTGGGGTTCAGTTAACATTTTTTTAACCAAATGCTAGAAAGTAATAAACATACAACATTTCCTAAGTGCTGGAAGAGCAATATCTCAGATTTAGAAGCTAGAACCCAAGTAAGTAGAATTTCAAGTAAAACCTATGGCTACACGGCTGGTTTAAACAGTGTGAGCTTCATGGGAGCCTGGGTGGGGAGGAAGAAGGTAAGGTATGTCTGTTCCAAACAATCTGCCTAACTGGTTTGTAAACCTGGTGGGCGGAGGGGTGTCACCAATTTGATGTCTTTGCAAAGGAACCAAAAATGCTGCTACTGGCCCTGGGACCTTTTTTTCTTTGGGGCGGGGGGGAAGTATACAGAGAACAACCATTGTTTGGGGCTGATAAGGAATTCAAGCTTGGAGATGGAAAAGCTATGGCTGATTGTCTCCCGGCTGTTCTGGGAGACTTGATCAGATGGAGTTGATAGCACTCTTGATCTGTGTGTGTCATTTTTGTTTTGGGGGAGATAACTCACTTGTGTATCCCTCATGAGAAATAAATGCAAAAGGACTGTGGAATTGAAATAATTCCAAAACAACATAATGGCAGCTCCACTCCTATTTTGTATGACCTTTGTGAAGGGTAACCGGCTTCAAAGCCTGATTCTCCCACTCTTCGCAGGAAGGGCCTGAGCGTGAACTCGGCAGCCTCGTGAAACCTGTGACATAGTCACTGTTGCTCTTGCTAGCTCAGGGGTCAGGTTGTGCTGATATGTGGCAGCATACTGAACCAAAACTTTTCTGGGGAATCCATCAGCGTCTACTAATTTACTATTGTAGTTTTTAAAGTTAAGTGTCTGGCCCTTGTGGTTGCAGAGATGACTTTCCAAATGAAGACTAGTACTAAATCTTCATCTAGATAGAAACAATAGATGTGAGAGACATATCAGCTTTCCTCATTTTGCTCAATGGGGTGCTGATGCTGAAATCTGAAGATAAAATGTTGACATTTAAGTTAACTATTTCATTGCTGATCATTTTGGCAGTAGCATCCAGATATTGTGTGTGGAGCTTTCCCTTCTCTCCCACTCTGACTTCTGGGGCTATTACATCTGGCAGTCAAAGGAGGAGAAAATAGCTCTTCATGTCCCCCACATAGAATAAAGTCCATAGTGTATTTTTCTAAATAATTTTAGATTGTTTCTGCTATTTATTTTTTTCTGTTTGTGTTTCCATCAGTATTAATTGTTATACTGTACAAACAATTGGCATGACCACAGTTTTGAAGAGCAGCAAAGATATTTCGAATGTGAATGTATCCATGTGGAAATGTGGGGGGAGAAGTAAAAGAAGTAAAACTCTAATGTTCACAGTTGAAGTCCTGTTAGTTGTGCCTGCCTTTCAATCTTAGGGGAAGTACATTCCCAACAGTAAACCCGGGTGAAACTTTGTCTGCTTTCTAAGCTGTCCTAGCTACCTGGATAATGGTAAAACACATTGCAGAATTCAGTATCATTGATGAGATGTAAAGATATCAACATCTATCGGTAGTAAATATGGACCCATTCAGTATGTGTTAAGGGTATAATTATATACATCATAATAGAGTAATCCTGTTCAGCACAGAAGGATGTCTGTATAAAAGGAGAACAAGTCACAAGAAGGCATAATTTGTCATGTTATCACATAAAGTTAAACTTACATGCAATTCTCTTTGGTTCTGCCATATCTTTAAATGATTTTGCAATGGAAGAAACCATGTTTAACACAAAACAAACAAACCTGAGGATTTAACCAGCAAGCTAGAAAATGATGATTAAAAACGAATAGCGACCAAAGAACTTCCTGATTGTTTACAATTAGCCGGTGTGCTTTATAGAACTGATCCAGAATTATTTTTCTTAGAAAGTACTGTATGTACGCTAATGGGTTTTTAAAAATAGCTCTAGCTGATTTCTCTTACATCTCAACTTTTAATTAGAGAATGTATTTGATAATTATGGTCCACCTGTTTAGGCTTTGCTCTGTTTATAAATGCTGCCTTAATACAGCACTGATCTTTCTCCGAGGTCTTGCATGGTAGTTTTCCTTTGGGTTTAAAGGAAATGATGATCAGCCTTATGCTTGTTCTGTTTCCAGGTGCCAGTAAAAGAGACTCTTTGGAAATGATAGCTCAACAAACAGACGTTTAATGTTCTACAGTGACCTACTACAGTTAGTCATCGATTGACTTTAAAATGTTGAGTGCTTAAAACCAGACCAAAATGCTAGCGAGTTTCTCGGGTTTCCTCAGTGGTTTGGTTTTGGGTTTTATTTTTCTTTGATGGGGAAAGAGGGCTACAGTGGAGGATCTAAACAGATATATTTGTTGTTTGTAACCTATTTTTTGTCTGTTTATTTTTTCCCCAATACCTGTTTGTTGCTGATGTAACATGAAATCAAATAGAACATTTTTTAATCTCTTGAAAGAAGGAATATCGTGCTGAAAGTCAGTGTATATTATGTAGTATAAAGAGCATGACTTTGAGTCAGGTTTGGTGCCCCATTATCAAAAAGTGACAGTTACAAAGTATTACAATTGCTTATTCACATAATTGATGCAAGTTTGTGAAATTCCAAAACTGTGCAAAAGCATCTGTAGTCTTGTTGAAAGAATAAATTTATTTTTAAAAGAACACATAAGTACTTCTTTAGAATTAGAAAAAATAATGATGTGAGCAATTCAGTACCCTGATGTGATTTTAAATTTGGTATAAGCTGGTGATTTAGGGGTTGTGAAAGTTCATTTTCAGATGTTTTGTTTTAGTACACTACTTTGACACGGGGGGGGGGGGAAGGCAAAATAAACAAAAACTATATTTTGCACTCTTGTTTTCTCTCTGCTGATTATGCAGCAACAGTAGTTAATTAACAGTATTATTCTCAGAGCTGTGCTGACATTATTGCCAGTATACTAGAAAGGAGCAAAAAAGCCATATAAATTGTGGGTTCAGTTAAAAGGGTGAAAAAAATTGATATTTGCCAAGTTAAAAGGGAGAAAATAGAGATTAGACCATAGGACTAACAGGATTCTTGGGTTCTATTCCTGGCTTTTTCCCAGACTCTCTTTGGGAGCTTGAACAAGTCACTTAAGCCTGTTCTACACTTAAGTTTTACCGGCATCACTATGTAAATTAGGGGAATGATATTTTTTTTTCTTTTTTTAACCAACATAGCTATGCTGATGGAAGCCCATGTGTAGACTTAGGGTATGCCTACACTGGAAACGTCAAAGCGCTGCCGCAGGAACGCTCCCGCAGCAGCACTTTGAAGTGCGAGTGTGGTCACGCGCGAGCACTGGGAGAAAGCTCTCCCAGCGCTCCTGGTAATCCACCTCCACGAGGGGATTAGCTCCGAGTGCTGGGAGCACAGCTCTCAGTGCTCGGAGCCTGTCCACACTAGCGCTTTAAAGCGCTCAGACTTGCTGCGCTCAGGGGGGTGATTTTTCACCCCCCTGAGCCAGCAAATTAAAGCGCTATAAAATAGAAGTGTAGACAAGCTTGCAGTTATACTGGCATAAACTCTATTGGCATGAGTGCTTTTAACTGCATCCACACAAGGGGTTTGTTGTTATAGCTAAACTGATGACTAAACCAGGAAAACACTCTGTGCTGATAAAGCCTTAAAGGGGCCTGATGTTTGTAAAGCCTGATTCAATTGATGGGATTTTAGGGTGGGATTTTCAAAGGCGCCTAAGGGGATTAGACCACCAATTCCCATTAACCCTCTTATGCCCCACTGAACATCTCTTAGTACTTATGTATCTGATTTGATGGTTCCATCAGGTACTTAGGGCTTGTCTACACTGGCGATTTACAGCGCGGCAACTTTCCCACTCAGGGGTGTGAAAACACACACACACCGAGTGCAGCAAGTTGCCGCGCTGTGAAGCGCCAGTGTAAACAGTGCACCAGCTCTGGGCGCTACGCCTCTCATTGAGGTGGAGTTTTTTTAGAGCGCTTTCCCAGCGCTGTGCTGCGACCACACAAGCCACGTTAAAGCGCTGCCATGGCAGTGCTTTAGCATTGCCAGAGTAGACTAGCCCTTAGGCTTGTGTGATTTTCTGACCTTCTGCGTCCCAGTTGAGTTGTTTATAAGATGTAGAACTCTTGTTTGTGGTGTGTTTGAGAACATTGGATGAAAGGCCCTAGGTAACTGAAAAGTGATATTATTATGACATGCTCCAAGACCCCTCTTCATTTCTTCCATAATACAGTTATCCTAATGGTAGCAAAAAGCACCCTCTGGATATACACAGACAGAAATAAATTCAAGTTTGTGGCCCTTCACGGGTTCTCAAAGACCTTGTTGAGAGTAAGCGTACTTTGCTGGTTGGTCAGGAAAGGCCTAAATCTTGGTACAAGGAGAGTCAATGCCATACTTTTCCAATTTGCTCTGTAGTGAGGAAGCTCAAGGCTAGTGAATTTGAAAGAGAGAGTGCCAAAACCTTTGGAGTAATTTGATTGGTGGTGCCTCTTTATTCATATGAGATCAGCAAATGACCTTGCAGCTTCAGAGATTTAAAAAACAACAACATATTTTTCAAGTTAGTAATGTTCTGAATGCTCCTCTTACACAGGTCATTTGGGTTTGGAGCATTATTCTAAAGCTGCTGGATTTTGCAATATTATATGCAGGTAACCTTTAAAACATGGGTTTATGTAGAGGTGAAATAGTATTTCTGTCAGAGTCTTGTATAACACTGCCAAAGGGTGAGTGAGAAGTTCAGCAGCAATAAATCCTGCCAATGTAGAGTGAGACTTCATGCCGTGCTAGGGAGCTCCAGTCCATCAGATAATTTCCATTGCCTGTGAAGTCTGCTTTTAGTCTTTTAAATGACTCGACATCTCTTCTCTCTCCGACCTGTCCTGTTTTCCCACCATCGTATGCTGACTCAACAGTAAGGCTATCTGTCGTTACACGCCACAGTGAAACGCCCACTGTGTCTACATTGTGGTGTGTAGCTGTGTGTGTGTCAGTGAAAGGCTCTGGCAGAGGGGTGACAGCAGGGAAAGGCTTCAGCCTCTCACCAGTTGGAGCCTTTCCATTCTGCCAGAGTTTCTCTGCAGCAGAGAGAGAGCTCCAGCAGCAGGGAGCTGGCAGAGCCTTTCCCCGCTGCCTCCAACCTGCCAGCACCTTTCTCTACTGCTGGAGTCTTCCTGCGATGGAGAAAGGCTTCTGTAGCAGGACACTACGCTGCTAAAAATAGCAGTGTTGATTGAGAGGCACAGCTTGGGCAAAAAGAGAGCTGTGTAGCCCACAACCTTTACACTCCTAAGCTGTGCCTCACTGTCTGCACTGCTGGTGGGCTACACAAGTATGTACGCTACATACTGCCGAAAGACGCATACGGTGTAGATGCACCTTAACTTTCAGGCCAGCCAGGTTTCCCACTTCATCAGCAGGACCTTAAAGGGCGAGAACTTGCTGTCTGTCCACATTTCCCACAGCTGGCAGGGTGACTGTAGGAGTGAGAAACTCACTGCCTGGCCCAGATATCTTTCTCTGGTATCAGAAGGGGAGGAAGCTAATAGCCAGGCTTCTCCCCTCTAGCCTCCCCCGCCCCCCCCCCCTTATGCTCTGACCCTGTATGCTGTGACAGCATAGAACACACTCCTCCACTCCCCTTATACAGATGGTCTAGTTAATGAGTAAATTTCTGAAGGAAGTAGAGATGTGAATCAGGGTGATTAACATAACATCCACAGCTATATTTTAAAAATCAGATCAAAAAGTAAATGCAGGAGCTGGATGTAGGATGATTTACGGGTCTTTAAAAAAAACAAACAAAAAAATGTTTTCTATCGAGACTTTTATATGATCCCCCCCCCAAAGTGTTGGGGCTGGGGGGTGTTTCAAGATAGGATAGATTAAAAAAATAAATTTTAATCATCCACTAAGTGCTTTCAGAGATTAAGGGTGTACAGATTATTGTCGTCCTACCATCCATGTTCTCTAAAATCAAGTTTCTTCACCTCCTGTCCACGGTGAAAGGCTCTTTTTCCTGTCTGCACAGTTATGCCTTTCACTTATTAAGCTTCTCTTGATGGTTTTATTTGATTCCCTCCTCCCTATCCATTCTGTTGATATATTCTTATTTACAATCCCATCACTCAGCAAGATGAAGGGAAGTTTGAAACCCTTTCCTGTAAAGCTTTTCACAGGGACAGAGTAATCCTGCCTGCAGACTCTGGTTTCTTTCCTGTTGAAACTTCAGACACTCATTTAAGAGAGGAAATGGTTTTTCCTCAATGTGTGTTAGAACCTGTTCTTCTGATGAGGATAAATTGAGGTACAAGCTAGATGTTAGGAAGGAACTTGAAATATTGGGCCCAATCCTCAGTCAGAATTTCACAGTGAAAGTCCACGTGATGTGCAAAGGTGGCTTTCACACTAATTTACACTCCCCTGATTCTCATGCTGCTCTGTGCAGGCTGTTTCTTCTGCAGCCTCTTCCCACTGAAGCCTGCTCTCTCTTATGCTGGGTTGAAATGGACAGAGAGCCAAAAATGCAGTTTAGGATGAGTGTGCCATTTGGGATGTCATAGAAGATTAGGGTTAGAAGAGACCTCAGGAGATCATCTAGTCAAACCCCCTGCTCAAACCAGGACCAACACCAACTAAATCTTCCCAGCCAGGGCTTTGTCAAGCTGGGCCTTAAAAACCTCTAAGGATGGAGATTCCACCACCTTCCTAGGTAACCCATATTCCAGTGCTTCACCACCCTCCTAGTGAAATAGTGTTTCCTAATATCCAACCTAGACCTCCCCCACTGCAACTTGAGACCATTGCTTCTTGTTCTGTCATCTGCTACTACTGAGAACAGCCCAGCTCCATCCTCTTTGGAACCCCCCTTCAGGTAGTTGAAGGCTACTATCAAATCCCCCCTCACTCTTCTCTTCTGCATACTAAATAAGTCCAGTTCTTTCAGCCTCTCCTCGTAAGTCATGTGCCCCAACCCCCGATCATTTTAGTTGACCTTCGCTGGACTCTCTCCAATTTGTCCACATCCTTTCTGTAGTGGGGGGCCCAAAACTGGACCCAATACTCCAGATGTGGCCTCTCCACTGCCTAATAGAGGGGAATAATCACATCCACTAAACAGAGGAGACCTCCTCTTACTCATTCAGGAGTAAGGGGCCTTTTCTCCAGAGAGAAAAAGGCCTCTCTTTCTGAAGCTGTCCTAGATCTGGTGGAGCACTTACAGTATTTGATGGAATGTAAACATATCTTGAGGTAACAAAATCTGAAGAGTTTAGGATGGAATTTGCCTGGCGACCTACCAAGGAAAGCATGCACTAGGAGCTCTTGCTCAAGAATATTCTAGGCTTCTCTGGTTCTCAAATGGGACTGAGCCCCTGGTATTTACCACGTGAAGTGTGTGATCTAGGTCACATTGAGGGGCATCTCCTTGAAGAAAGCGAATCTTTTTAAATGAAGTTCGGAGCCAAAAATCTCCAGACCAGGGAGGCGAGCAGCAGGAAATGGCAAGCCTTGCCTGTCTTAATGATTTTCTATACATCAACAGCCTCTATAACAGCAACAAAAAGGAAGTGGATTATCAAGAGAACAAGGTCTAATATTTTCCTCATCTCTCTCAGCTGTTAGTTTACTTTCCTTTCAAGATCTTGGATCCATAGAAGTGACACCTAGTAGAAGGAAGAAATAATTGAAGGCAAAGCTAAGGCCCTTCAGTGCAGCCTTGTATTGCATCCTCAAAGTAAAATCTAAGTAGTTTAGGTTGATCTCGATGGAGCAGCTCTAGTAATAGCTTGGTTAGTCCTGAAGGATGCAAGCTGCTTTCCCACCTTTTCAAAGACAAGGCTGTGTGGCTTGTTAGCAAAGCTTCCTTCACAATCATGATGGTTAGAAACATAATTTTGTTTTAAAATTCTCAGCAAATTCTACAGCTGCAAAACAGCAGGAGCCCCAAATATAAATGAGTTCCACTGTAACTTATGACTGTCCAAAGCAACAATCATATCAAAATAGCTACGCTGAAAAACTGGAAGGCAGTGGCTTGTGGCTGGATAGGTTAAACATATCTCATTCCATTCCTGGAATGCATTTATATTCTTTCTGGCAGTTTTCCTGAAGTTTTATAGGGATTCCCCAATGCAACAACAAGCAATCTTTCTTTTAATAGTATCACTGGATGCGTTGTAACTTGTGCCTAGACATACTCTGATCTGTTCAGATAAAACTTAATTGTACTTCTGACATTGCTCAATAAGGGATCTTTAAAACTCACCTAACAAACTAGAAGGGCTCTATTTTTAACATTGTTCCAAAGATGTGCAGTGGAACCTAAAAATATTACAGTGCATCAGTGAAAATACACTTTTTAAAATGTTTCATGGGAGAGCCAATAACAGCTGTTGGCCTACCAAGTAAAGAAAATTTATATTTTAAAAAACCTTTAATATTAAGAAGAGATGTTAGTCTGTTTTTAAAATTTCCATAAGCATAGGGCTGGCTTAACGAGAGAAATCTGTAATTATCCTACAGCACTTTTCACAGAGAAAAACTTTCAATGTTGGTGCCCCAGCAAAATTCCAATGAACATACTTATTCTCTTGCCCCTCAGTTCTTCCCTGAAATTGAAACTGCATAGGTTATCTTTTACCTTCTGTCCTATAGTGTCAAGCAGTATGATTGTGCACTATTCAACAGCGTGCTTTAGTAGCTAACATGGAAATTTCAGTTTGTGAAGTGGTTTGGGACCTTTTGGATTAAAGGCATCATATAAATGTAAAATGCAATGAAAATATTAACCAATAATTTCCACTGACATTGCTGGGGACTACTGACGATTCAACACTTTGAAAATAAGGCCACTTATTTAGGATCCTAAATTCAAGCTTTTTTTTTAAATATGGACCTATGTACTGAAAGTGCAAGTGTGAAAGTTTCCAAAGTGGGTGCCTCTTCCTTCTGCCCGAGAAGCTCACATTACCCTGACAGAATAATCTTTAAAAACACCATCAGCCCTTAATATATTTAGCTATTAAAGCCCTTGACAAAACCTCAGAACCCCTTTGCATCCTCAAATACAACGAAAGAAGAGATTGCTTTTATGGAAAGGTTGGGACTGTTCAAGATAAGAAGCCTCCTTCCCGAGCATATCTACTTTTACCCACTAATCTGCCCACAAAAACCAGCCCAGCATAAGGGTCATCCTCCAGTGCTGCAGAGCTCATGTGGGGGCTCATGCCTCACATGATCCCTGTTGCAGATTTAATAGATGAAGAGGGGTGCCAGTAAGGAGAATGGGAAGTTGATGTGATTGCAGAGCCATTGGCCGTTCTCTTTGAAAACTTGTGGCGATCGGTGGAATCCCGGACGATTGGAAAAAGGCAAATATAGTGCCCATCTTTAAAAAAGGGAAGAAGGAGAACCTGGGGAACTACAGACCGGTCAGCCTCACCCCTGGAAAAATCATGGAGCAGGTCCTCAAGGAAACCATTTTGATGCACTTGGAGGAGAGGAAGGTGAGCAGGAACAGTCAACTTGGATTCACCAAGGGCAAGTCATGCCTGACCAACCTGATTGCCTTCTATGATGAGATAACTGGCTCTGGATATGGGGAAAGCAGTGGATGTGATATATCTTGACTTTAGCAAAGCTTTTGATATGGTATTCCACAGTATTCTTGCCAGCAAGTTAAAAAAGTATGGATTAGATGAATGGACTATAAGGTGGATAGAAAGCTGGCTAGATTGTCGGTCTCAATGGGTAGTGATCAATGGCTCGATGTCTAGTTGGCAGCTGGTATCAAGCGGAGTGCCCCAGGGGGTCGGTCCTGGGGCCAGTTTTGTTCAACATCTTTACTAATGATCTGGATGATGGGATGGACTGCACCCTCAGCAAGTTCACAGATGACACTAAGATGTGGGGAGAGGTATATACGCTGGAGGGCAGGGATAGGGTCTAGACAAATTGGAGGATTGGGCCAAAAGAAACCTGATGAGGTTCAACAAGGACAAGTGCAGAGTCCTGCACTTAGGACGGAAGAATCCCATGCACCGCTGCAGGCTAGGGACCGACTGGCTAAGCACCAGTTCTGCAGAAAAAGACCTAGGGATTACAGTGAATGAGAAGCTGGATATGAGTCAGTAATGTGCCTTTGTTGCCAAGAAGGCTAACGGCATATTGGGCTGCATTAGTAGGAGTATTGCCAGCAGATCGAGTGAAGTGATTATTCCCCTCTATTCGGCACTGATGAGGCCACATCTGGAGTATTGGGTCCAGTTTTGGGCCCCCCACTACAGAAAGGATGTGGACAAATTGGAAAGAGTCCAGCGGAGGTCAACGAAAATGATCAGGGGCTGGGGCACATGATTTATGAGGAGAGGCTGAGGGAACTGGACTTGTTTAGTCTGCAGAAGAGGGGTGAGGGGGGTTGATAGCAGCCTTCAACTACCTGAAGGCGTGGTTCCAAAGAGGATGGAGCTCAGCTGTTCTCAGTGGTGGCAGATGACAGAACAAGGAGCAATGGTCTCAAGTTGCAGTGGGGAAGGTCTAGGTTGGATATTAGGAAACACTATTTCACTAGAGGGTGGTGAAGCACTGGAATGGATTACCTAGGGAGGTGGTGGAATCTCCATCCTTAGAGGTTTTTAAGGCCTGGCTTGACAAAACTCTGGCTGGGATGATTTAGTTGGTGTTGGTCCTGGTTTGAGCAGGGGGTTGCACTAGATGACCTCCTGAGGTCTCTTCCAACCCTAATCTTCTATGATGCTGTCTATCATAAACCAAGACTACTGTACATAATCTGGTCCTTCCTGTCCTCTGAAAAGGTAATACCTTCTCTCAACTTGGAGCACTTGCTTACCCACGTAAGGCGGAAAGAGGAATTTACCATCTCTGTTTCAAGGTTTCCGAAAAGATCACAAAAGTGGGGGGAAAGCACAATATCAGGACTTAACTTCAAGTGCTTAAATCAGCTCATCCAATTCAAGAAATTCAAGATGGAGGCCCTCCAATCAACCTGAGTAGTCATAGAGCTGGTGGAATATCTTACGTTGGTAGACCTGGAAGACTCATACCCTTCACATATGGATCGTGAAAGTTCAGAAGTATCTGGGATTTGCCATAGTTTTCCATCTCTGTTTTGTTTCCTGTGAAAATCTCAGTCATGCTGCCTCATTTCTCATAATCTGATCTGTGAAAAACTGAGAGGTGGGGGGGCATGGTTAGTTCACAAGAGTGGGAGAATTGGACTCCTGAGTTCTAATCTAGGCCGTGACACTGATCTTCTGCACCCTGGGACAACTCTCTTAATCTCTACCATTATTTGCCCATCTGTAAATTATACATAATAAAGGGTGTTGGGTGGATTATTTAATTGATGCTTGAAGAGTGCTTTGCCAATAAGATTGGTGCACATTGAGACATAGTGTAAAGCTTGCTTGTTCAATTAGGCCATTTAAAAACTTTATTTTTTCACTACTGTAAAATGACTTGCATTAGTTTTTAGGGTACACAGTGATTTTTATTGGGTCAATGATGAGGTTGACCCAGATGTGATTCTGAGCTGTTTTTTAATATACAATTGTAGGATTTCATGACGGTAGATACAATATATATGAATATAAATAAAACATGCTATATAAGTACTAAGTATTATTAATTTTCCAGGATACTCATAGGTACATAGTTCCCGAGGCATATTATCATCCTTATTATTCTGTTCTGTATCTTTTCTAGTATCCTTCCTGTACTGAAGATGTGGCCTTGCTAGCCATTTGCACACTGCATGACAATCTCTTCTGATTTCTGTTGTCCCTCTTTTCTGATGTATTCTGGTATCCTGCTGCTGGACATCCTGTTTCTTTCCCTCCAGTATTTTCCATTGGAATCTTTTCTTTATCACTGTGTTACATCTTGTAAACAACAGGACATTAGTCCCCATTTTCAGTCTTCAGCTCTGTCCTCATTACTAAGATTTCTTGGTTTAGGTATTGTATAGTTCTAATTTATCACTTTAGGTCAGCTGACATTTCCATTCTTGTTCTGAGCCCAAAGATGAATTTTTGGGGAAAGTGTAGGCCAAATCTCTTAAGCTGTTCTTGAGTTTGGTAAGTTTGGGGCGGAGGGACTTTTCACACTTCAAGAAAATGATTTTTGCTCAGACATGAACAGATTAAAAATGACTGAACTTTGCATGTGAATCTTTCTGGTAGTCTAGATTTCTTTGATAACTAGTTCATTTAGTTATTTACAAGCAGATACATTAAAACAATTCAGTGATAAACCTGTGAACACTTTTTCATTTTGTGCACTGTAGGTACTTTGCCAACAGTAGAAGCAGCAGTGCTTGCTACAGTATATTAACATCTATATAGAAAGTTTTTGGCTTTCTGTACTGGCAGAGTTCATTCTGCTTATAAATCCCGGAAGGGCAAACTGTGGCATTTACAATGTCTGCTGGTGAATCCAAGCTTCAATAGCTCTAGATTTAAAAAAAAAAAAAAACCATGCAAATGAAAGTATAAAAATGTATATTACTTGTAATACTAAGGTTAAAAGGTTAGGAAGTGGAAGAATTTATAGGTCTCATTGCAATATTAAACTTGGCTAGTTATATCAGTTACATCTTGTTTTCCTGTGTTTCCTTTTGAATGCATACTTTAATAAAACGTATTAAATGCATACCAGACATATAGGACAAGCAATATGACTGAGGCCTGGTCTACACAACACAGGTCGACGCAAGGTGGGTCAGGTAGGCAGGAAGCTGCCCCTCTGATTTAAAGCCCTGCCAATTTTTGAAATTCCTTTTCCTGGTTGCCTGGCTTGACAAGCGCATACGATAGCTCTCCATTGTTAAGTGTAGCTTCCCAGCTGACCATCCCAGCTATGCACTCCAGACACGCTCCTGCCTGGAGTAGACAGGAGATATCGGCTCTCCTGGGTTTGTGGGGAAAAGAGGCTGTGAGGTACATCTCTGATCCCACATTTCTATGGCCGGACATCTATGAGCAGATTGCTCAGGGGATACAGGAGAAGGGCTACAGCAGGGACTAGCCGCAGTGCCGCGTGAAAGCCAAGGAACTGCGTCAGGCATACTAGAAGGCCAGGGAGGCCAACAATTGATATGATGCAGAGCCGCAGGCCTGCCACTTTTACAAAGAGCTACGTGCCATCTTGGGCGGAGACCTCACCCTCTCCTCTGAGAGAGCACTGTGGATACTTCTGAGGAGCCTGAGTCACAGGCCTCTGCCATGAACAATGGGGAGGAAGAGATAGGGGAGGAGGAGTATGGGGGACAGGCAACTGGGGGATCCAGCTGTGCAGCAAGCCAGGACCTGTTTTTGACTCCGCTGCAGTTCAGCCAGTCCCGACAATTGATCATGGGTGAGCCATATGCATGGAAAAGGAACTTCTGGTAAGTGTGTTGTTTACTTTGAAATTACAGGGAATGCACACCCAAAGTAGCAGGACACATCTTTTGATTTGCTCATTTTTAATTGTGCTAGAAGAGATAGTGAAACAAACGAGAGGTAGAGTTGCTATCTGCTTTTCATTCCCCCCCTAGTGTTAGGTAGTGGGGTCTACATGGAGCAGTTTGTTTATGTACACCAAGATGTCCCATGAATCTTCCGTAGAGATCTTGATGAAACTTCCATGGAGGTAGTCTGCAATCCTCTGCCGAAGGTTTCTGGGGAGGGCTGCCTTATTTCTTCTGCCACAGTAGGACCCTTTCCCATGCCACTTAGCGATTACTTCAGCAGGCACCACTGCAGCACACTGGCTGGCAGCATATGGGTCCGGGCGACATCGGGATGCCAGCAGCAGCTGTGTGTTCTCTGCCACTATTACCCTCAGGAGTGAGATATCAGCTAAAATCACTACTGCCTGTGTGGAAAATGGTGTCCTAATCTGTTCCATTGGCATATACACCTACAATCATGCCAGTGAGCTGTTCTCTCATTTCCCCAACCCGCCCTACCACCCTGCCCCCGAGGGCTATACTCACCACGGCTGGTGCTATGACCAGCACTGTGCATTATCAGTCCCAAGCAGAAGAGAGACTGTAGTGGTTACAACTTCTGGAGAGCACGGGGAGTGAGTTCAGTCTCTTAAGTTTTGATTTCCATCGTGAATACACTGGCAGTGGTAGCTCTGTGTGCTGCAGCTGCTGCATTGCAGCCTTCAGAATCTTCCCCCTCCACACCCATGGAATGCCTGAGCCAGATAAGGAGAAGAAAGAAGGCGGCTCGGGATGACATGTTCCAGGAGATCCTGCAAGCCATTGGAGCTTGGAGAATCACTCCAGCAGACAACATGGACAAGGTTAGAGTAGAGAGAAGAAAAGGAGAGGGGCGTGCATCAGGAGATGCTTGTGCTTCTCAGACAGCAAACAGATGCTGCAGACTCTGGTGGACCTGTAGGTTCAACACTCCTGTGCTCGCCCCCCTCTGCAGAATATAAAAAGCTCGATATCAGGATCTCCCTATACCTCCCCCCCCCCCCACCCCCCCGACAACATTCAACATGGCATCAGGGTCAGTGCGCTACCCTTATCACTCCTCCGAGGGGATATTACTGAAAATAACAGCTTCACATACTCTGATCTGTGAAAGACACGGTTGGTGTATGTGTACCTGAAATGGAAATGACTGTTCTTTCCCCTTCATAAGTTCTGTTCGGTTAATTTATTAAGTTTTATCAAGTTCTAATTTTTTTTATTTGCCTGGTTCATGTTATGGAATAAAATTCTATTTTTTTGGAACATAATTTATCTTTATTAGTTCACAACGTATGCTGGCTGGTGATGAACTGGTCTGACAGCAATCAATTCCCTGTTACTGCACTGTGTCACAGAACGCATAACACCATTCGCAAACAATATTAATAGGTGCATTGATGATGTTGGATTCCTACATACACAGCAATCACTACAAGATTCATTCCAGGCCACAAAAGAGAGAGGCCATGTAGAGCCTATTACAGCAACACACACTGCTCTGGCTCACTATTAAAATGGTCTTTCAAAGCCTCACTGAGCCATATAGCTCTATGTTGAGCTCTTCTAATAGCCCTTCTATCTGGATGTTCAAATTCAGCTGACAGTTGCTCTACCTCTGCAGCTGGGGGAAACTTTTCCCCCTTTGCTTCACAGATACCATGCAGGACCATTGAACCAGGTTGCCTCAGTCAGCCGGATCCAGCCTTCGCATGCAATGGGTAGACAGGCCCTAACTCACCGAGAGTCTCATACTCATCGGCTACCCTCACCTGGTTTAGCCCGCCAGTCGAGATAGTCTCTGGGGTGTGGCCGCTGTCACATGCTGACAGCTGCTTGGAGCCACAGGTGAGAGCTGGGTGTCAAGTGGGGACCAAAGTGGATGAGCTACTCCTAGGAGTACGACTGCTCCCCCATCAGAGGTACTACCCCTCCCTGACAACCCCATACACCCCAGGCGGTGACAGCAAGCGTTGTGGAATGCTTAAGAGCACGACAAGACACGTAGGCGTCCTGGTCATCCACTGCGCCCTGCCCTATCTCCAGCTGTCTCGACTTCTGTCCTGCCACTGGATACAGATAGGAACTGGGAAGAGAGAGTGAGGCTGACGTCGCACAACTCTCCCTCACTTTAATCCAATTCATGCGCAAGTCTCGACATCATATATCATATTACATCATATCAAGTCCTGTGGCGATGGGTGAGCGACGAAGCAGCAGGTGTGGATACACTGGGAGCTGTAGCCGCGGACCTGCACATAGGCGGCTCAGGCATAATGGTCGTTCCTCACTGACCGAAGCAGCAGTGGAGCTCGGCATCTTCTTGAGCGACTGAGCAGCCCTATTCAGGATTGCACTGCTCACCTCCGTAGAACGAGGAGGGGGCTAGAAAAGGTGCCCTAAACATTGCCTGCTTCACCTTACCCTGGCCAGCACACCACGGCTGGCGGGGATCCCACAAAAGCGGTCGAACAAAAACAAAACTTAGAGTGACACCGATCACTATTGGCCCATGGAATGTGCGCACGTTACTGGACAACATCACGGCAGTCAGACTGGAGAGAAGAACAGCACTTGTCGCTCGAGAGCTCGCACACTACAACATTGACATTGGAGCCCTTAGCGAAAGTCGCCTTGCTAATGAAGGACAGCTGTCCGAGTCAGGCGGTGGCTCTACATTCTTCTGGAGTGGCCGCAGCAGTGATGAGTGTCGCGAATCTGGAGTTGGCTTCGCCATCAAGAATCATCTTGTTCGGAAACTTGCCAGTTCCCCCAAGGGTATGAATGACCGGCTCATGACAATGCAGCTTCCGCTTCAAAAAGGAAAACAAGCTACTTTGATCAACGCATATGCTCCTACAATGACCAACCCAGAGGATGTGAAGGATAAATTCTATGAAGAACTAGATACTCTATCATCAGTGCACCGCACAGACAAGCTGATTCTGCTTGGCGATTTTACCGCAAGAGTCGGATGCGATGCCGCAGCCTGGGAAGGAGTCATGGGGAAAAATGGAGTGGGAAAGTGTAACAGCAATGGCCTGTTACTGCTGAAAACTTGTGCAGCACATGACCTTCTGATCAGCAATACCGTCTTCCGCCTTGCTACCCGTAACAGGACTTCGTGGATGCATCCCTGTTCCAAGCACTGGCATTTGATCGATTATGTCATCATCAGGAGAAGGGACAGACAAGATGTCAGGGTTACAAAAGCTATGTGTGGCTCTGACTGTTGGACGGATCATAGGCTCATAGTATCCAAAATGAAGCTCCGTATCATGCCGAAGAGACGACCACAAGACTGTAAGGCTCTCAAAAGGATCAACGTGTCGAAGCTGAAGAACAGCCGCATCACTGAAAATCTAGCGGAAGATCTAGAGAATGAGCTTGCTGATCTTCGTATTGAGGATGACGCTGAGAGAGACTGGGAGCGATTCTGCAACACTGTCCATACAGCTGCATCGAAGGTATTGGGGCCCTCCACATGCAGGCGGCAAGACTGGTTTGACGAAAATGATGCAAAAATCCAGGCCTTACTTGCTGAGAAGCACCGCCTGCATCGTGCATATCAAAACGATCCATCCTCAGCGACAAAGAAGACCGCCTTTATCAACGCTCGTAGAACAGTACAGAACCGACTGCGCAAAATGCGGGACTTGTGGCTGAGCGCCAAAGCAGATGAAATACAGGCATATGCGGATAGGAACGACTATAAGCAGTTTTATGAAGCCCTCAACACACTCTATGGTCCACAGTCTTCTGGGAGCTTTCCCCTCCTGAACTCTGATGGTACTGTGCTCCTTACAGAGAAGACGCAGATTCTCCAGAGATGGGCTGAACACTTTGAAGCAATTCTCAATCGCCCCTCAGTCATCAATGATGAGACCATTGACAAGATGCCCCAGGTTGCAGTCAATGACTCCATGGATGTTTCACCAGAAGAGGACGAAGTGAAGAAAGCTATCAAACAGCTGTCAAGTGGCAAAGCCCCAGGGTCAGATGCCATACCAGCAGAGGTGTACAAAGTCGGTGGACCCGTGCTGCTACGGAAACTCACTGAACTGTTTCAGTCCTTCTGGAAGCAGGGAACCATTCCACAAGAATTTAGAGACGCGTCCATCTTGCACCTCTATAAGAGGAAGGGCAATCGCCAGGTATGCGACAATCACCGTGGAATCTCGCTGCTTTCTACAGCCGGGAAAGTTCTTGCACGGGTTCTGTTGAACCGATTGATCACTCACCTGGAGAAGGGCTTACTGCCAGAATCACAGTGTGGCTTCCGCAAGGGACGTGGGACTATTGACATGATCTTCGCTGTGCGTCAGCTACAGGAGAAATGTCAAGAGCAGAATCGCGAACTCTACACAACTTTTGTGGACCTCACGAAAGCATTTGACTCTGTCAGTCGCCAGGGCCTGTGGAGGATCATGTCGAAATTTGGCTGTCCAGACAGATTTATACGAATGGTACGTCAATTTCATCACGGTATGATGGCTCGTGTCCTGGATAACGGTGAAACATCTGAGGTCTTCCCAGTCACCAACAGCGTCAAGCAAGGGTGTGTTTTAGCACCCACTTTGTTCAGCATGATATTCTCTGCCACTCTGACTGATGCCTTTCAACACTGCACTGAAGGAGTAGGCCTGAAGTATAGAACTGACGGGAAACTATTCAATCTGAGGCGACTGCGTGCCATCACCAAGGTGAAGGAAACTGTACTTCGAGACTTTCTCCTTTGCCGATGATTGTGCTCTGAATGCTAGTACAGAGCCAGACATGCAAGCCAGTATGGACAAGTTTTCAACTGCATGCAACAACTTCGGTCTCAACATTAACATCAAGAAGACTGAGGTCATGCACCAGCCAGCTCCCCACGCTCCGTACTCAGAACCGTCCATCACTGTAAATGGACAGAGACTTCAGACAGTGGACCACTTCACGTACCTGGGCAGTACCCTTTCCCGAGCATTGTCAATCGATGATGAAGTAAACTGCAGAATTGCTAAAGCCAGCTCTGCATTTGGCCGATTGCGCTTCAGCGTTTGGGAACGTCGAGGGATCAGCCAACCAACGAAGCTGAAGGTCTTCCAACTCTGCTGTATGCCTGCGAGACGTGGACTGTCTATCGGAGTCATGCACAAAGGCTCAATCACTTCCACATTTCCTGTCTGCGAAAGCTTCTAAAAATCAGATGGCAGGACAAAGTGCCTGATACTGATGTCCTTACTAGAGCCAGTCTGCCGTCAGTTCACACATTGCTGATGAGAGCCCAGACCAGGTGGGCCGGACATGTCGTGAGAATGTCAGACGAACGCATTCCTAAACAGCTCTTCTATGGAGAACTCACTCGGGGAAAGCGCTCCCATGGAGGACAAAAGAAGCGGTTCAAGGACATGCTGAAGACCTCTTTGAAGTCCTTCGAGATCAACACCGCCACATGGGAAACCTTCACACTGAACCGTCCAGCATGGCGCAGCCTCATTCACACAGGCAGTAATACCTCTGAGGCAAGGCGTATTGCTGAGGCTGAAAAAAAGCGTGAGCTGCGCAAGTCCAGAGCTGCTCGTACATCATCGACAGTGCCATTACATGTCTGCCCGACGTGTGACAGGACGTTCCATGCCCGAATCGGACTGATCAGTCATCTTCGGACGCACAGAGCCCGGTCATCGAAAGAATGAGTGGTTGAGGTCTTCATCGATAACGATGGACGAACATCATCATCACCACCACCATGCAGGACATAGCAGGCAGCTATAACCATTGAGCTATTTTGCTCACTGAGATCCAATCTTGTAAATAAACAATGCCAGTGTTATTTACTCCTTCTCATAACACAAGAACCAGGGGTCACCAAATGAAATTAATAGCAGATTTAAAACAAACATAAAGTGGTTTTTTTTTTTTTTTTTTTTTT
>NW_020664456.1:632222-740012 GCF_002925995.2 Terrapene triunguis | reverse complement strand
CGTTTGGGAACGTCGAGGGATCAGCCAACCAACGAAGCTGAAGGTCTTCCAACTCTGCTGTATGCCTGCGAGACGTGGACTGTCTATCGGAGTCATGCACAAAGGCTCAATCACTTCCACATTTCCTGTCTGCGAAAGCTTCTAAAAATCAGATGGCAGGACAAAGTGCCTGATACTGATGTCCTTACTAGAGCCAGTCTGCCGTCAGTTCACACATTGCTGATGAGAGCCCAGACCAGGTGGGCCGGACATGTCGTGAGAATGTCAGACGAACGCATTCCTAAACAGCTCTTCTATGGAGAACTCACTCGGGGAAAGCGCTCCCATGGAGGACAAAAGAAGCGGTTCAAGGACACGCTGAAGACCTCTTTGAAGTCCTTCGAGATCAACACCGCCACATGGGAAACCTTCACACTGAACCGTCCAGCATGGCGCAGCCTCATTCACACAGGCAGTAATACCTCTGAGGCAAGGCGTATTGCTGAGGCTGAAAAAAAGCGTGAGCTGCGCAAGTCCAGAGCTGCTCGTACATCATCGACAGTGCCATTACATGTCTGCCCGACGTGTGACAGGACGTTCCATGCCCGAATCGGACTGATCAGTCATCTTCGGACGCACAGAGCCCGGTCATCGAAAGAATGAGTGGTTGAGGTCTTCATCGATAACGATGGACGAACATCATCATCACCACCACCATGCAGGACATAGCAGGCAGCTATAACCATTGAGCTATTTTGCTCACTGAGATCCAATCTTGTAAATAAACAATGCCAGTGTTATTTACTCCTTCTCATAACACAAGAACCAGGGGTCACCAAATGAAATTAATAGCAGATTTAAAACAAACATAAAGTGGTTTTTTTTTTCTTTTTTTCACACAACGCACACTCAACCTGTGGAATTCTTTGCCAGAGGATGTTGTGAAGGCCAAGACTATTACAGGGTTCAAGAAAGAAATAGATAAGTTCATGGAGGATAGGTCCATCAATGGCTATTACCAAGGATGCTCAAGGATGGTGTCCCTAGCCTCTGTTTGCCAGAAGCTGGGAATGGGCGATGAGATGGATCACTTGATGATTCCCTGTTCTGTTCATTCCCTCTGGGGCACCTGGCATTGGCCACTGTCAGAAGACAGGTTACTGGGCAAGATGGATCTTGGTCTGACCCAGTATGGCCATTCTTATGTTCAGTGACCAAATGACCAAAGGCACATTCTGCACCTGCTGAGTCTATAGTTGAAGTGCTCCTTTGTGCTGTCAAGTTGACTGGTGTACGGCTTCATGAGCCATGGGAGGGGGTAGGCTGAGTTTTCTAGGATCACTGTTGGCAGTTCAATATTCCCAATGGTAATCTGCTGGTCAGGAAAGAAAGTCCTTCCTTGCATGTTTTTGAGCAATCTTATGTTCTTAAAGATGCATGTGTCATGCACCTTCCCTGATCAGCCCACACTGATGTTGGTAAAGCATCCCTGGTGATCCACCAGCGCTTGTAAACAGTGTCCCTTGAGGTGGGTTTCCTGACTCCATAATGATTCCTGACAGATCAGTAGCAATCTGGCAGTGCAAGTTTCCACCGTGTAATCACCATTCGCTTCTCAGCTGTCAGTAGAGCTCTCAATTTGGTGTCCCTACGCTGACAGGGACTGTGGTGAGCCTTGTGCATCAGTAAGTTCTGCAGTCACTGCTAGTCATCCCAAACCTGCACTGCAATGCACTCCTACAAGTCAGTGCTTGTTTCTTGGGCCCAGAACCGGTGCTCCACCATTTCCAGGTGTTCTGTGGACTCTGCCAACAACCTTGAATTGTTTCTTTCTGTGTCCCACAGCAATTCAGCCTCCAAAAAATCATCATGTTCCCCAGTGCTCCTCTTGCAGCTCTACAAATACTGCAGGATCAGGCACCTGTTGCTTGCAGCACTCATGACAATAGTGAAGAGCTCTGCAGGCTCCATGCTTCTGTCAGCTGGCAGACAGCGAGGAGGGATGCACGGGTTTGTGGGGCTTCAAAAAGAAGGCATGAAATATTATGGGCTCCGGATTAAATTATGTGATGGAGAACACGGTATTATGGGAAGTTGACCTCATGCTCCCAGTCACCCCTGCATAACTCATTTCAACCCCATCAGGCATTTCGAGAACTTCCCAGAAGACCCTGCACTGGAAGGTGGCGAGTGCACAGTTGGATACCTACCCACAGTGCACTGCATTCTGCATTGATACAAGTGCTCCTGGTAAGGATGCGCACTACCGATACAGGGAGCCAAGTGTGCGCGCACACACAAGCAATTTAAAAACTGCAGTGGCTGTGTGCTGATGTAACTTAGGTCAACATAGTGTAGACATGGCCTGAGTTAGCATTATTATTTACTAAACACTGATCAGGATTATGGGTATGGACCCATGTTTTCAAAGACCCCTTTTCTGACATACTCTGCTGCATATAGGCAGTCTGTACAGATAAGCACTTTGCCCACATCACCATAGTATCTGAGCCCATTGCAATCATTAATACATTAAATGAATGCACCCACTTTTTACAGATGGTGAACTGAGCACAGGGTAGATTAAGTGATGTGCCAAAAGTCACACAGGAAATTTAGAATATCCATAAATCTTTCCTGTTTGGATCAGCACTTTCAAAAGCCTTGGGTTAGATACCCAAATAAGCGGTGTGATTTTTTTCCCCCCAGAGATGTTTATCACATGCACCCCTTGTTGAATATGTACAGCTTCCATTATCTTCACTTCTAAAAATAAGACAACATATTTAGATGGATAAATGTAGGCATCTAAATTGGCAGATGATGTCCTTAGTTTTCTATGCACCCGCAGGAAAATAGAGATTTCAAAATGTTGTTTGAGTTTCTAGATTGGTTGAAAATTAGCTGAGAATACTGCATGGGCAAAGTTCCATCTATGAAAGTTAGAGTGGCTTTTTTTTAAGACAGCATGGTAGTTCTCATCTAGGGTTGGACTATAAAAGTAATGGGAGCAGAGGGGAAGCCCCTGTTAAGGGTTTAACCCTATTGCTTTATTAGGACATTGAATAGGATGTGTGAGAGGGAGAGGTTTGCCAAGTAGCCAGCCTCGCTGGATCTGATCCCTCAAAGTACTGTGACAGTCATTTGTACCAAGGAATACGAGAGTTGACAGGGTCTGGGAGACCAGGACTTCACAGCAGTGAAATTGTCCTTGGTGACAATGGTCTTGGAGTATGTTGATTTTCCTTTTTTTTGTAGGTGGCACAATGCTATCTGGGCAGCCTCATGGATGTCGGTGCTATCCGCTGGGGCCACAACAGCATAGCTCTGCATGGCCTGTTCCCGTATTTGCTTGTCCGTGGGGACGCTGATTGGTTACTGATCTTGCTGAGCAGTATTGCAAGGAAATACCACAGATGTAAGTTTGCTGCAGAATGGCTGATACCAGTGGTGTCCCAAATAGTCTGCTTATACACCTCTACACCGATATAACGCGACCTGATATAACACAAATTCGGATATAACGTGGTAAAGCAGTGCTCCGGGGGGGCAAGTTCGATATAACGCAGTAAGATTTTTGGCTCCCGAGGACAGCATTATATCGAGGTAGAGGTGTATGAGCCTATAGATGGGGTACCAAGGACCATGCTGATCTTAATTGGCACTGGGAGGAAATAGCTGGGCTTGGTCATGCTCTCCAACCATCTTATAGTTCAATGCAGAGTTGGTGGACCATCACCTTGTTCAGCCTGTACCTCTGCAATGCTTGCACCTCTGATATTTGCAGGAAGCTCTTGTATGGCTGGTAGACCTTATGTGAAGGATAAGGGTGTGTCCTCTTCTGCAATTTGCACTTCCTTAGTCTTCTCCTAATATATGAGCTCAGCATCACTGCTTATTCCTCACCTTCCTCTCCCTGACTCCTGTTTGCTGCATCCTCCCCAGCATCTCCTCTGGCTTGTTCCCTTCTCTGACCCCTAAATCCATGTCTGTCTCTTTCCTGCAACATCATTCCTCCTGAATATTTCCTTCTCTCCCTGTCTCTTGTTCAGATGTATGTGTTTAGGGAGCTGAGGGGTGGAGAGGGTTGTGCTGCTGCTTCTTGGAACCAAGCAGCATACACAGCATCCAAAGGAGTGATTTGGGAAGTACTTTTACCGGTGTCTTCTGTGTCTTCTACCGGTAATTCTACCGGTGTCTCTGGATGATGCATGCCTGAGTCACTACAAGCATGTGTGCATCTAAGTCTGGATGCCGATCTTGCATTTCTGAAAGTTGATTTTTGACACTTATCCCTGAGACCACTCCCCCATCCCACCTGTTTGCATTATCTCCATTTTGTCATGAACATGGTCTGGATGTGCCCATCAGTCTCCTCTGAAAATCTCGTGTGCTCCAATCTTCCACTAGCACTAAAACATAACTACCCACGGGGGGACTTGCACATACACAGATATTCAAATACTTGCACCCTCATACCTGAAGCAACTGTAAAGGGTCCGAATTACATACATCTCTTGAATAAAATGAACACCCAGTACCGTAACACTAAATGCTACATATGTGCAAAGAAGCTGAGTTGTGGTTTCTGTGGGAACTGTAAGTGAATCTCTTCGGTTTTGTGTGTCTAAATCCTTAACTTAGTGTTGTATTTATATAGGATTAGGGTGGTTTTTTGGTTGAATATCCTTACATTCAGAACTTTCTGAATCAGGTAGCTCTGTATCCACAGCTAAAAAGCAACTGGATTTCCAGCGGGAGTCCTAGGATATTTCTCTCTCTCTCTCTCTCTCTCTCTGAGAAATCACAGTGCACCCGATGTAACATTCCATCAGTATCCGAGCTTGCACAGCTGTTTTGTAGGGTCCACAGTTAGGGGTAGAATGAGAGCCAATAATGGCTTCTTACATAGCAGAGTGTGCGGATAAACAAAACTCCCAATACAATCTTACTTTCTTTTGCTTACTGCTGCTTCTGCCTTAAGCCAAGAATCCTACAATGTACCCTATTTTAGATGATTCCAAAACCTCCTCTTTTTAATACGTGGTGTAGTTATACATAGACCAGTCCTAAATTTCTCAGCCTCCTTAAATACGTGTGAATTCCTCACTTTACCTTAAATACATGTGAATTCCCTAACCTTATAAAACAGTTTACCTGAAAACCATTTTAGCATTGCCTAGTCTAGTGCATTGTCTATGATCACCTAGGTCTCTACTTAGTTTCCAGAGGGCAATCAGTTATTTATTTAAATCATTCAGTAGTTAAATTACACTATCTTATTATAGTTCTATACTGTACATTAATGGTTTAATTAACCATAATTTTTAAAAATCTCACTGTTGTATGTGTTGCTTGATTTTTACTCAGCCTATTTGTTATTTTTATAATTGTTGCCTGACTATTCATTTCTCCCTCCAAATTCACAATTTTTTGAAAGCTTTTGGATGTTGCGCTAAACTTCTAGCTATTCATGGTTCTGTTAAATATGTAAGTGTCCTTTTTAGACATGGATTTTTTTAGACATTTCCCCCTTCCCCACAAGCTCTCCAGTGTTGTGTTCTTAATGTAGACTGACTTTTTTTGGAATCAAATTTTGGGTTAGATACCATTGACATTTAGGCTCTTGGTTTTATACTCAATGTGATGGCTTTCACCGTTTGTCGTTTGCCTGCTCAGTTTTTTTCAAGCTTTCTTAAACCTTTGCAGATGACTTTTAAAATAGGCAGGCATGTATATATAAGAAGTTTCCATCCCCTTTGAATATATTTATTTTGTATTTTTATATTTGGAAGAGAATGGGGTACCTGTTCTGATCCTGTAGTGCAGATTTTGTTAAAATTTTGTCATCTATGATGATGTGTCCTTCATGGGTCAGTGCATGTATCCATTTGAGTTGTCTCTGGCTCATCTTGGGCCTGACACTGAGCACTGCTGAGTACCTCACAATCTTCAGAGTTGCGAATGCTCAGAATCTTTCCAGGATCAGGCCCTTGAACACTTTTCTTCAAGTTAAATTCTTGGAGTGGGGCTGGTGGGGAAGAAGTGCTGAGACGTGAGATCTTTCCCATAGATACTGCATTTCCACACAGATTCTCCAATGACAGCATAGGGCAAATCTTAGTGCTTGCTTTGTGTATCTCCTTTTCCAAGTCCATTGTTTGGTGTTGAATCACACTGTGGTTCAACCTTCTCTCTCTACTCCACCCCAAGAAACAAATTAATATCCTTAGATCCCAAATAAATCTTTGATTTTATATGGTTATAATAGAAATATCCTAGAAAACAATTCATATACTTCTAAGCTTGCCTACCTAGTCCTCTGTAGAAGAGTGGAAAAGGAAGAGTCCATTGAAAATGCCAGGTTGTAGTTCACAGATAGCAGTATTTAAGTGGCTTGCTATAATCATATTAGGATAGAATTCACTGAATTCTTTATTTTTACACTGCACTAGAATAGACTGTTACTGTTTTCCCCCCCTCCCTCTTGCTTTGATGATTAGCTTCAAAACTCACCCAGCATAAATGCTAGAGTTCTGCAGCAATGTACTCAGAAACTGGTGTGAAAAGAGTCTGAGTTGGACTTTTGTGTCCTTGCACATGAAAGCTCTGGTGCTTTCCTAATAGAGTGAAAATGAGACTACTGCTGCTCTATAAGAGGTCTGTTCTAGCCACATTTCTCTGCAGCTTGGCAGATGGTGGCATGTCAATGGTTTCTTATTGATTGGTTGAAATTGCCTCAGGGTAGTAGGAGGAAAGGTCCTTAAAAATGTGCTTCAGGTCCCTTTTTTTGTTTGTTTTTTCTTTTCTTTTTTTTTTAAATACATTTATAAAATATTTCTGTTTAAATCAGAGGAATGGCTGGTAATCAAAATACTGAAGTTATCTGCAAGTAAAAAATAACAGTCCTGAAACCCTTAAATATATTTATTATCTCCAAGATCAGCAAGCCAAGAATATTTTATTTACTAAATGATTACGTTTCAGTGTTAGAAAAGAAGTGACATTTTAATTAATATTCAAGACATACGGTGAGTGAGAAAATAAGCTCATTTCATACATCCAGAAATGGATGGAAATAACCTTTCTTCCCCATATAGAAAGTGGGGTGGAAAATTAATATATTCAAGAAGGTTAAATCATAACTGCATCACTTAATATTATTTAACAGACAAAACAGAATATCGCGTGTGTGTGTGTGTATGTGTATATATATATATATATGTATATATATAGCTTAACCCAGTGCAAAGTATTCATAGACACATCCGTGTATGAAAGAATATAGTAGTGTAGGTAATACTATGTATTTGACAAGTCAAAATCACATGTTCATATGGTTTGTCACATTTTAATAAAATAGAACGTTTGGAAAATAACATGACCTTTACTTTCAGTAAATAACCTTATTAGGTCCTGCTCCCACTGAAGCCAGTTGCAATGGGATTTCAGTGGGATTCAGTTCTGGCCCATAATAAATAACACTCTTGTGTGATTTCTTTTTGTTTTTCATTCTTCCCCCACACCACCGATTTGTGCTTTAAACTTTAAAATGTGAATTGTAAGCTCTTCAGGACAGGGGCTGTCTTTGCTACGATAAGGTAGGTTCATAACTGGTTGGAAAACCATTCCCAGAGAGTAGTTATTAGTGGTTCACGGTCAAGCTGGAAGGGCATATCGAGTGGGATCCCTCAGGGATCAGTTCTAGGCCCAGTTCTCTTCAATATCTTCATCAATGATTTAGATAATGGCATACAAAGTACACTTAAAGTTTGCGGACAATACAAAGCTGGGAGGGGTTGCAAGTGCTTTGGAGGATAGGATTAAAATTCAAAATGATCTGGTCAAACTAGAGAAATGGTCTGAAGTAAATAGGATGACATTCAGTCAGGACAACTGTGAAGTACTCCACTTAGGAAGGAACAGTCAGTTGTACGCATTCAAAATGGGAAATGACTGCGTAGGAAGGAGTACTGCGGAAAGGGATCTGGGGGTCATAGTGGATCACAAGCTAAATATGAGTCAACAGTGTGACACTGTTTCAAAAAAGCGAACCTCATTCTGGGATGTATTATCAGGAGTATTGTAAGCAAGACACACGAAGTAATTCTTCCACTGTACTAAGCACCAATTAGGCCTGAACTGGAGTATTGTGTCCATTTCTAGGTGCCACATTTTGGGGAAGATGTAGACAATTTGTAGAAAGTCCAGAGAAGATCAACAAAAATGATTGAAGGTCTAGAAAACATGACCTATGAGGGAAGATCGAAAAATTGGATTTGTTTAGTCTGGAGAAGAGAAGACGGGGGGAGACGGGACATAACAGTTTTCAAGTACATAACATTTTGTTACAAGGGGACGGAAGGTAAATTGTTCTTGTTAACCTCTCAGGCTAGGAGAAGCAATGGGCTTTAGTAGCAGCAAGGGCGGTTTAGGTTGGACATTTAGGAAAAACTTCCTAAATGTCAGTGTTGTTAAAGCACTGGAATAAATTACCTAGGGGCGTTGTGGAATCTCCATCATTGGAGATTTTTAAGAGCAGGTTAGACGAACGCCTGTCAGGGATGGTCTGGATATACTTAGTTCTCCCTTCAATACAGGGGACTGGACTAGAAGACCTCTTTTGAATTCCCTTGCAGTCCAATGATTCTATTACGTGTTTATACAGTATCTAACACAGTGGGCCCCACATCTGATTGAGGTCTTTGGGCACTGCTGTAGAGTATTGAGTGAATTCATAACTTTGTATGATAGTAGAAACATTCCTTGTTGTAACATATCTAAAGTAAAACAAAAGAAAATTCTTACGTTTATAGAAATATAGCGATGAGGAAAATTTAGTAAGCATATTTAAGTCTTCTTAAATTGCTGTTGAAAACAATGATCAGTCTAGTATTTTTGTCTGGACTTGTGCTCTGATAGTTTATCATGCGCTTTCTGACTTTTGGTTTAGTTTTGTTTACCATCACAATATTATGTTAAGTAATCTGGTATTTTACCTGGGGAAGTTGTAGTCTGTCTATTCTCCAACTTCCCTCATGCCCCAAGTTTACTATAAATGAATGTTGTGTTCATGTTTACTTGAACCAGTTTGTCATCCTATGCTCAACGTTTTTGCTGTCTTCTGTCAAGAGACCATTTCCACTGGTGGTGTTCCCCTGTAAAGTACATTTCATCCTGTCTGCTGATTGGGTTTTTTCATTAAGTTCATTTTTGCCAAATGAAAGGTTTGTGTGTAATTGTGTTTAGGTTCCTTTTTAAGATTTTTTTTTAAATGATTTGCTAATGAAAGTTCATTGACTTGTTCTTTGTCTTATGGGGAGCAGATGATTGACAAAAGAATGCAAAATATGGGCACTTTTTGGGTTCTATACCACAGCTAAAGACTGTTCCAACAAAAATCTTTAAGATGGTTATTTGAATCTGTGCACACTGCCCACCTGGTGGTTGTAGAGTGAACTGTTACTTCACAGAATAGTTTAAACAACAGCCATGTTTGGGGCAGGCTAATCTTGCAAAGAGAGCAGTGCATATAACAGGAGTGTACTGTGTGTGAGATAAGGGGAAAATTCAGCTCACTGACTAGATGTTTTAATGTGCGAACTCTAGGGAAATAACATATTGACTATACTGTTGTGCGCAAGAAAATTGAAGAACCCTTTGCAGACAGAGGGCTTGCAAAGGATTCTTTCTGTTTCTCTGAAACCAAAATCTGTGGCAAGATGTTTGAAATCAGCAGGACGCTTAATGCTGCTTTGTTAAATAATGAGGTAATATTTTGTCACTTTTCTGGGCAGCATCTGTTTTTTTTCCACCTTTTTGAATATGTTTATGAAGGATTCCGTTTATTCTTATGAAAGTAAGAGGTAAAAAAATCATTCTTCACTTATTTTTTTTTTCCTTTCGATGCTTTTGGACAATTGGGTTGTCTTTATTTGCGGTTTCAGTCGGCTGCTGTTGCCTAGGACATTATGCCACGTAAGGCTTCTAAACTGCACAGAGTAGGTAGTTATTAACGCTGAATTGGCTTCTGGTATAGTCCATCTGGGCTCTGTATGAGAGAGCTTGCTGGCGGCTACTGATGCTAAGATACCCGCAACCTTTGGGATGTATGCATGGTGTAGAGAGGCTCAGTGATATGAGATCACTTCTTTTAAGGGAAACTGTCATTAATGAGTCAAGAAACTGCTCATTTATGGTAAGGAGGGGGGGGGGACAAACAGCCCTGTGATTTCATTTTGATATTGGATTAGGTGTTTAAGACAAGTTTCTTTTTGTGGGGATGGAGGCTTGCATAAAAATAAGGCTTTTCTCAGAGGTTTACTGGCTGATTCTGAGAGACTATATTGAGAATTTGATGCTTTACAAATGTGTCACAACTCTGATGCAGTGGTCAGCCACTTACCCTGAAAGATGAATGGTACTATTGGAAACACGATAATAAGGTTGACTTTTTCAACAATAGGATTCTGCCTTTGTCTTTAGAGAGAGGCCTCTGAGGACATTTGTGCGTTTGTTTTAGTATTCCTCTGAAAGATTTGGTGTGTGGGTTTGTTTTGGTTTTTTGTTTTTGGTTTTTTGAAAAGTGATCAGTGTACAAAGTACATGAAATTTTAGTTTTGCAAAACAGCTGATTGTTTAGGACTGCAATGTGAGATTGTTGTTTCAGAAAAATGGCTGAATCTTTTGATATGCATAACATTAATTTATAGCTAACAAAGTGTGCTGAGGTTGAAAAGGCTGAAAAAAAGATTTCTCCATCCCTTGTTCAATTTTGTTAACCCCTGAAGAGACCTTACGTAAAAATCTTCATTACAAATGAAACTTTCATATTCAGTGTATTTTGGGACCAGAACATATGATGATGTACTAGTTATACAGTATTTTGATGCTAGTGAATTCACTGTAGTATTTTAGTTTGAGTTGCATAGATTGATTTAGGAAACCTATCCTACAACCCAGTGTAATCTTTGCTAGTTTTTGCTAAGCTACAAATGTTTTTAAAACTATTGTGTGAGAAGAGAAATCCTCTGCAGCCATTTAAACTATCCATAATAGATGTTAATTGAATTCGGTGTTCACTCCGTGGTTGGAAGCGTTCATTTATTTTAAATGTTTTTTCTAATGTGTGTTTTCTGCTTCTATGATCCATTTGTATCTACATTATTTAAAAAATTAATATATTTCCTACATTATACTATTTGTTTAGGCTGTGACTGGGTTTTTTTGTGCATGTGGATGTTTTAAAGAAATTTTAAAACGTACTGAGTACCCTTTACGAGATTAACAGTTCTGAGTTAATATTTGTACTTTAAAAAAACTTTTCCCAAAATGTTAATTATATATTGGCGTGGGGAAGGTTTGTGGTGTTTCATAAAACCATTTCTTATTTTCTGCAGTGAAGAGCTAAACGAGCATATATCATGGCCCATACTAGCGTTCTCCGCAGCTTTTACCTTTCTATCTGTTCCAAAATAGAAATATTAATAATTATATTGGACATTTTTAAAAAATATTTTCTTTTTACTGTACACATCAAAGATAAAACTAACTGATTTAAATATCAATATTACATAGGTTAAAAATTGGTAGTTTTAGATTAGATAAACGTTAATCTCAGGTTAGATGTAAAAACAGGATGCCATGCCTTGTTATCTTGGCTACCATGTATAAAATCAACAAACCCCTAAAATATTTCCCTTTTGAAGAAGGGGGGAATATAAATGTTTCCTAATTAAGAGAATTTTCAAAAAAAGTTGCCGTAGTGGAAAGTTTGTGAAATATTGCTGTTTATAATTGGTGGTTTGGTGCTTTGTCTGTGGAAGCAAGCAAAGGATAAGTGAGTGTGTTTCTTACAAAGTTAAAGCATGTTGCTTATTACAGTTGAAAAATAATTTCATTTCAATGCCCAGGTTTATTTAGCACTTCCTTGTAAAGCAAGCAAGTAATGAAGTGAGATACCTGGATAATTATAAAATACTACTTTTATTCTGGTAAAATGTGCTGGTAAGTAGATATTATATTTTAGACATATAATCAAGTGCAAGTAATATCAAACCTGCCTTTAAAACTATATATACATTTGAATGTCTCTTACTGCAAAAGGAAAAAAAATTGCTTGATTATTAAAATCAATAGTACCTGAGAATAAATGCAGTTAAAATGCACATTAAAGTGCTTTTGTCATATCTTTAAGCCTAGAGGCAGATCATTAAATATGCATTTTTCCGGAAAGCAACTGTCGAGAAAGATAAGGTGGTTAAAATACTCCAGACCTCAAAGCCACGCATGCAAGAGGTAAGAGGTTGCAGTCATTGAAGCATGGCTGAGGTATGGCACCTCCATGATGGAGGTATATAAACTGTAGATATGGCCTGTAACTGTTACTGTACTTCTGGGGTAGGGAGAGATAAAATACACGTATATGTGTTGTTTTTTCAACTGGGCCTTAATTACTAGACACAAGCAGCAGTTCAGAAATCTGGTCTCTGTTGTTGTAGAGGTCACCAAATCATTAACATTGTCAATCTGGCAGTAGCTAATTTCAATAGCACCTGATGTTGCAACGCCTCCTTTAGTTTCCCTAGCCAATCCGATCCTGGCTTCAGCTGACAGATGGTCCCATAAATGGATGTAAAAAGGAGAAGCTGCAAGCCAATTTCAGTAAGGCTCTGTTCAGTTGTTCTTATCTACATCCTAGAATCGGGGGCTTCAACACACTGTGCTTTTTTTTATTATTATTCTTTTGCTGCACAAAACGTCTGCACTGTGCTTTGTGGATTTTTTTTTTTTTTTAAACAAACAAAAAAATTAAATCCCTGAAACCATAGCAAATCTTTAGAAGAGTTGAAGCTTTTCAAGACCCAATATTTGCCATTAAGAATGGTTATGGTAGGTATTAGTAGATTTAAAATCTGTTTATAGTAGTTATATATAAATAGATAGATCTATAACATAGATTTCCCCAAATCTGCATCTTTATCAGTCTGTTTTCACATGAGTTTAGTTGCTATGACTGGTTTGTTTCTACATTATGTATCTCCGTCTCTCTCTCCCCTTTTCTTTCTCTCTCTCTCCTATTTAATGCCTGCATATCCTTTAATAAAGGATGTACTTTGTCATTTTTAAGGTCATTGTGATTTCTCTCAGAATAAAGAAAGAGCTGATTTCTAACGTGAGGCTGTGTGGGGCTAACTGAAATGCTGAAAAAGAGGGGGTTGTTCTGGGTGGGGAGGTAATTAATTTCCACATTCACATGTTGGAAATACAAATGCAGAGCAGAATCCTTGGGAAAAAAGCCTCAAGACTGGTAATTTTGTTTTGGTGGACTGCGCAGCAGGTATGGTAATTTTTGAGAGTGATTTATATGAGCTTCAGTAAATGCTGCATATTGTATTTCAAAGAGTTTCCTGTCATGACCTCATAAAAAGAGGAGGAGGCTTGTATGTGTTGCAGCGCCTAGTATATGTCGATTTTGTTGCATCGTTGGGCAGCAGTACTGTAAGAAGGAATGTCAGCTTTTACATAACGTTCTTTTTGCTTTTGACACTGTGAGGGGCTGCAAGGGTCCATCTTTGTGATCACAGATGGAGTGGAATGGCTTGAAAATGGTAAGTGAATGCTGAGAGACTGTTTATAGGTTTCATACTGCTTATATGTGCCTCATGAATTTCTTTTGTTCAGGATAGCAGATTGTGAGTCATAAATAAAATTACAGGTCGTTGTTTATTTTTTAGGATCTATCTATCTATCTTTAATGTATCGGAGTGTGATGGCACTGCACGCTGATTCCATTGAACATTACATTTCAGTCAAGCAAGGATGGTCTCGGCTGACAGTCACGGTGTCATTGTACTGTATGACCATCAGCTCAGGCAGCAGCTCATGCCTTTTCATCGTCATTTGTGTTACATGAGTGTTAAATTAAATCCAGATCTAATAACTGCATGTAAAAATTAGGTATTTTGTTTGTTACGAGCTAATACTATCGTGAAACAGAATGGTGTTTTGGAGGGTTTTTTTTTTTTTTTTAAATATTGAAGGAAGTCAAAGCAATCCATTTATGTAAAAATAGTATTTCTATTTTTAGAGTATTCTTTTGGCAGGAATCAGAAATAGTCGACTCATTCCTCCTTTATGTTTTCCTTACAGATTGTGCAAAATGGCATGATCAAATACAACTATTACAGACTTTGAATTTTACAGAGCACTGCTATTCAGTGGGAGAAAAACCTTCAAAATTCAAATCACTCTTGCTAGTTTTGTTTCAATTAAACATTCCGCAGACTTTCACTTTGGATATTTATTATAACTGGGATACAAAGCTACGGTCTTTTCACATTCTTATAGGATTGTCTTTTGTCTAGCTGCTTGTTTTGATGGGTGTAAAACAAATAAGATTAGACTGAGCAGCCGAACTGAAAGCGATAGCTGGGAGGAAAAGCCAATGAAAGGTTGCCGGGGAAACGAGCATAGGGGAAGCTGAGTGGGGGAGCAGGTGGCAATCATGTGGGAATACTGCAAACAGTGTTTTTTTAAAAAAAAAAAAAGAAAAAGAAAAGGCAGGGGCTACCTCGATTATCTTTGCTGTTCTTTGTGGCAGTCACAACTTTAATTATTCTTTATAAATAGGTGTTAATTACATTTCTGGCTCCGGCTTACAGTGATTTCTAGAAATCTATTTTTAAGCATCTGTTCTTTCTTCTTTCTAAAAGAGGGTTATCTTTTTTTTTTTTTTTTCTGCTGTGAAATTGTACGTGCAAAAAAATAGTGAGGAATCCTGGGAGGCAGTATTTTAGAAAAATGTAAATTATATTGAATGAAGTTGACAGAGGTATAATAGTGAAGTCCCACAGCTGATTGCTTCTGCAAATCATTGCTTAGAATTTTCCAGCAAATGTCCCTATGAGAACAGTAGGTAGAATGAATTTACCTTAAGCAGTGATTTTGTGTTAAAGTGATATTGGTATTTTTACGTAGTCAGATGGTACTATGGCAGAATAATCAGTTCAAGGGAGTTCATCATATCCTGCAGTTTATGCGCTAAGCAGAAATTTCCTGAAATAATGAAGCTGTACTCCTCTTCTTCACTAGCCTCACCTCTACCTGCTATAACAATAACCACTTTCAATTTCAAGCTGTGTGTGTTGGCTTTAGATTTTAAAGAAAACCTATATATTTTGCTAGTTATGATCTCTCGTGATATAGGGCACACCGTAATGTGGAATAGCAGAAGTACATCTTTAAACAAGGTTGTGGGTGCCGGAAGTGTTTAAAAAGCATAGTAGACTTCTAGGTGATAGAAGGTAGCGTAAAAGGTATAAAAAAATGTGGTTGCCCAGAAAGCGTTCGTCTGTCACACATCAGGAGGCACAAGAGACGCGTACCACGGGCAAAGAACACACCCTTCTGTCTTTAAAAATTTCAGATTTTTAGTTTAGTCCTGTCTTCCATGCGTGATTACTTAGAACATTTGATTCAAATGAGAATATTCATATTAGGAAGTTTAAAAAGAATATATGAGAAATTAAATCACCCTTTTAATTTGCTCTCTTCAGTAATGCTTCTGCTGCAGTCTGTTCTGTAGAGAAGTAATTGAATGACCCTCTGAAAACTGCACAGCTTTTGCTGTAGGGGAAGAAAAATCATAAGTGTGTGTAACATATATAAAGTGTGTGGTGTGTGTGTGAGTGCATGCATATAAATATAGTATATACAAGAATATATGTATGAGAGAGATTAAAATTTTAATTCTGTACCCAAAACATTGACGATACATTCTAAAGCTGCTGAATTTGGTTATGAGAATAAATTAGAATGGCTTTGATCATACATAGCTGCATTTTTTTGAGTGTCGGCAACAGTTAATACAGTTACATTTTTGTTCAATTTGGTATTTTTATGTACGTTTCCTGGCACGTGTTTCTGCCACTGTTCTTTCTCTTTTCTTTGTCTTAAGATTATATTGATGAACGCAGCCTGCATGTAGATAGTGTCAGTCTTCTCTTCTTTCACATGAAAGATCACATAGTAGACCCTGAAGTAGGAAAATAGCTATTAAATAGTGAAATTTCATGTAAGATTGCCAGATATATAATAGTAAAACCATAGAACATAAAACCTTTTATTTTTAAACAAAAATTGGAGAATATGTAGCGATCTTTTAAACATGGTCATTTTTGTGAAATTGTAGTCTTGCTAAAAAAAAGGGATTTTACATTCAGATGTTGATGGAAGAGAAACACCAGCTACCAGTTTACAATTCTTTCTATTACTATGCACCTTACTAATCAGGTTTCCATGTTAGATACAGATATGCTCCTCCACAGTTGACTGGCTTGATAACCTCCTTTGCTTTCCTTATCTTTATTAATTTTACCATTCTGAGCTTTCTCAGATGAAGAAAACCCCAGTTGTTATTGACAAAGGAAGGTTAAAAATGAACTGCAAAGTGTTCGTTTGACAATCCCATTTGAATGGGTGTGAAATAGTCTTGACCATCTAGACTTGGTCCTGTTAAATATTTGATTCCTATTGGAGAAAATCTAGTTGTTGCAGAAATCTTGCATATTTTTAGTCTTTACTTAGGAATTTTTTAAAGGAATGTCCTCTAGGTTACATTACATTCTCAAGTCTTCCCTAGTTAGTACGCTGCTGGGAATGTTCATTAAATGAACGTTATTTTCTGCACATAATAGTCCTACCACTTGAACATTACCTTGTGGTGGACAATAGTTCCAGATTGTGTATGAAATAAGTTATTAGTACTTCCCATATTCTGATAGGGGGGTTTGTCGTGATCCTTGGTAATTTGCACTTTCAGAAAATTTCAGCAAACACCCCAGGCAAGAAATGGACAGTGATAGAGAATATTATATATATGTGTGTGGAGGTGCACAGATCTTGACAAATCCACTTGTCTGTTTCAGCAATCTGTGAATACCAGACAACTAATTTACATGCCTGGACGTGTTAAAATGTACATTTGTTTGTCTGTGGGACAGCTGACTGGATACACTCCGATGCACTGGCAAATACTGCAATGCAGTATTTTTTTCAATGTCATTGGGGTTTTTGGGGAGAAGGGGCGCAAGCAATCTTACTGTAAGCAGGTCAACGTTAAAAAGCCTGGCACCTTTGATGATGATAGGCCATACTTCATGAAATTTGCTAATCCATGTAAGAAAGGAAAGTCACTCCTCCCCTATTACTCACTCTCTTTCCAAGATAGATGGAAAGTGAGATGAGTGTGCATGTATTTATACATGCGTGTTTGCATGTGTATATTGTCACACCTTGTTTTTACAACATAGTGTAAAAAAATACCAGGGTTTTTATGAGAAAGGAAAGGGCATTCTCCAAATGTCGTACGTTTCGTTCATATGGTGCAAAGGTCCATAGTTAACATAAACCTCTGACTTCTAAACTACCTGAAAGGCTTTACTGAGGTGCATATTTTATCTTGCTAAAATATTAACCCAAAATCAGAACATTGTTTCTATTCAACAAGTACAGTATGTCTAGTCCTAGTACAATTAGTATTTACTGTGTATGTGTACCCAGCCTTTGTATCTGAGTGTTTTTAACCGTTGAAATGATGCAAAGGGAAGGTGATGGGGAAAAGGGGTATTCAAATACTTCTTGCTTTCTTTTGTTCCCTTCTTTCAAATGATCCATCTTTACTTTCTAAAATTCTGGAGTATTTTAGGTGCATGGGGCTTTTATAGGTCACTAGCTTTACAACTAGAAGAAGGAGGGGAAAAGGGGGGGAGGAAGAGTCTGTGTGTCACAGACAGTAATTGTCTAAAATTAGCCATCTAGAAAAGGAAGCAAAGGCTTGAAGGAAAGAGAATGAGGCACAAACATGTGAAACTGCACAGTGCTAGTCTGAGACATAATGAGTGATGAATCTGAACTAGTGCAGTGCGGTGATGCCCATTAATTTCTCAGAACCTTGACTTTGCAGGTTTGTTACTTACTTTGTTGTTCACACCTTTAATTATAACCAGTTTTGGATGATAGCTTAGAGCACCAGAGATGAGACCTTTTGTTTGTTGTTTACGTAATTAAGTATTCAGACAGTGTTCACAATAGCTTTGGAACATCAGTGTTAGAAATCAAGTAGTTTCAATTGGGATTATAATAAGAATACGCTTTTTAATTTTCATAACCACTTGATACCGTCTCACTGTAACATTTACAATATTTGCATATGTTCATTAAGAATTAGCTCTGTGGTACTGCTGTTAGGTTTATTTTTATTTTTCTGTAATGACAATCTGTGTTTGCCCTAGCCATTTTAGAGCTTTTATGCATATCTTTTCTTTGGGGCCCCATAAAACAAGGAAGAAGCGGAGAGGCATTCTTACCCATTGTTCTGCCCTTGATTGTGTCTTGCACGAAGACTTTCTCCCCAATGAAGAAGGTAATCTATAAGAGCCAGGAAATGCTGAGAACCAGTAAGGAATCCTTAATTAAATTGGATGAAAAGAGAGTGAGAATGTTGAAGAAATAAGGTCAGCTAAATGGGAGGGTGTGTGCTTTCTGGAAACTCTCTGCAGCTACACAGTAAAATGCAAGGCTGGCTTTGACAATATTTGGAGTGGTGATGTATCAAATGCTGTAGTACTCTTTTGTTGCTAAGGCACACACAGTTGTGTCAGATATTCTGCTGTGATTGGGGAAAAAAAATATGTCCTTGGCCTGAGAAGTACTTCTTTTTTTTTTTTTTTTTTTAGTTTTTTAAATTTTATTTTAAGTGGTTTATATTGCTAGTAAAAATTTCATAGGATGCCGCTGGCACTTTTCACTGTCTGGGGACATGCACTGGTACTAGTACTGTATCATGAAAGACTTGGTAGCAGTGTAGTGGCATTTCAGCACCCATAAATCTTGATAATAAAGGAAGTGCTATGTCATATGTTTGCTTTGGAACAGCTGTAAATGAATGTTGAAGTTCTGTGCAAGAAAGTTCTATGCAAAAAGCTTTCCTGTTCACCTAAGTGATACTGAACGTGGGCAGTGATGCTTCTGGAGGCGTTCCAATAGCAAAAGTCCTATAATTCCAGTCGTTTCACAGCATCGTGGGTGAATTTGTAGAATGATGGAAGGAGACTCAAACACCTTCCGCTAGTGTGAGCTCTCTCAGAAACAGCTGATCAGAATGTTGACCTGTCTCACCCATTGTGTAGAGACCTAGAAATTTGCTAGCAGAGCAGGTAATTGAATCATACTGTTTAACAGCCATGGGCTTTGCATGTTGGCCTATAGTATGTTGATACTCATTTAGAACAGTCTGTTTTTCTAAGCAGCCAATCAAAGACCCTAAGTGTTTTTCTAGGATGCACATGAAAAACAACAGACTGACTTGAACTTTTTAAGATGTCTTTTTCTGAAGACTTAGCAGTAGGAAATAGAGCTATAATGGTAAATTACAGCAACAAGTGATATTTAAAAGCCTCTGAAGCTGGATGGTGGATGAAGGAAGTTTGTTCTTTTTTTCCTATCGAATCTTTCTTTATTACAGTACTTTTAAGCAGCAAAAGACTACAATTCCCACAATTTATAATTTTAACTATAACTGACTCATCCTGTAATATCATGTTGTAATGCACCCAACCAGAATATAAAGTTCTGGGAATTGTAGTCTTTAATATTAATTATCTGTGTCGCCGCATTATAATACAGACAGTACAAATCCCAGAAGTCCCCATTTTTCCGGTAATGCCAAAACAAAAGTGAAATTTGTGACTGTCAGAATTATTGTCTTTATAGTAATCTTTCTCAACAGCTGATTTCCCTTGTATTTTTTTTTTTTTTTTGTGTGTGTGTGTGTGAAAAGTGACTCCTCTTCTATTTAGTATATATACATTAGGTTTATGTAAGAATCACTAAACTTTAGCCATTCTTGTTTATGGGCATTTTTGTTCAGTGGGCAGTTTGATTTTTAAACCTTCATATCTAATTTACGTTTATAAGGCTGGAAATCAACCTGGTTACAGTCGTTCTGATTTAAAACAAAAAAATGCACGGTCAAAATACTAATGAATTGCAGTACTTAGTTGTATACTAACTAGCGGCCTACTCCTGTTTCTGTTATGTTAATGTCAAAACTCCCATTGACATCTGCGATTCAGGATCAGGTCCTAAAATGTTCACAATGGTCACAGTTTAAGAAGTCCATGTTTACCAAGTTCCTATATTGTGGTGAAGTGCTAACACAGTATTATGCACTCAGAATAGGAAATAATTTCCAGTTTTCAGATACCCGAATTAATTGTTCGTAAGTGGGAAATTTTTTATTACTGTCTTTGTATTCATCTTTTGCTATTGATAATCCTTGACTTTCTACTGCTAATCAGTAACTTCCTTGCTCTTCTTTGTCCAACATAGACTGCAAGCACCTTTGGGCACCTGTCTTGTAAAGCATCATGCACGCTTATGGCACTGTAGAAATAATAATGTATAGACACAAATACTTCATAAATAAATGCAGTTTTAATACTGTTCTTAGAGGTCTTTGTTCCAAATGAAGATCCTGGCAGTAGTGTGTAGGGAAGATACATTTTAGCAGAATTCATGAATGCTAGAAACTCTTCCTAATGTGCGTGTGCCAGCTATGCTGTGGCAATATTGCTGTTAATTTCCTTACTGTAAGAACAGCTGTTCCAGGAAATGATCTCTTTGCTTGATATGGAAAGTCCTGGAAAATTCAATACAGAGTTACTGTAGTGGTTGCAGCAGTTCTTAATATGATCAGTGATGGAAACTAACTCTTTAATCTGCAGAGTAACTTATTCTTCTTTAGAATAACTGGGGCAGGACAAACTTAATATTTTCTGCAGTTTCTTATACCCAGTGAGAGATTTCCTGAGTGCACTTCAGAATTTGACATTGTGTTTGATAATTTATAGAGCACAGTTTATATTTAACTGTAAACACACTAATCCACGAAAAAAGTATATTTTTAGAATCTTTTATTGTCAGTACTTGTTATGACCTAACTACTGAAGGAAATATTCATATATATGTTAAGACATTTACTTAAAAAAGAAAAGGGGGAAAAACTGGGGTTAATTGCCATCAACCCATCTTTGCTGTATTCAAATTTATAATGGTTTATTTGTTTGTGATTATCAACATTTGAAACATCATTTGGAGCATTAATGCACAACCATTTTAGTCATGCAGGAACCAAAATTTTTCTACAATGTTTTTGCACCAGCTTAGAGGCTGGCATGATGCTGTTTACCCTCAGCAGACAGAGATGGAAAATATTTTTAAGTGATGCCGTGCCACCTACATTGCCCTAACTTGTTTTCCTTTTCCCACATGGGTGAAACACCCTGATTGCCCAAGCTTTGTAAACAACTTCAAATAGTCCATCTGGCTGAGACCAAAGGGTCATTTGAGTCTTGCTGACTGTTGCTGACATTGTTAACCAAAGGAAAGGAACCTGACTTTGTGGTTTTGAGCCTTATATGACATCAAGTTAAAAATATGTCGCTGTTAAAAAATATTTTCCATCTCCATCTGCTGGAGATAAATGGCATTGTGATGTTCAGTAGGTTGCTTCCTGATGTGATATCCTAGGCTGTTATGATACCACCTAATGGCAACAACATATTAATTTATTTATAGGCATTTATGGGGCACAAAGGTTTCTTTTGGTTGGGAGTGGATAGGCAGGTGGGCAGAACATAGGATGTATTTGATTAGATTCCCCATTGCTTCTAGATGATCAGGTGGCAGCAGTGAAAGTCTGCTCTTTTCCATATGCATCTGGCTGCACCCTTTCTCTTGGATGTGGACTTTGCCACTTGGATTAATGCTTTTGTCACCTCTAGATTGGACTTCTGACTTGTGCTTCACATACAGCTAAACCATAAATCCATTTGGAAGCTGCAGTTAGCTCGGAGACAGCAACATGTTGCAAAAGAGTATCCCACCATGAACACGAGGCTGGTGTCCTATGAACTGCACTGGTTGCCTGTTGGCTTCCACATAAGATCTTGCATGTTGCCTTTGACCTATGAATCACTAAATGCCTTGGGACCCCAGTCTCTCTAAGGCTATGCCTCTTTCTCGTAGTTGAAATCAACATAAGTGTTGGGGAAGGCCTTTTAGTGTAGAAGAAAAGACGCCTCCCCCTGCAGGTTTTGGTTTTTTGTTTTTTTGTTTCCCTGAGGCTTGCTCAACTTTGAAATTTTACTCTTCCCCATAGTTTGACTTTTTTGACTTCACGGTGTACTGCAAGCCCACCTTTTTGAGGAGATATTTGGAGAGAGCAGAGGGTGATGGGGGTGGGATTTTCTTTGGAAATTTGTGGGAGAGGAGGTTTTGATATGGCTTGTCATGTTTCACTGTCTGGTGACTGTATGTAGAATCATAGATTTTTAAGGCCAGAAGGAATCATTATGATTATTTAGCCTGAACTGTAGGGGGTAGGGAGGTATATGCCATTGTGTTGTCTCTTAATGATAGTGTAATATATCTTTAACTGATGCTAAGGTTGCTTACAGCCCAGCATAGGATTTCTTTCGTGTGTATGATTTTTAAATGTAAATAAATAAAATATTCTTCTCCTTGAAGTGTTTCACAGTCCAGTGGCTTGAAATGCTTCTCATTTAGTGTATACTATAAATATTTATTCTATAATATAGATTGTGAGAATGAACTTAGATGTAGGGGATATATGTAATGGTAGGGGATTTCTAGCTTTTTTGCCACCAGATAGTCCTCAGATATTCAGCTTTTGATTATCAGTATGTGACCCTTTGCTTTGTAATAGCTTCAATATTTATTTACAGGATTCAAAATTTAAAAATTTGGGCACCCTGTGTGCGCTACAGAAGCAGGAATCATTCTCCATAAAAATATATCATCAGTTTCACAAGCAACATCAGCATGACACGAGATCCTTGCAATATGGATGAGTTATAAATGGAAGTTAAAAGCAAGTATATTCCTACTCTAGAACTAATCCAATAGGTTTAGATTCCTTAATATTGAACAAATAAGAGTACTGCCAATTCAGAACACGCTAACTTTCCTGATGGAAGAGATGTGACTTGCATTGCATCAGATCATGTCTTATTTTGCGCACCTCTTAGACCTGAAAGCAGTAGTTGTTGTTGCAAGAGGGAAAAAAGTTCACACATCTACTAAGGTTCTCTAGATGTAGTTACTGCTATGTTTTCATTAAGGCTCTGTTGAAAGTAAAGTTTAGACTATGTTGGACAGAACTGGTGCAGTGCATGTGTAGATACGCCATCAATTTCTGCATAACGTAGGCCTTCATGTAAATGAAACACATAAGGGTAACATTTTCAAAAATGCCTATGTGACTTAGAAGCCCATGTCCCACTGAAATAGAATTAGGCTCCTAAATCACAAAAGAGCCATTGAAAATTTCACCTTTTGTTTGTACACCTTGGTATTAATTCCAGCAGCAGGGGTTCTTAATAAGATGATGTTCATGGACCTAGCAGGTTCCTGGGACCTGTTTCCACAGCTCAGGGATTAGAGCATTGGTTTAGTAAACGGAGGATTGCACATTCAAATCTCACTGGTGCTTAGGTAGCAGTTTCTACCTGGCCTTTTTAATACTTAGTCCTGCTGTGAGTGCAGGGGACTGAACTAGATGACCTCTCGAGGTTCCTTCCAGTCCTACGATTCTCTTCTGAGCCCTGTGTTCTTTATTGGCCTCCGGCTACTATGTATCTCTCCAAACTTTTAAAACCCAAACTATATAGCTATATAATATGGGGTTCTCTGTCTAAACTTGTGGGTTGGGAAAGAGTTTAGAGTAGATGATTCTTAAAAGGAAAAAAGCGATTAAAAACTTGGGGCCACAGTGGTGCTATGTCAGTCTTTGCCAGCTGGGGACCTGGCCCATTATACTTGTGCAACATGCACGCACACACAAAACAAATATGAAAAGTTGGTAACTTAATTAAAAACTAACAGGAAACTGAACTAATGGGTAGAGATTAAGAATCAAATGCATAACAGCTTAGTATCAAAAAACTAAAAGAAAACAAAAAAGGATGAAATAGTCCTGCTTCTTTGCCTGTGCTTTTGTATATATTTAGTTTGTAAGCACTTCAGGGTAGAGACCTGTCTTATGTCTCTGTCTCTAGCACAGGGGTAGGCAAACGTTTTGGCCCGAGGGCCACATCTGGGTATGGAAATTGTATGTCGGGCCATGAATGCTCATGAAATTGGGGGTTGGGGTGAGGGAGTGGGTGAAGGCTCCGTCTAGGGGTGAGGGCTCTGGAGTGGGGCCAGAAATGAGGAGTTCAGGATGCCGGATGGGGCAGGGGGTTGGGGTCCTGGTGGGGGGCGCAGGCTCCGGCTGGGGGGTGGGGGCTCTGGGGTGCAGGAGGGTGCTTTGGATTAGTACCAAGGGATTCGGAGGGCGGGACAGGCATCAGGGATGGGGCAGGGGGTTGGGGCGTGGGAGGGGGTCGAGGTGCAGGCTCCGGGGGCGCTTACCTCAAGGAGCTCCCGGGAGCAGCGGCATGTCCCTCCTCCGGCTCCTACACGGAGGTGTGAGCAGGCGGCTCTGCACGCTGCCCTGTCCGCAGGCGCTGTCCCTGCACTCCCCTTGGCTGCAGTCGCCGACCAATGGGAGCTGCGAGGGCAGCGCTTGGGGCACGGGCAGCATGCGGAGCCCCTGGCTAGCCCTCCACATAGGACCTGGAGTGGGGACATGATGCTGCTTCCGGGAGCTACGTGGCGCCACGGCATGCACAGAGCGGGGCAAGCCCCCGGTCCTCCGCTAGAGCGGGGCAAGCCCCCCGCTCCTCGGCAGGAGCTCAAGGGCCGGATTAAAATATCTGAAGGGCCGGATGCAGCTCCCGGGCCGTAGTTTGCCCATCCCTGCTTTAGCACAATCTTGTATTTATTTGTCTAGCTAGGTAAACTGTTATGTCTGCCTAAGTTCATGTCTAGCGCAGCCATTATTGTGGTGTGTTTTGTACCTGAGGTTACCACCTTGCTAGCAAGCACAGAGTGGAAATACACTGCTGGTTAATGTAGCCTTTTAAGAGTTCATGGATAGATCAAAAGGAATAGTATAGTCAATAGGAGACCTCTTTTCCCTTTGTAGCATTCACTGCCTAACACAGGTATAATCTTTTGGGGAAGAGGGGGGGAAATCCCAGGATACAGTGTGGCTTGGAGCACCTGATCAAGGAAAAATTGGCTTGCTGGTTATGAGACTTTTTTTTTTTTTTTCTTCAGAGCTCTCTTGTCCTTCAGATGCAACTTGAAAGAACAAGTAGTATATTAAACACAAAAAAACGGAGGGAAATGAGGTGCAATATGGTATGATCAAAAAGCTGATAAAACTCTTAGGTAGAGCGTAACCTGACTTCAGCATGCAAGCTTAGCAAAATGAAAGAAAGGGTAATTGAAGAAGAATGAGGTTTGCTTTAGGGGCAGTGGAGCCCGACCTTGGATTCCTTTGTTCTAATTGATAGAATGTAGGGAACTTTTAGTGTGTGTAGCCCCATGACCTTCTGGGAGAACTAAGTGGTTAGATTCTAGGGCAGAGTAGCCAATGTTACAAGTGTCCTGACACAGAACCAGGTCAGCTTTGTTATGGTCTGTGGCATTTTGTTATGATCAGAGTAGAGGATTTAAACCTGAGTTATTGTGTCACCGTTATCGCAGTCTGGGTGGCTCCTTTTTTGCCATGCTGTGTACTTAGCTGTGGCATCTCTTCTAAACCTCAATTCCAGTAAATTCAGGGCTGTATTCTCCATCTCTGACCTTAGTGGCATAAAAGATGGAAGGCAAATTTCAGTGAAACCAGTCCAAATAGAAAAGGTAATTCAGACTCTGCTTTCCACCAAGGAAGTAGATTGCCTTGGTGAAAAGAGTGACTAACTATGGTTAAAATGCAGGTAGGACACCCATTATAACTCCTCAGCCATTCCTTCCTGTATAATGTACAAAACCTCAGAAAGTTGTTTCATGCTCGAGTCCAAACTTGACATTTGCAAAGTACTAAAAATAGAACCACATAGAATTGGGACTTACTCTTTGTGGCCTCATCAAGAAGTGAAGAAGTTGCAAATGGGTATTAATATCCTGCATAATGGAGGCACGTAAGGACAAGAAAAGAGATTCTGCGAGGTTTAAATGGCACACAACAACAGAAGTCACATCCTGCTTTGGAAGAAAACAAAGGCTTCATTCTCAGACATAGGCAAGGCTGTAATTTAACAGTAGGTTCCTGCATGTCTTCAGAAATCGCTGCAGACATGACAGAGCACATGTAGCACGTGGTTGGAAAGCTAGGCTAGTGGTTTTACCCCATCTCTGGCAGTTGGGCTGCTGATAGCACTTGGGGTTCTGACTTGTGTGGAATTGTATAGCAGGTGCAGGGTCTTGTACTTCTTGGCCATCCCCAAAATCTCTGTGGAGAGAGGTAGAAGCCATATGGAATGTGTGATGTACCTATTTAGTCTCTTCTACATAGTGGAAGGACATGTATCCTATCCTTTGAGAATGGCTTCTTTGACTAGTTTATCTGTTGTGCAATATGTTGACTAATGACAAGGTAGTTATGAGAGTCTTAGACTTTCCATCCTATTCAAACAGGCAGAGTATCTGTAGAGGCCAGTATCCTTTGGGAACGAGACGCAATGAAATGTATAGTAGGAACAAATGTTGAAGATAAAGAGCCAGATTTGGCCCATTGTTGGGGGGGGGGTTTTTTTTTTTTTTTCTTTTTTTGGCCCATTGGTTCCATTGTTGGAAAAGAGCTTGGAGGAAAGATGCTCTTGTGATTAAGACACTGGACTGGAACTAGGGAGATCTGGATTCAAATCCTACCTCTGACACAGACTCTCTCTATGACCTTGGACAGGTCATTTAATAATTCCTTTCTGCTTTGGTTTCCCCTTCTGCAAAATGGGGCGGGGGGAAGATAATATACTTTTTATTTCACTCCCACACTACTAATAGTATGTTCAGGGCAGGATAGTCTCTCTCTGTTTGTACAGTGCCTGGTATGAGAACACTCTGATCTCAGATCCTCAGGTACTACTGTAATATAAATAGTATTACTAATAATTTTTATTTTCTTTGCACTGGTAGGTGCATCACAGATGATGGGAATGTAAAAATAAACAAAAAACCCCTCGACACCTCTGTGTATCATTTTAATGTTACAAACATTTTTGTCCTAAACAAGTTTAGCCATTTAGAAAGAAGAAAACTATTTTATTAAAATGAAGCTTTTCCTTTTAAAATTAATGAATTTGACTTTTTGTCAGTTAGCGTGATTTTCGTGCGCAGTAAAATTATGGCACCCAGTAATCGTGAACTCACTGAAAATATTCGAACACTGTTTTAAAACTACTGCACTGTACTCTGAAAACAAAATTTTATAATGAAACTAAGGTTTTGTCATGTGAAATAAAATGGCGGTAACAAGAACTTCCAATTTAATGCATTTTATTTTCCTGGCTAATCCTTTCCTATACATGAGTGTGTAAATATTAAATATATCTTTTACAGGAAGAGGGGGAAGATAAAGCATGTAAAAATTGTGAGGGGGGAGGGTATGTCAAAATACAGAAGATTAGATAATTATTCATTTCTGGGATACTGGAGATCCCTTGAGGCAGAATTGCTCTGTAGCTTAGTTTTCCTCTTTTATTTCATGTTCATGATGTATTTATTAAGTAAATAATAACAAGTCTAGCTGTGTAGTACATAAGCTTTAGTAAAAAGGTAATTGACGGTGAAATTTGACAGTTGTGTTACGGAGAGGAAAATGTGTATGTTCAAGATCCACAAAGACGTTTTCCTTGCTTCTCTTAAGATTAGCTGTGAGGGAAGTGTGCATGTACATCCAAGGGGGAGCATTTGGCCCTTAATTCTGACTTTTGCCAGTCTGTTCTTTAGAAAAAACAAATAGTTTTAATTACTGTTTATTATCGTGGTTGTGCCCAAAGGATTTTGTGCCATGTGCTGTATAAAGATATAGGCAGGCACAGTCCTGGCCCAGAAGAGTTTATAATCTAAGGATTCATTCCTGCAAACACTTAATATACCTGCTTGCTTTTACTACCATGAATAGTCCCATTGAAATCCACGGAGCTACTTACAGCAGTGTAGTTAAGCATGTGTGTAAGTGCCTTTGGCCCCGATCCTGCACATACTTATTATGTATGCTTAACTTTACACTTGTGAGTAGCCCGTTTGGCTTCAGTGGGAATACTCATGTGTAAAGTTAAGCATGTATGTGTTTGTTGGTTTGGGGCATAAGACTCCAGTCCTGAAATCAGCTAAACCCCGTTGGGTCCCTTGCACTTGGGGAAAGCTTCTTGAAGGATCATGGTTTGTACAGTGCAAAAATCCTTGCTGTCAACACTGTTGGTATACTGGGAATTATTAAAAAAAAATTGTTTTTCACTAAGGACTTGTGTACATGGCGCCGCAGTCTGGACTATGGGGTTGTGAATTGCAGAGTGCTGTAGAGTGTTGCACTCTAATTGCCCCATATAGACCCACTGGAGTGAACAAAAAGGTGCTTAGCTCACATTGATGTAATCCCGTGTCAAACAGTTTTCCTTGTAAATGTCTACTAACATTTTATTTAAATATGGCTATGGGACCTCCACCGTAGCACCATTTGTTTTCACATGTAAAGCAAACAACTTGCAATGCTAATTAAAGCGCTCTCTTATTTTATCTAAGAGTTTTGCATTATTTATCTAAATTCTCTTTTATGGGTGAGTGTTCTGAGTTTGTTCATTAATGAACACTTAGAAATAATATAAAATTAGACCTCATGAATTCTTCATGAGGTATAATTTACCATGATCATTTTTCCTGGCATTTAGGTGCTGTGAACAATTTATAATATTTTTGACTTCTGAGTGCTAGAAATAATCTGTTCATATGAACTCTGTAATTTCCATAGTTCTTAGAATTTTTCTCAGATTTTGCTTTCTTAGGAAAAGTCCGTTTGTGGAATCTTTGCAAAACACTGCCCTTTGGCTTTTATAAACCAATATTTAGTTTTGGAAACTCTAATTATTATTGTATCATTTGCTGTGTATAGCAGATTCCCAGGTTATTACCTATAAAAAGTGTGTACACACACGTAATTCAGATCAGAGTGACTTTTTAAGGAAATGTTTTGTTTATTATAAAGAGTTTTCAGTGTTTTCAACACTCTTCTCAGTTCAACACATGGACTCTTTTTGAGAACAAATTTTGTAAATGTAAAATGTATATTTACATTTATTGAGCCATTGGCTATTGTTTATGCATGCAATAGGAAGATAAGGCTGTCCTAATTGGTTTGTGGGTAGTTTTCTAAATGATTCATTAACTGTTCTTTGTAATGGTAGATGGATGTAACATATTTACTGTACTAACAACTAAAGATTAATGTCAGTTACCAGTAGCTTGTTTAAGCATTATAATAGTTTTATTTACATTATACATGCAGGTATTCTTTGCATTATTGGTGAAACTAATATTTTAGCAGGAAGATTAAATCCACTGTATTCATTAGAAATATTTATATGAAGATTCATAAGAATATTTCTTAAATATTTTTTAGAATGTAGGATCTGCTCTGGTCGATTTTTTTGTTGTTGACGTTCTTTGGGATTTTTATACCGCGCTTTGTGATTAGCTGTGCTTTGCAAAACACTGGCAAAGCTTATGCAGTCTTCCCAAGCAACAAAGTATTTCTTTGTGCAACCTGTCAAATTAAAATACCCTGTACTTTGCTGATATATCACCATACTGAGAAAAGTAGTACACCAAGAAATACTTTTAGAAACTGGGGGGTCTGATGAAACACATCCTGAATTGAGGACAAGACTTGCCTTTATTTGAAATAGATTGATAGACATAAAATAACGATCAAACTTGAAATTCTGTTTTGATCCCATGGAAGATTAGTATAAATCAAATTAACTTTTGCTTGTGCTTACATAGATAATCAAATTAATGTTGGTTTCTAAATTATAAATGTATACAGTATCTATAATATAACTCCTTTTTTCTAGGATATTATGCACATATAGAATTATTATAATTCTATATCTCTAGTATTGTTTCTATACCAGAAGACTACAACACAAAGTGCCCTTGTTGAATAATTTAGAGACCAAGGATATAGGGTCATTTCACAGTTGAAAAAAACAAAACAAAACAAAAACCCAACCAGGATTCATCAATAATAAGTTAGTGTAGGGAGAGGAAAGAAGTGGGTTGATGACGAGCATTTTTTTAAATAAATAATGTATTTATTAAGTAATACACAATAGGTTCCAACAACATTTTGATATTGAAGAGATAGTAAGCTGTACTACACAGAACTAACCTACAGAACGTCTGAGTTTAGAAGTGCTAAGTGGGGGTATGTCTGAAAAGGAGTATTAGGACTGTTATTTTTGTTGTCATAAATAATTTAAATTTTTAAAAGTGGTTTGTCAGAGAATATAGCCTAAGTAAACATTATCCCTTCATGCTGATAAGAACTTGGAGTGCTTTCTCTGATACATAACTGCTTTTATACATAAATCCTCAGAAATCTCTTCTACACGAAGGAAAGTCTTAAATTATTTAATGAAAAATCAGTGCCTCAGATGTTTGTTATGAATGTTTCTGGTAATATATTTTGAGTTCCCATCAGGTTTTTTTTCTTCTTGTTCTCTCATGTAGAGAATAAGAAGATGAAGTTACTTTTAGAAACTCACACAGTAATTCAGTAGAAAGCAAATCTTGGGCCTGATTTTCCTTTACATTGGTGAAAATGAGGAGACATTTCTTTGAAGGTTAATGGAGTTGAACCAGAGTAAGTGAGAAGGGAATCCAGCCCTAAGATGCCACAGTAATGAATGCTGAGATACTAGCAGTGAGGAAAACGTCGTATATTGTAATTTTAAAAATCTTAAAGGTGAGCTATACATTTTGCTTGGTGTTGAAGATAAAATTTTAAAGGATATAACACTTTGCATTATTTGTAACCACTAGAATAGCTAGCATTGAATTTTATCATCCTTTATGGATTTTAAAATCAAAGATCAAGGGGTACATGTTAAACAAGGGTAACTAGCATGCCTCCTGCTTCTGTTACTAATAATAGAATGTCAGCCTTTACTTCTCAATGCACTGCTCTGAGAGCATGATCCTGTTCTCATTCAGATCAATGGTAGGATTCCCTTTAACTTCAGTAGTGCAGGATCAAGCCTTAAAACAATTTATCTGACATTTCAGCCTATTTTTTTAATTAAATCCATTGCAGTGGTTTATATATCCATAAAGTGCTTTAGTTAACCATACCTACTCAGAATTTCCAGTCTCTAAATTATTCATTGGGTAAAATATTGGGTTTTGAATTTTGTGGTTGGTATAAACTTTTGTAACAGCACAGATCTATTATAACCCCTATTAGAATGCACAGTGTAGAAATTAACCAGTGAAAATGCAGAAATGATAGCCGTTCACTAAAACGGGTATGTAAAATAGACATATTTTATCAGAAGAGGATGACTACTTCACTAATATTTGTGGATGTTTAAAACTGAGTTAAAATGCTAACATTGGACCTGATGCTGCAGAGCTCAGGACCTCAGTAGAAAGTACGAACCAAGATTGTGTTTTTTAAATCAATTTGATGCAGTTATGTTCATACAACATAGATGAAAGAATTATGCTCAATTGAGCTGTAACTCCCAGAATACATTTGTTCACCAGAGCGAGAGATAACCACTTCTACAGTAGACTACCAGCAAAGCTTACTGGGACTGGAATAAGTATTGGATTTAAGGTTAGAGAGGTACAGAAATGGAACAGAGTACAGCATAGTCTCTTTACTCTAAATCCTTTAATAGCATGTATAGGTGAATATGCATCTGAAATAGATATCATCTAGATTGAAGTAGGGAACATACTTGATTGTTGGTAAATGTCCAGAACAAGGGATGGGGGAATGTTCAGTGTGGTTAGCTAAAGATTTAGGCAGTTTCCGGTCACTTGATTTGGCAGTGGCGGTTCTGACTGAAATCTGTTGATGTTTTTAAGAAGTTGCCATTGTTATGAAGCCATCACCTACCTACGTGCTCTGATTTTACTTTCCAAATAGTTCTATTTCATATTTTTGCCGTGCTTTTTTGTTAGCCATGGTGAAAGGTCTTCATTCGTTGAAAACTGTTAAACAAAGTTGCTGTTACTTGTTGTGCCAAATACTTTAAAAATAGCCATTCAAAACTGTTTATGTCCAATTATAAACAAAGGGGATATTTCATAGGTGAGATATCGGAAGCAATACTGAAACACATAAATTCACAATCATTTTGGTTTGGTTATTTCTAGTGCTTCCTTAATTTAAATCAAGTAGAAAACATTAATTCGCCTGGTATCAGTCTAGTTTAGAATACTTTTTTTTTCCCCTCCAAAGTTTTGTAGGGAATTATTAAATCTATCTTGTCACAATATGTACTTTCCTGACTTTAAAGAAAGAAACCAAAATTAAGTCTTAGGTAATTATTGTAATTATAGGATCAGATCGACACAGGGTTCAAACTGTATGGTATCTCATTACTCTAAGTCTCTCTTGGATTTTTCCTTTATCTTTACATTTCCTTGCCCTGTGTTAGTGGGAGTCTCTCCTGCTTGATAGTACTTTATATCACTGAATATCTGATGCCTTCAGAAACAGAGACCTTGCCTACACTGGAGATTTTCCACGATTACTGCCATCTGCTTAGCTGCACCAGTGCAACCCCTTGAGTACACAGAGAAAGGCACAGTTTGCACTGATAGATTTTATCCCGATTAAGGTAGTGTCCACCAGTGCAAATCTTGGCTTTCCTCATCAATACCCGGGATTGCACTGGTACAATTATACTGAAGTTAATGGAGCTTCCAGATGAAAAGCTCTTGCATTATTAGACCTTGATCCTGCAAATGTATACATACACTTCAGTTGTGTGTTTAGTCCCGCTGGCAGCTCAGATGCATCAGTGTTTGCAAGACTGGACTCTTACTTTGTAACTAAAAAAAGACCATTTGAATCTGTTTTTGTGGCCTTAAATTTCAAGATGGAGAGGTGTTTTGATTTTTATCTGTATTCCTACCCTGTGAGCCATTTGAAAGTAATGGCTCTGGTAGAATCCAAAAGGCCCTTTGCCATTACAGCAAACACTAGAGTACTCACATCCATGAAGTTTGCAAGTTCAGGGCCTGATGCTGTAAAGAGGAGTTAGTCCACTAATGAAAAATATTACCGGAGAATACAAGTAATCATTGGAGCCAATAAAAAGTGTGTCTTGTGTGATCGCAGGGTTATTACTCGAAGGTGATCCAAACAACAACTATTTGCAGATTAAATGCTCCCACTTAATTTGATGTCATTGCACTTTGTGATACAGTTATTAAATAGGCAATATATTTTACTTTTTCAGTATAGACCTCTATATTTACCTCTTCTGCTTTAATTGAACTGTAATTTTAATCATGATTATTACCTTAAATTATAATTAAATTCATGCTTAAATATACATTTATGAAAATGGTTGTGTGATGAAAACAGAAATTAGCTTTGCATTAACCAAAAAAGGGAGGTTTTTTTCCACTGCTTCTTAGTATATGCTCACAGCCAAAGACTAGCATGACCTACTTTACAACAATAACAGAGGAATCAAGCCCATGTCTTTTTTTTTGTTTTGTTTTGTTTTTTTTTTTTGTTTGTTTGTTAAAGTGTCTGAATTGGCCATGAAAGCTGCCTACTCATTGATGTGTAAGTATCTTTAAAAATAGCAATTGTATGTGAAACTTCAGGCAGTTTTTTTTATTTATTTTTATTTAGATAATTAGCACCATGGAGCCTCAGGTGTCGAATGGCCCTACATCCAATACGACCAATGGACCCTCCAGCAACAGTAGAAACTGTCCTTCCCCCATGCAGACAGGGGCTGCCACAGATGACAGCAAAACGAACCTCATAGTCAACTATTTACCCCAGAATATGACACAGGAGGAATTCAGGAGTCTCTTTGGGAGCATTGGTGAAATAGAATCCTGCAAACTTGTGAGAGACAAAATTACAGGTATGCTCTTAAATATTTTTGATGTTGGCTTAGATACGCACTTCTACTTTACGTAATCCTTTGGGCAACACAACTTTGGTGTCTTTAAAATAGTCATAGATCTGTTGAGTTGTGCCTAAGTGCATACAGTGGACGCCACAATAATTACCTTTACTGCATATTCCCAGATGGGAAATATTGCCAATACCCCAGTAAACTTCCTGCAGGTGGTAAATCTTCAGTGGTCTCTACTGTGTATATATACAAATTGCAGGAGAAGCCAATTGTGTTCCAAGCCACATAAAGAGCTAGAAAAAGAATAACTAGGATTTCTGAAAAATTCATAATGTATTTATAAAACATAATTGGGAGGCGCCTTTTGTACAGGTTCACAGCTCATTTGATGCCATTTACTTCCCCAGTCCTCCTTCATCTTTATTTATTTTTCCCTAACTTTAAAAAGGGTAGTCTAAATCTTGTGCTGTGTTTTTTGATTATTGGGTCTTGTTTATAGCTTTGTTCTCCGATACTCTTACCCTGTCATAGCCCTTTTTCTCATGGAGTAAAATCTGTTGATAGGATTATCTGCAGAAGTTTCAGAAATAAACCCCTCATTATAGTCTAGATCTGTATCAGAGAGAAAAGAAATGTGCATGTCCACCCATAGGGGAGGCATGAACAGGTAAGGAAATACCTGCTCTGTTCTCCATCTTTGCTGCAGAATTGCAGCCATAGTCATACAGTGGAACACATCCTATATTAAAAAAAGCAGTGGGATGAACATCAGCTTTTATGGCTGCTTGTGAAGGCTATGTGGCCTTATTACTCCCACTCTAAAGGGGGAGAGGCTGATGTTTCTGCTGCTGTTTGGTGCATCACCAGTATCATAGTTCATGATGTAGCATACATATGTGGAGATTGCAGTCCCTGCCAGACTCTGTACTATACTGGAACATCCTGTTCCCTCATGCCCTGCTCATAGCAGGGTATTGGTTATGCAAGGATCTGTGTGAGTGATATTCAGCCATTTGCAAGTTTCTGAACTCCATTTCTGCTGTGTTGCGTACTGCAGCCAGGCATGAGCTAGCTCCACACCTATACATGTTCTAAGTAAACCAGCGCAGGATCTGCCCCTAAGAAACTACAGATGCTCTTACCACATTTCCTTAACTATAGCAAAGGGTTTGACAGTCTTGGAAAAGGAAGGGTTCCCAAAAGAGATGGGTTTTTTCCCCCCTAGAACATACACATAGAGGGCTGTGGGTAGAAAGTGGGATGTAAAACCAGAGTATTCATTTTGAGAAGAGAGAATTATCTTGAGAATGAGGATATAGACAAATAGTTTTGCTCTAGCACTCACATAGCCTTTGCCCTAACAGTGTTAGTGCGATCCACTTAGTGCTTTTAAATGTGAAATGATTCCTTTTATTTCCTTTTTGCTGTATAACAAAGCTCAAATTTAACACTGCGGCACATAATAAATGGCAGTAGCCCTGGAGCAAATTGCATTCTCAAAAATATAGTTAATCAGAGCTCTCTCTTGCACATTGGTCATTATGTATCTACCTCAGTACGTCCTGATTGGGAGACAGCTTCATGAGTGCGAGGAAGAGGATTAAAAAAAGGGCAGTGAGTTGCCTTTGCTTGGGCTTTATTTAGATTGTGGAATATTCCAAGTGTTTTTCTTAAGAGCAGAGCTGCGTGCAAGGTACAGCAACCTAACACTACTAGAATATATTTCCCTGGATATTTGCTAGCACAGCTGTCAATTAGTTACAAAACTATTGTGTTTTTTCTTTCTCATCTAAGGAACTAAAATTACAAGTAACTTCAAGTGTGTTAGATGTGAGTAGACAAACAAGTATAACTTTTAAATCAAGTGCCACTAGAGACTCGTGCTTCCAGTCTGGATTTTGATCATGAAAAATCCTATTTTTCAGTAGCTACCAGCATATTTTTAGCTTTCTACACATCTCAAAATTAGTGAGGTTTTTCCCTAAATGTAATCCTGAGTTTAGATGGATAGAAAAATGCCATCTGTTATTTCTTTGGTGGGATGAGAACCCTGGATGTTGTCTTAGTCTTTACTTTCTTTCCTGTGTGTACTGTTTCCTCTTGGTTTCATGCTGCCTCAAGGATTCTGTCTCAATAGTAGATGCTGTAAGAGCGTGCGTGTACTAGCTTTGGATATGTTTCTGGGTGGTTGTCCCCCTAGAAATTTTCTTTCAATACAAATTGGATCATTCTTTGTGAAAGGATTTGTGGGCAACCAGTTTTCCAAAAATTAGATTGGAGTAAAATTTTCAAAAGCGCCTAAGTGATTTACTGCCTCCGTCCCATTCTCCAGACTGATTTATGCACTTAGGTGCCAAAGCCTCATGGAATTCAGTAGGCTTCTAAGTGTGAAAATGGAACTTAGGATCTCAGATAACTTAGGCACCTTTCAAATCTTTACACCAGATAATTTCTCTCCATTCCAGAGTCCCAGTGATTTGAAGTTTGGGGAATGGACTTGGTTCTTTGAGACTCAATTATTTTCAGAATTACCTTGTTCACTTTGATTATGCTGATAGAAAACCATGATGGTTTCTTCTGAGTTTTTATTTTCCCTTCATCTTGAATTCACCATGCAATGGAAACAACTGCCACCACATCAAAACCTGGTTCCCCTACATCAGAAAGTCCTCAGAGCAAATAGAATGGTGGGGGACCTGACATGCAGTTTTAGCTACTGGTCTTCTCTCCCTGTGTCCAGCTAGAAGACTGGAAGACCAGTCCACTCTTTCCCTCCACCTACTTCAGTCACATTTTTTCCAGGCCCCTTAACCTTGAAGCCTGGGGAGTACCAGGGATTAGAATGTTAAATAAATGCAAAAATAAGACTCCTCAAACTATGTTTAAACTATGGGTGTTGGCCTCTGGTCATGGTACACAGCGCTAGATAAGAAGCGTGTCCCCCCCCAAGAGGCTCACCAACACACACAGTTGTCATTTTCATCAAGATGAGCATAAACAAATAAAAAGACAAGACCAGACTCATACTACAGACCCAGTTAACAAGTTTGATCAACCCTTGGCCCATGTATTGAGTAGTGAAATGCGAGTGAATAAAAGTCAAGGCTGAAATATCTTTCAAGTTTGTTCTGTGAGTGTTCTTTGTAGGAGTGAGAGCTTGTCAGAATGTCTGCCTTTTCAATGATTATCTGCTTTATTTTATTATTAACATCAGGCAGCATAATTTTTTGAAGATATACTGCAGAATAAAATTAACTACAGTACACAGTAAATTCTCTTGACATGCTTGTGGACTTAAGCAAAGCTCTGAAACAGTTTATGTTCAATCTGCTTGTGGATTTTTGCATATTTTTGTTCAGAAAATCCATCTTTTGTGGTGGATAGTTCTTTGTTTTGTCAGCGAATGAATAACATAAAAATATATACAAGGTGTACTATAGAAAGTAGGGACTGATAAGTGAGTCATTTTAACAAAAACTGGCACAGTTTCTGTGAAGAATATGGACCTCTTTCATATACCGTACAATAAATCGCTTTCTCCTTGCTGATAAAATAAAACGTCGATTATAAAGTAAAAGCAAAATTTGAATTAAAGTTGCGGTTAAGGGATTTTTAAACAAGTGCATTCAGAAGAATAAAAGGGCATATTTCAAATGTGATCTAAAATTGTTAGACTGGCAAAATCATATTAGAAAAATCTCAAATAGGAGGGTGACCATTTAACTGGGCAAAAAATCTAGTGTTCCCCACCTTGTTAAGGAAATGCACAGACTTTAATAAGATAATATTTAGACTCCCAAAATATTTTTACAAGGAGTTCAGAGCTAAACAAAGTCTGTTAAACATACAAGATCCCCTTGAGAGAATTTATATTCAAGACTGTTACGCCATTATTTTAATAGGGATTAAATTTACTGTATATGAACAACAATAATAATCGTAATCTGTTCACAGTCTTCATACAGGTCTTCTGGATCAGTTGTAAGATTTTTAAGAAAACTAATTCATGATGTTACCACTTGCTTAGGAAAGACACATGTTTAAACAAGCATACGCCTTTATTACTGGGAAAAAATGCTAATTTGGTAGTATGCTGAACTCAATTGAACAGGAATGACAAGTTCCAAGACAGCCTTTAATTTGGTATTCAAAACCAAAATTGTGAACTTCAGTTTTGTTTGGTGCTTTTCTGAACAGGCAGGATATACAGTAGCTTTTTAAAAAGATGCTAATGATTTGAAAGTGGAGATAAAACTCAGGCATACATTTTAATTATGGGGGAGAAGTTCAACTGAAAAATGTATTTTAGTTGCAGAGAATGTAAGGAAACGAGACAAGGAAAAACAGAAAGACCAAAGATATTTGCCATCATTTGGCAGGGAGTTTTAATAAAAGCAGAACTTGTGGTTATAAAGTGTGCTTATTAAATTCTTCATTTGCACTACCTAATTAATTCTAGCATTTTAAATTAACAGTGAAACTGGTCCCTGCTGAACCATTTCATAGCTACAGCATATTTCGTCCAACAATCCAGTTGTTCAGGTTTAATCAGCTGCTCTCCAAAAATGAAAAAGAAGGGACTTAAGTGAGGAAACTAAATAGCACAAACATTTTGGAACAGCAATATATGAAATAGATTGCCAACTTAGAGGGGAACACAAGCAGATTTTAGACCATTCAGATTGTGTAGCCAATACTGTTGCTGTTATAAATAGAACAGTGTGCAGAGTGGCAAACAACTCTTTTAATAAATGGTATAGCTTTCCAGAAGGCTAGTGTACATGAGACAGTCTATGGAAAATAAGGGTATATTATGGAATACCAACAAAAATAACTAGAATCCTCAAAGACTTCTATGATGCTGAATGTGCGGTCAGAGATAACATCAGCCAATGATTTGCAGTGACAACTGGGGTAAAGCAAGGGTGTATTATGTCTCCACTGTTGTTTGCACTGGTCATTGACTGCATCATGAGGAAAATAACCACAGAAGGCAACAAAGGAATTTTATGGACATATGATAACGGGAAATTGGATTACCTTGTTTTTGCTGATGACATTATTCTGCTCAGTTCAACACATTGCTTAATGGAAGAAAAGACCCAGCTTTCGACAGACATAGCAAAACAAATTAGTTTGTTCATCAAGAGGGGAAGGACGAACTATATGGCTATCAACGTTCCAAAAGCAACCATCGGGGTAGATGGAGAAACACTGGAAGAAGTAAGTCATTGTACTCATCTAGGGACCAAGATGTGCTATGATAGTGACACCATACTAGATGGTAAGCAACAAATATCAAAAGCAGCAAACAACTTTCATAAACTTGAAAAGATTTGGAAAAATAGCATGATCTGCACTGATACAAAAGTACGAACATTTAACGCAGGCATCGTGACTGTCCTGCTTTGTAGAGCAGACTCATGGAAATACACAACAGCAATTGATAAAAATCAACTCATTCCACTTTGAATGTCAGCAGAAGATTTTCAGTCTGTTGGAAACAGTTTATTGCAACATCAGAAAAACTAAGTGGAGCACACCAGTTTAAACCATCAAACACAGAAAAAAGACAATGATAAACATATTTAGGACACAGTAGAAGGATGCCATCAATGTGACTTCCATGAAAGAGAAAATGAACACCAACTGGAAAGAGAAAATGAGGGTGACCTACAGAAATGTTATGTAGCACAATAGAGAAAGAAGCTAAATCTATCAACATGACACTCAGAAGCCTGTACCAAACGAGCATCAGACCAAAATAAACTATGGAAACTCGTGGATGCCATATGCATGCACCTTAGGGTGCGGGAGGATAAAGAAAGAAGGGAAAAGAGAGAGACAAGTATATGAAAGGAGATGGCCTTTCAGGGGAAAGGTACTGCTTTAAATGACTTTGGAACTCAGTGCTTAAAAATTAGGCTAAATTGCATCAAATTGTAGGTTCATATTTTTATTTGATCTGTCTCCAAATGAAGTCAGTGGCAAAGCTCTCATTGACTTAAATGGAACAGGAGCAGGCCCTGAATTTGAAAGGGGATTTTGAAGGGTCAGCGTTAACCAGTATGGGTCCAGATACTAACATAGACTGGACCTTTCTTCAAACAATGTAGCATCCCTAAGAAAAATCTGAGGCAACCCAAATTGGTTATTACTGGTGACTCACATAATGCTTGTTATTTAAGGGGGGAAAAAACCCAAACACCTGTTTAGAATCTTCTATACATGTACAATAGGCTTTCCCCTGCAATGCCAAATCTGAAGCTAAATTTTGGGCCAAGGCAGTTTCTTTCTTTTTTTTTCTTTTCTTTTTTTGATAAACTATATTTCTGGTGTTTATAGATTTATTTGTTGTTAATCTGTAGAGAAATATCAAAAGTGATTTTCAAGGTGTAGGTTTTGTTTTGGTAAAATCTCATAATGATCCAGACATATTACGGAGTAAATGTGTGTCACAGGATTGCTGTGTGTAAAACATGCAGCATATGACAGAGTTTTAATAGTCCTGGTTTATATCTTGAAATCAGATGTCCAATCAGGAATATTCCAGTACGGGAAGTTCATCCCCACCCCACTCCGCTGCCAATTTTTAAAATTTGTACCCAACTCTGTGAACGAAGTATAAAGGTTGCCACATGTCATTTGATGTCAGATTATTAATATGCACCAGAGGTAGAGACTGGGATCTGTCTAGTGTTGCTGTAAGATTTCAGTTCAGGAAGAGTCTCAACCACTAACCTCTTGATGGTTCAAGTGAAAAGAAAGAATGTGCCAGCCATTGAGTGAAAGCACTGAAGTAGGCTCTAATCTGCATATGGTTAGAGTCTGGTTATTGGGTGTATCTTCTACTATTCTAGCTAGAAATTATGGGCCTTAAAATCTCCCCTCTCCTTGTCTCGCCTTCCACAACACGGAGGGGAGGAAAGAAGCAAAAGGCTCTGATCAAATTGCCCCAAAGTTTATCTACATGAGGAAATTGGAAGCAATTTCCAATTGTGCATTGTGTGTACTGTGTCATTGTAGGGTGCAGGAGTAAGCTTTGTTGCAAGCAATGCTGCTGCCTTCCAGGTCTTTTCCCATAGGCACTAAAACAGTAGTTCTCACACTTTTGTACTGGTGACCCCTTTCACATAGCAAGCCTCTGAGTGTGACCCCCCCCCTTATAAATTAAAAACACTTTTTAATATATTTAATACCATTATAAATGCTGGATGCAAAGCGGGGTTTGGGGTGGAGGCTGACAGCTCACGACCCCCCCATGTAATAACCTCGCAATCCCCTGAAGGGTCCTGGCCCCCAGTTTGAGAACCCCTACACTAAAACAGTGAGTAACCTGATAACAAAGCATGCATTAAAAAGCTTTTAAGGCAAGGGGAAGAGGAGGCTGGCGCTATTGAGGTGATCACTCCATAGACAAGCAGGTGTGACTATTGCTTTTTCCTGGCCATCTGTTTTGCTAGTGACTCACCAGCAAACACAAGAGGAACATAGTGTGTGGTTGAAGTGGCGGGTTTAGATTTTATTTATTGACTAGTAGTTTTGGATGCTTCAATTTTTTGGTGTTCAACTGGTGATGTCTTAATAAGGCCTGTTTTTTAATAGATGGGCTGTTTGACACTTTCCGAAATTTGGGCCCCTTCAGAGTTTTTCAGGTTGAGCACCCAGAATCACTCAACACTTCTGAAAGCCCTAGCTGGGGTCTTCATCAGGAGTCCTGATGCCACACGAGCAGAAGCCTTTAGCTGGCGTTAAATTGCAACAGAGAGTCTGGGAAGTAGAAAGGAGGAAAACTAGATATAGAAGTGTTACATAATGGTGATTCTTCTGCAGGGGAGAAGTTTCTGAGCTATAACAAGCAGGTGATAATAAGGAGACTCCACTAGGTCATTTCCTAGTAAACATTCTTCTTCTAGTTTCACCCTGCCCACCTGTAGTTGGGGATGTTCAAACTTTAAGTAACTTACTTGGAGGGTTTGGTGAATGGTAGAGTAGGTCGGCAAGTGGTCACAATATGCATCTGGAGAACAGGGAACTTTCTGAAGAAGGTAACAAAACATCACACCCCAAAATGTAAAGCCTATAAAGCAGTACCAAAAATGGTATTTAAAGTTATGACAGGAAAGATCTTTTAGGTAATAGAGTGCATGCAGATAGAAAACGATACCATGGTGAATCCTGTACTTAGAATAATATTGCTAGAAAGAGGTAATGGGAACTTTTTGTTTTATTAATGGAAAATTCAGTATTTTTATACTGAAGCCTTGATTTTTGTGGCAAAAACACTCAGTTAAGTTATTTAGACATATTTATATAGAAAGGTAAAAATATGCTTCTTTATCGTGGCGAAAGATATTTCTCTTTATTCACGGGGAAAGAGATTGTACAATTATTGATATCTGAATCTGGTGTGTTTCCTCCTGCCCCTGTTTATTTGGGGTCTGATTCCAGGAGCTGCCGGTGGAATACTTTACTCCTGGAAGAATTCTGCGCTACTGCACAATACAGAATTTGCGTAGAATTAATGTTCTGCGCAGAATTACATTTTTTTCCTGCAGAACGGATGCTGCAGAGCCTGACTCCCCAGCTCGAAGTGCACCTGCAGTTCCCGGGTTTGCCAGCCCTGCTCGGTTACATGGTGTGGCCAGATCTCCTCTGTGTGCAGCAGCTACTGGAGCTGGTGAGCTATGCCCTGTGGGGAGAGGCAGGAGCAACAGCTGTGAGCTGCAAGGAGGGGCCATTGCTTTCCGGGAGGGAAGACTTGGGGCAGTGGAGGGCATGACATGAACTTTTCTGGGGGCAGATGAACCTTTAAATTGTGACCACCAAACCCCTCTCCCCCCCCCCCCACACACACACTATCAGCAGATACTGGTGGTCTCTGCCCGGTGTTACAGTAACAAAGCTTCGCAGAGAGAAGCCTGCGTCGGGGCTCTGCAGGGCAGGGGTTGCAGGTGTTTGAGCCATGGGAGCCCCCTCAAGCATCCCCCAAATACCTCCTCCCAGTGCAAACATACCCCTCTAGTACACGCCCCCCCCCCCAAAAAAATACTTATACTTTCCCTTCCCCCAGCAGTGTCCTCTATTTGGGAACTTGAAATATGGTAACCCTATGGGGTGCGGTGTGAAAACACAAGAATTGACTAAAAGACCGGAGAGGCAGACTTTTCCCCCAAGATGTGCCCAGCTGGTATTTGTGACACACCCAGACTGAGGTGCCTGATAAAAGCATAACAGAAAAGGAACTGGGTTGTCATAAGGGTTTCTTTAATTTTACTCCTGGGGGAATCTCTTTTGTTGCCTGTACCGTTAGACATACTTGCTGAGAGGTATTTTGAAAAAACTTACCAAAATAATTGAAACCAGCATATTTTGTGTTACTTTGACAAAATATGCAGAATTTTTAATTTTTTGGCACAGAATTCTCCCAGGAGTAACATTGACTAAAAGTTATGCAAGCACAGAGCTTGTAGTCTTGGGCCCTTTATTTAAATTTTCTCTAGAACACTTGGAAAAAAGACTGTCTCAAATGTTTAATCCTGGAAGAAAAAAGATACATGAGCTAAATGCAGATAATTCAGTACTGTGCTTCACAATCAGTTACATTTATCTGATCTGAAACAACTGAAACCCTAATTTGCATATAAACTATTTTTCCAGACTTTGTATCGCTAAAACAGTGGTTACATTTAAAAAAATGTCTTCCCTTTTGAGATTACCAGTTCCAGCAGTATATGACCTATTTTAAGTACATTAGGTAAGCGGGATTATGTTACGTAGGGATTACGTTAGATGAGATTTTAAAAATTGTTTAGAAAGGATATAAACTCTCGTGCTTCATGGCATAAGCCAGCTACTGACAGGATTTACGAAGGAAACTCCATTAAGGTTATTCCATTTTCATCCATTATGGGTTTGGGTTTGGTTTTTTTCCCACCTTTTTCGGAAGCATCTGATTCTGGCCAGGGGCGGCTCTATGTATTTTGCCACCCCAAGCACGGCAGTCAGGCGGCTTTCGGCAGCGCACCTGCGGGAGGTCCACCGGTAACGTGGATTCGGCGGCATGCCTGCTGGAGGTCCGCTGGTCCCACGCCTTCGGCGTACCCACCGCCGAAGCCGCAGGACCGGCGGACCTCCCGCAGAAACGCTGCCAAAGGCTGCCTGACTGCCGCCCTTATGGCAACCGGCAGGCCGCCCCCCGCGGCTTGCTGCCCCAGGCACGTGCTTGCTGCGCTGGTGCCTGGAGCCGCCCAATTCTGGCCACTATTTAGAGACAGGATACTGGATTGGACAGACCACTAATCTGATTCAATATGGCAATGGCTATGTTCCAATGCGCCTCAGTATAAATTACAATATCTCTAAAACCTAGTGGTCTTTCAGAAGAGAAGAAACTTTGTGTCACCACCAGGGAAGAGATTACATAATTAGCTAACAATCCTAGAATGATGGTTTGGTTGGGTTTTTTGTTTTTGTTTTTTAAAGGTCAGATTTAGTTCCTCCCAAATAGGCCAGATTACAATTCTGTTGAAAAATGTAACATTTAATTTTTCTGTATGTGGCTTTGTTGAAAACACAGGACTCTGGGTTGATTAATATTTGTTGAAATAGAAGAACATCATTATTGTGGACAGGAGAGTGACTACTCTGCCAGAGTCCGTTTATCCGGAAACAAATCCTGAATTAAGTGAATTAGCTCAATTTTGATGAGGTGACTGGTAGGTTAGTCTTGTCGCTATGGCTATTTCTCTAAATGTTAGTTTTATGTTTTTGTGTCTGTAGTCGAAATGCAGTGAATGAAACAGTGATGAAAAAGAGTGCAGGCACACTTCAGCTAAAACTCAGATGTGCCCAGATGGACAAAAGGCTAGGTTTGAAGTATAAAATATTATTTGTTAGGACTGAACAAGGAAAATTATTACAGTGGATCAAATGGAGTACAGAATATGCTCTGATTTTTGTTCTAAAACATCTTGGTTCTGGGAGTAATGCCTGAGTCAGAAATGCTGTAGTAGTATGTCAAAATATTAAAATGTGACAAAAAATATTTAACATATTAATAGTGGAGATACAATTTGGATTATCCATTATATCTAAAAACAGCCTTATTTTTTAAACCTCTGAATATGTGATACTGAATGATACTAGCAACCTTATTTTTCAGATATGTTGTTCTTAATTTGGTGCCCTATTTATTTCCCTTTTATATCTGTATTTCCCCAAGTGCATTCTGTCCTTGAGCATAGATAAACCTAGTCTCACTGCTGCCTATCCAAGAAAATCTCCAAATATTGATTATCTAAATAAACATTTGTGTTAAGTATCTGAAGTGTATTCATTAGCTTTGAGGGGGGAAAATAGCAATCAGCATCATAGTGCTGAATTTCTAAAACGTATTTGGTATGGCTTGATGTCTCTTCTGAATGCAGAGGAAAAACGGTCACATTTGCATCCGTCATTTTCTTTATCGCCTCACTGCAGTAGTCTTATGCATATTCTACACAGGCGAACAAAAGAATTTTGATTTGTTGACTGTAGGAAAAAAGCCATGGCTTTAAATTTGAAAAGAGATGTGGGGCAAGTGGGGGGGGGGGAAATAGGAAAGCCTGACACTTGTGCTGTGAAAGACCTTCCTAATTAACTTTGCCAGGTTCAAACTGAGATTGTTTTGAAGTGTTTTAAATACCTATAATGGTTGTGTACCTTATTCTTTATGTAATAACTGTTTGTTTTGAGTAAATAACCCCACCTGCCCATCATCTCTAATTAGTAAAGACTGGCAATAATAGTGTAGGTCAACAACTAAGTACAGACCTGTGCCTCTGAAATCATGCTTCCCAGGTCTAATGTTACTTTTAAGGGGTTTTCCGTTGTATCTACTGAATGAAATAAATCTGTGTCTTATGGCCGGCTTTTTCATCCTACAAATAGGACATGCAGAATTATGTGGCTCCACCTATCCGGAAACAAGAAGGCAAAGAATCTATCATGACCCCAGTCTGCCATCTTCTTTCCTGTGTTTTTTTCCTTTGCATGGCCTTCCATGCCTAATTTTTTCCTCTCCCTAACCCTTCTTCTTTTCTTCCCTTCTAGGCCCAGAGCTGAGGATAGAAAGATAAGGCCAGAGAGAGGGAAAGGGACAGAAAAGATTCCCAGAAAAGCAGTGGAGCTCCAGTCTCTCTCTTGAGTCCCCTGCTTCCAAATGAGACTTGGGTTCATGCGGGAGGGGCAGCAATAGACAGCGCACCAAGAAATCTGCCACCTTTGGAGGCTCCAAGGCTACATTGCCCAGCATTCATCCTCCCCTTGCTGCAGTGGGGGCACTGTCTGCCATGCTAGAGACCTCCTATCCTCCATCCATCCCAGCAACTGGCTCAGCTTAACTGCACCCCTGCCTCTGTCCCTGGTGCTTATCTCAAGCAGCTTGCACAACCAGCGGCGCAAAATCAGCATGGCTGATACTGAAATGCTCCCACTTCCCACGCAATTTTCCTTCCTGCCAACACCACAGCCGCCTCTCCTCCACACATCTCCCTGAAGCGCTGACACACTTTCTCTACAGTCATGGGAAGCACTACCAGACTTTCTTCTGTCTGGGCCTCTGGGAGTTACCAGCTTGAGAGACCGTCAGGGAGCTGGGATCTGTTGCCTGTGGTAGTATATATATCCCCAGTTCTCCTCTCTGTGCCCCACAGATTTCTTGGCAGCCCCAGCGCCTGAAAATAGCCTGTCTCTTCAGAATGGGCTCCCTGATGCCCCCATCCCTCAAATTTTCTCCTCTTCAAGAATGACAGCATTACTCTGTTTGAGCCTGACCAGATCAAGCCAGCCCAATTTCCATCTTCTCCTACAAAGAGAGACTGGCTTCAGCACTTTGACAAGGTTCCTCTCAGGATGCCTACGCAAGAGACAGTTCCACTGTCACTGCATTGACATCTTCCCAGGTCTAAATGCTTTCTTCCAACCCTTTGGTGCTGGGAAATGTCAGAAGCCTAAGCCCCGACCTGTGAAACTCTGGACTTTCTGGACAAGGGGAGCATTTGCCCTCTCTCTCTGTCTAGATAAAGAAGGGTTAGATTTTAATCCTGTTATTTCCTTGTGTACGAGCCTGTGAAGAGGAGGAACTTCTGCCCCGTCTCTTACCTCCATCTCCTGAACCTGCACATCTCTAACCACCTGGGTCCATTTTCTTCACTTCCTTTGCTCATTTGAATTTTGTCATGCCTACCTTCTATGATTCCAACCACCCAGTGCACTGGCGCTTTCTCTGCTTCACCCTCTGTGATCACCACCTGAAGATCTTGGTTGCTCTGATGGAAGCACCTGCATCCCTATCTCAGTGACATCCTGATTCAGGTGCTCTGTGCTCCCGTGGTAGAATGATCACGGAATAGGGTACTGCGATACCTGGCATCCCATGGTTTCATAATCATTCAGGACAAGTCCAATCCACTTCTCTCTCAGACTCTTCTGCACCTTTAAATAAGCTTGGATTCCCGAATAGCCGCAGCCCTCCTCTCAGAACAGGCTTCAGTCTCTATTGGATTCTGTCTCAAGTCCTGGCTCCCTCCTTCGCGCCAGACAGAGATGATTGATCTTTTAGGCTACTTCGCAGCCATTGTGGATCTGATTCTCTGAACCTCTCTCCACCTTAAGCCCCAATGTGCCTCCCTTTTGCCCAGATACCACCATATATGTTACCTGTGTGGATCTTTCTCTCTCACTAACAGCCTGTCCCCCCCCGATTACCTAGTGCTCCCACTTAGCCCCATCACAGTGGGTGTCTCTTTACTTCCCCATCATTTCCCGGTTTCTCTAGCCACAGATGCCAGTCTCTTGGGATCCATTTCAGCCCAGGAGACTTTATCGTCACAGGATCAGAGAGAGAGAGCGCATTATCGTACTCACGTTTCAGACCATCTTCTTAGTCAGACATGGGTATCCCTGCTCCTTCACAAGTGCATCCTGGTCTGAACAAGTACTGAAAAAGACTTCACCTTTACTGGGATCAGTCACTGATTTATTTATTTTTTGTTAATGCTCCTGCGTCTCCCATTTGACCCCCTGGAAGTTCCTTTCAAACTACTGTCTCCTCAGGTGGCTGTTTCAGCCATGAAACATCCACCAGATGGGGAGATAGAATTGAGTGCTCTCATTATTACAGGCATTCAAACGTGTGTGGTCACAAGAGTTTGGAAAAGTTTGCCAGTTTGTCTGTTTTGAGGCTGCCACGAAAACGGATGGCTGAAGGGCTGCATTCTACTCTCCTACAAGCAAACCAAGCGCCAGAACCCCAGCTGGTCAGTTGTCACTCTACTGGAGGGGTCACAGTTTCCTAGGTTGAGAGGGCTGATGCACCTACTTCCCAGGCATAGAAAGTGTCTCTGTTGTCTCCACACATGTATAAAGTGCCATCAGCTGGAGCTGACGATATCCTGGGGTTGTAAGCAAAGCAAGCCCTCCTCCTCAGGGTACTATTTGTTGCATCTTTTGGCTATCCTCACTGTCCCTATGGCCACAATGGAAGAAGAGGGACATAGGCCAAGGGAAAATTATTCCCTGGTAATTCTTTTATTCATAGCCCTTTCTTCTCCAATTCTACATGCACCTGCCTCCTCACTTCTGTTTATCCTTGTGTCGCTTTTCCCCATATTTCTACCTTTTTAAACTTCTTTCTATTCCTGCATCCTCTCTTTCTAAAAGGAATTGGGCAGACTGGAAGCTTTCTATATAGGGCTTGACTCACAGATCGTTTGCCTTTTTGCTTCCTCGTCGATTGGAATCATAATGCTGTGTAAGTACCTTGCTGAATTGGGGCCCAAAGTAGGAAAATAAAACACAAATTAAACAGGATAACTTTTTTTAAGTTAACCTTGTGAAAGGGAACAGTGCTGGCCATTGGGTGTCTTCAATTGAATACCCAAATGTGGAACCTGTAGCAAATGAGCACAGTTGAAGGTAACAAATCTGTCATTCTGAGTCTAAGGAGAATGAGATGGGAATTTTGTTGTTGCTGCTGTTCTTAAGTAGAGTTTCTTCTTTGAAGAGGTTTTTAATAAACTTGCTGAAAGTATCACTTTGAATCCTGCATGTTAGACAGAGGTAGAATTAATGAGAAGTGGTTGACTTTCCACTGAAATTATCCATAAATTTCAGTGATAGACCTAGTTAGTTTTAGTACATGTGGACAATGAGCTGGCAACGTTTCCCTGCTTTAGCATGTTTCCTTCTTCTTCCATTACACAGTATGTTGCAGTGTTTCTCAAACGCGGCCACCATGGCCACATGCAGCCACGGCCTCCTGGGCTGTTATTGGGGGGGGAGGGCAGGCAAAGTAGCGGCCCCTTCCTGTTACTCCTGGATGCGCCGCCTTGGTGTTGGTTGCTGGGACCACCAGCAGTGGTTTGGGCCTGCTCCCCCTTTGGAGACACCTGGGGCGGGCACAATGTTGGAGGACCAGGCAGCTGGTGAGTTCCCCACCTTCCCGGGGGTGGTGGAGTTCAGGCTTTGGGCTTCAGCAGCCCTGAGGTGACAGGACAGCGGGGCGGCAGGCTCTGGCCACAGGGCTTCGGGCTCCAGCCCCCCTCCTACCCCATTGTCCCTAGCCCCCGCTGCCTCCCCCGACCCTCTCTTTCCCTCCCTCCCCCCCATCCACAGCTTAATATGTCCCCATGCTTGACAGGGCTGAGTAAGTCTGCTGTGAAAAGCATATTTGTATGCTTATTAATATCACTTTTCACAACAGACTTATCAGCTACCAATAAATAAATTACAATGATTTAAACAGGCATATGTGCGTATTTATTTGTTTTTCCTAAAGCGAATTAAGTCTTTTAGGAAAAAGTGTGAGAGGAGCCACCAGCAAGAGTTGGTGGCCGCACTCTGAGGCCACCAAAAAATTTGTCCTGAGAACCCGTGTATTAAAGAGTATTATAAATACCTGAAGCACCACAGTAGTCCCTTTTCTTTCACAGTTCATGAAGATTGTAAAAGTACTGCTGTTTTTAAAGCTTAGACAGGACACTGTATTTGTAAATTAAGGCTCATTGTAGTCTACCCTTTTATGGATGGTGAGATTTTATAGATAAACTTATTTTGGAATATGCACATATGATAAAGTCGGCATCACCTTTCAGTGTCTTGCCAGATGCTGTGTAAAGTAATCTACATAAATCTAGCTACTACACATGAACCTTCTTAGATGTCAGTTTACAGCTTGTATTTATGTTTAGGTTGATCAGATTAAAATACTGCAGATACAGATCGTGTTGTTAATATTAAATTTTGTATTCCGGTCTGTAATAAATTATTTTTCCTCTGTTCATTGGAAAAACTGGTTAATAGAGCTCATAAGAGAGTTTAATTAGTGGGCTGTTTGTGAAACAGAATAGGTATTCTGAGTCATTGCTCAGAATTACTCTGAAATTTCTCAGTGTTGGATTGTTTTTCTTTTTCTCGTTTCCGTTGTTGTTTGACGCAGGATGTTTGGGTACAGGGAGCATTGCATAAATGTAGCTGAATGCAATAATTTAATGACAGAAGCACTAGGTTTTTTAATTAGCAGCCAAGCAGATTTTAGACATGGTTACTAGAATATTTTGTTATATACTGTATGCCAATCCTGTCTTTGTAAAAGAGTATTTTCTTCTTTTTCCAATACTTTTATGTGCTTCTGAATGCAAGTGTCACTGCCACCACGACAACATAAAATACCTCCTGCTCTGAGTTGGCTACCTCTCTTCTGGTGATTCTTCTTCTTACCTGTTCTCCTTGCATGACAGAATGCATTCCTGGCCTTCCAGCAAAAATACCTCTTCTGTAGACCAGGCAGAATGTTTTATCAAGACAATGTTTCTGCTGAGCCCTGCCAATACAATTCCTTGATCAGTCATTAGGGACATCTGCAATGATTGAACTTGTATCACTCACCTGGTTTAGTTACCCCTATGCCGCCTTTTCTCTTGAATAAAATAGTGCACATATAATTTAATCACTAGAGTAGTTGGGTTTTTGTAAACGTTGACTCTGGATAAAATTGTCAAGAAAGCCTGACGTGACTTAGGAGTCTAAAGTCTTATCAACATGGTGATAATGCTTACCATTGTGGGGGGAGTGATTTCTGAAGAGCATAAACACGTTGTGCATTGATCGGCCCATGTAGACCCTGCTGATGCACACTAAAGGTTCCCTAGTGCGCTTTAATGTAGTACTGTTTCAACAGCACTGTATTAAAAGCGCAGTAGGGAATATGCAGTGTGCACCTGCAGAGTCCACGCAGACCAATTAATGAGGAACCTGTTAGTGCTCTTTAGAAATCACACCCCCATAGTAAGCATTACCCCACCACGTAGACAAGCCCTAAGTCCCATTAGCAAATGGGATTTGGGCTCCCAAGTGCTCTAAGTCCCTTCTTGTTGTAGAAGACTTTGAAAAAATTTACCCTATGAACAGTGCAGTCCATGCATCTGTAAATTATATACATTAATCTTATTAGTTACTTGAGCAAGATATGGCTGATGAAAGTTCAGAATCAAATCTGCTTCTGTGTGCTGCCTCCAGTTTTCATTCCATCTTGATTGGTACAGTGATGTGTTCACAATTGAGGATTCAGTTGCGTTTCACCTTAACAAGCTAAAGTTGTTTGATGAATTCCACATTCAGTGTTGAGTTTTAGGAATCCGGAGGAGGCAGTGTCCCCCGTGATGAAGCTTGCACCACTTCCCTTGGGAGACTGTTCCATAGCCTAACAGTTATTGCTGTCTGGAAGTTTTTCTCTTGAAATTTAGCCTATTATTTTTTTTGCCTTTCTTAATTTCATCCCGTTTCCTGCAGTTACAGCTACAGATATCTCACTAATGATTCCTCTCCCTCCTTGGTTTTACACACTTCAAATATTTGCAGGCTGTTATGCCTCCTTTTAGTCATCGCTTAGCACAGCTACAGCGTATTTTAATACTTAAATATTTAGCTTTTTGTCTTGCCTCATAAGCCATTCTCAAGTCCCCGGTCAGATCCATTGCTGTTTTCTGAAATCTGCCTCCAGTTTATCAGTATTTTTCTCATGTCCCAAAATTAGTGCACTATTCTAAGTCTAGCTGGGCCAAAGCTGTAGAGAGAGGGAGCTGTCACCTCCTTCCTCTAGGATGTGATGCATTTGTTTATGCAGCCCCCTTTGAGGTGGAGAGTAGGAGGGCAGCTACTTCATGTTGCAAACACGTATAATTTGATTTGTGCTTTGCCCACATTATAGGTCTCTCTTAGCATCATTGCTTCCCATTTTATCTCCTCGTGTGTGTGTGTGTGTGTGTGTGTGTGTGTGAGAGAGAGAGAGAGAGAGAGAGAATGAGTATTTTTCCCCAATGTATTAGTTTTCATCTTTCCATGCTGAATCTTATTTTATTTCTACCTACATTACTAATTTGTGACTCTTTGTCTTTGGCTTTTCTTCTGTGTCGGATTCACTGCTGTGGACAGAAGTAATAACTCATGGGGATTTCTGTCCCAATTGTGCATTACTCCAGGTCATTGGATTTTTGTGGACAGCTGTAGCTCAATTCTGTTCTTGGAAAAACTGTTCTTTCCAGAACACAAAATCCACCAGTCCACAGGACTCCATACTTCTTACAGGGAGATAGGGAGGAAAAGAAAGTGAGGGGAGGTAGAGAGAACTAAATACAAAGTGCACAGGGAGGGGGGAATCCATATATTTGCTCAAGAAATGGACTCCAAATTCTCTCATAAGTATAGTCCTTTTGTAGCCCATATATAACCACCTCATATGAGGGTTTTTTAATGTATCATAGATTTTAATTATTGACTCAGATCATTGGGACTCACTGTGTGTGTGGGGCGGGGGGGGAGAGAGAGAGAAAAAAATCACCAAAATAAAACTTTTTAAATCACTGTGGGGAGCACAAATCTTAAATTGGGTGTATCCTGTTTTTGTTTGTGTTAATTTCTTTCACAGTACAGTAGTTCTGTCTCCAGATTCGGGGGCATTGTTATGAGAAGGAATTTAAAGGTTAAGACTTCCAAAATTCAATCTGTCAGTTGTGTCTTTTAATTTAACTACACTGGGCTAGATGCTCATTTATACTGCTGTGGCAGGGTAAAAGGGAAATTTTACACCCACTTTTAAAGTCCTTTTACCTGCCAGTGAGATGTAAGGAGGCAGTAGTGTAAATCAAACACACCGACCTCAGATTACAACTAGTCAGAAAAAGATGTTTTTTTCCCTATTGAAAACGTCAACTTGTCAGTGAAAAATTGAAAACCAAAATAGCTTAACTGAATTAACCCAACTTCATTCTCAAGCAGAGGAGCGTTGGTCCAATGGTTTGGGTGTTGGCCTGACACTTGAAAGATGTGAGTTCAGTTCCCAGACTTCGGGCAAGTCACAGAATCTCTTTGTCTTTGGGGCATGTCTACACTACCTGCTGGATCAGCGGGCAGTGATTGATCCAGCGGGGCTCGATTTATCATGTCTAGTCTAGACGTGATAAATCAACACCCGAGCCCTCTCCCGTCGACTCCTGTACTCCAGCGCCGCGAAAGGCGCAAGCAGAGTCGACGGGGGACCGACAGCAGTCGACCCACCGTGGTGAAGACACCATGGTAAGTCGATCTAAGTACGTCGACTTCAGCTACGTTATTCACGTAGCTGAAGTTGCGTAACTTAGATCGATTCCCCACCACCACCTCCCAGGGTAGACCAGGGCTCAGTTCTCCATCTGTGAAATGGGGATTATAGTACTTCTCTATCTCACAGGCGTGTTTCTGAGGATTAATGCACCAAAAATTGTGCAGCACTAAGATAGTGGGAGCCTATACGTATCCTAGAAATAGATAGATTCAGTCTCCAACCAACATGGCTGCAACTGCTTCCAACCGACATGTCTCTTCTCTGAGCTCTGCATTCAGAATATTCCAAGTCTTAACTGGTGCAGTGATCACACACAGTCACCTCCGTTCTTACAGCGCCATACTTACTTCAGATGAGATGTAAAATAGAAATCCCAAATACTTGAGGTCATTAAAAGATCATGGGACGCTTTCTGCAAAAGTAGGGATGTTGTAATTGGTGTCCTGGTCAAAGTCCAACTGGAGTAATCTTCCCTTGCACTTCCATTTGGACACCCTGGTCTTCATTTCCTCTTTTGAATGGTTGTGCTGTGTCTTGGTCACTGTGCACTTCATTCTCGAAGTTGTTTGTTTTTCAGTTCAGGAGCTGCAGAAAGTCCCTAAAAGTGGGGGGGCCACCGGTGCCCGAACTGTGACCCCGCCTCCAGCGCTGCCCCTTCTCCCTGAGGCCCTGCTCCCACACAACATCTTCCCCCCGAGACCCCGCCCCCCCTTGCTACTCTCCACCCACCCCCATTCCGGTGCCCCTGTTTCAGTTGTATGCTCCCTATACGTACTGGGTGAGATTTCCAAAACTGGTCAGCAGTGAGTGTTTTTGAATGTCAGGCCCATTTTGTATGTTAGTTTGCTTCATTTCATAGGTGTTCTTTGATACTTCAGGATGAAAAGCCTTGTGCAGTATAAAGCTATGGCCTGAGTTTCAGAGGCACGGAGCATAATCAACTTCCATTTGAATTCACTGGGCGCTTCCAGGGCCCAACATCTCTGCCATTCAAGCCGCTAAAAGCTATTATCATACATTAAAACATTGTGTCAAAAATATGAAGGCGGACAAAGCAAATGTTATTGTAATCTCCCTGCTGTAGTTTGTGAAAGCCGGGTTTTATAGCCTAGTGCAGCTCTGAATGGATGGTCTTTCTCTTTTAGCTCTTCGTCTAGGGCCACCATATTCGAGGCCTAGTTATTCCCTGCAGACTAGAGGCTCTAAAACTCATGAGGTGGTTTTGACCTGGTGAGTCTTAAACATTTGTTTCACGTAGGATTATAGGATATCTTTTGAGTTTTTGAACAAGTCTTTTTACTGTCTGGTCTGTCTTTCTTTTTCTATCTATTTTTGTACAGCTTCTTGTACCTCCCTCATCGTCATACTATCTGAGCACTTTTCAGCAGTGCATTAAACAATTGGAATAAAATATGTACTGTGGGGGGACAGTTGGGACGTGTAGTGTCTTTTGTTTGGTAGGGTTTTGTTTTTAAACACACAGCAATTTGTGCATGATATTAGAGAAGGAGCGTACCTTGCACTTGGAAGGCGAGGTCTTGAGGTTTGTGATAGTCCTTAGTTCCTGTGAGAGTTCGTTTCACAATTTTGAACCAGTCTCCCCCACCCAGCTGCTTCTCCTGCACAGATGAGCTTTTATCGGATTCCCTCTGGCATTACTAGAGTTTAGGTAGTCTAGAAATTCACTTTCTGTGAGATTTCCTACGGGAGAGTGCAACCTTTGCCATTCTGATTGCAGGACTTCAATGCCTTTAGGGAAGAATTTTCTGAGGGATACCATCCTTTGAGCAGTATTTTATGTCAGTGTGTTTGTGTTTCAAACATTGGTGCCTTACTGAAGCTTCCAGCTAGATGCAGTCTTAAACCATGAAACTTATGAGTTTCCTCTTAAGTTTGGTTTTCCTGATTTTATTATGTTCCCAGACAATTAGTGACTTTTGGGGGAGGGGAGAGTGGGGAACAGCATCCTTGTTTTACTTGGGAATCCCAGGTATCCCTGACCTATAAGACCCCCCCCCCCCTTTCTAGCTTAAGATTTTTGTTACTGGCATCTCCATTTTAAGCAGCAATAAGCAGCGCTCTCAAATTGTAGCTGTACCACAGCCTGCAGGAGAGAGGGTTCAGCATTTCTTTGGACACTGGAAGGGTCCTTGCAACTTATTTAGCAACAACTGGCTGTTCCCGTGGTTTAGAGCACTACTGCATCTTGTAAGAACCTGCATATTAAGAGGTGGCTCTGGCATTGTCTCTCTATAAACCATAAGAGTTCTCTATTTCAGAGAAGGTTGGCTGGGATTTACTCTGCTTGGGCCCAGCCTGCCTTCTGTAACATCTGAGATACGTGAACACTTATAAGTCACTTTCAAAGTGGAGCATAGTTATTGCATCAGTAGTACTGGACTATTTCCTATGACCTGTATTCTTTCAGGAGATACCATTCTGCGCCCATCAAAAATACCTTTGTTTCTTTGTCAAGGACCAAACCATTCACAGTTTATCTCTCTCCCCCTTTTGAGAATGACCCTGAAAATGCTTGCTAAATTTCTAGCAGATGTGACAGCTAGACTGTAGTAGAAACAGGCTTTCTCTCCATTCTTGGACAAGCAGCAGCTTCCCTAAACAAAGTTCTGTTTACTCTGAAGCAGTTCACGTCTATTTTAAATAGCCTGTAGGGTAATTAGACACTGTGTTAGAAAGCTACACCTGGTACAAGACAAGTAGTGACCTTCACACTCCGATTATATTGGCTTATGGCAGTGAGGGGCTTACCTTAATTTTCTGATCTTGATAGCATTGTGTATTGTGTTACCATACCCTTCTTTCAGTACAGATTCCTTGGATGACAGCAGCTTCCTCTGCCCTTCTGTGAAAGGGATGTAAAGACAGATGACGTATCAAGTTACTATGAAAATGGGCACACTTTAGGAGCAAGAATACAGAGGACAAGTGGACTGAACAGGAAGTGTTCTCACTTCCAAAGATTATTCCTAATAAGAATATGGTCAGCTCTTTGTAGACAGTGTCTGGCAGGAAGGGGACACTTAAGATTATCAGAGAGTCAAAAGGCTTCCTCCTCTTTCTGTAGGTATAACTGCTCATGGAGGCCATCTAATCAATAAACCATAAGTAAATACTTGTACGAAAGTTTGGTGAGGGATGGTTTAATGTAAGATCTTGCACACGATGAAATGCCTACTGAGGTGTTCTTCCATCAGCTGATACCAAAGTAAAGGCTGATGCTACTTAATTGACCATCAGGACCAGAACCCTGCAGAACTCAGTGCTATCTTCCTCAGGGTAGATTGTCGTCCCCCCCCTAGCCTTTTTTGGGGGGCCAAGGGGGATGCATGAGACTTTAGAGTGAAAAAGTTCGGTATGCAGGATTTCCTTGTGAAAAATCTGGGATGAGGCCTAGGCCAGAGCTTGTTAGAAGCCCCACTATTGACTAGTTGAAACTTAAAAGAAGTTCCATTCATTAAACTTACATTTGGAGGGCCTCTACTCTTCAAATTTGCTTCTTCTTGGTGGTTGCCTAAATTAAGACCTATGCTTAGTTCTTACTTTCCCTTGGTCTGAATCGCCTCTCCACGGCTTCCCTCCCCTTTTTAGGTGATTGCAGTCAGTTTCTCTTTTGGGGAACTGTCATGGCAACTGAAATGAAGAACTTGGCAGCACATCTGTCTCTGTGCATTTTGAATGTGTCCATCTCTGTAGTATCCATGTAACCTTCTGTGAATGCTGCGTCGTCTCCCTCAAAATACGTTTTCTAATGAGATAAGATCATTTTTGCCATTCCTAATTTTTCCCTGTGCCTCCCTCTTCTTTCCACATCCCCCTAAAGTAAGCTGATCTTTTTAAAAGAATAATTAGAAAAAACAGGAATGTGTTTAAAATCCTCTAGAAATATGTTGGGTTTCTCAAGCACTGGACATCCAGGATGGGAACCCTAAATATAATTAGGTCTCTTGTATTGCTAGTGTTTTAAAGGGGGAGACTCCCCCAGCTACTCTTTAATTTTTGTTAAGAAAAAGAAATATGGCATTTTGCAAGCTTCTTTTAAACATGTCAAGAAGCCATTTGATAATTTTTCTTGTTTGCTTGCTGGCTTTCATTAGGATATGGTAAAAAGCAGAACAGTCTGTAGACAATGCCTTTGCTGATTTGTAAGTGAAAACTATTAATCAAAAATGGTATGGAGGAGAGGAATACTTTCCCCCCCCCCCCCCCCCCCAAACTTGCCTCTGCATTTCCTGGGTGAGTTTGCTGCTTCCATTGGGAGAGCAGACCTGAGTTTGAAAGATACTGCTGTGGACTGTATTAATGATTTGCACCTGTGTTTGGAAAGCTTGTAAAATGGAAAGATCCATTGTTCTTGTTCAGATTGTCTAATTGCAATAATATCTAAGGGCCTTAACCATGGACCAGAACCCCATTGTGCTGGGTGCTGTACAAACCCAAAACAAAAAGATGGGTCCCTACCCCAAAAAGTTTGCACTTTAAATATAAGGCAAAAGACAACAAATGGAGACAGATAGGGTAGTAGAATGAAACCATGAGACAACATTGGTCAGCATGACACAGTTTTATCAGAATACCAGAAACCTAACCGCTGTCAAGTTTTTTGTAGGTATCCTGGCATAGGAGTGTTTGAAGGAGGCTAATGAGCTTTGCAGATGTTTATGGGGAGTTCCTCCAAAGCATAAGGGGTAGCTCGGGAGAAAGCATGAAGTTGTTTGTTTGAAAATGTAACAGTGACCAGTGGAGGCTGGTTAATTGGCATCATCTCAGCTGGCCTAATAGGGAAGCAAGTTGAACTTCAATTTGGCAAGAAATCCTTCACTAAATATCACAGGATTAAGTACAGATGCGGGGGCAATGATTGGATTTAAGGAACCGAGCAATGTGTGATGTACAACATTTCATCTGTAGGGGTCTCTTTAAATCCCCAGGTGACATGTGACTGAATGTGGTTACCATCTGATGACTGATGTAAAATGGGTTAGTAGTTGTGGTCCAGTTACTGAAGGGGAGATATTGCATTGCAAGAAGAGCATTGAAGTAATGGACACCAGCTGGCATTCACATTGACGATTTCGGGAGAGCAGCCAAAGATTTCAGTTAGTGTCTCACCTCTAGATTGGGTGAGGTACAGGGAAGATGTGGTGTAGGGAACCTGGCATTACTGGTATCCATATTATACCTGGTCTTGTGAATAACTAGAGGGTTCCAGCGTCCAGTGCAGACAACCTAGCACTGTTTGTGAATGTGATGAAATTCCCTTTATTTAAAAAAAAAAAAAAAAAAGGCAGGAGGGGCCCCTAAATTTTTGGTTTTGGCTTAATGCTGCTCACACGTTGATGGGTCTCAAGACCAAAGAGAGTCTGATTTCTTCACATGTGGGTTTCAAAAGAGCATCCAATGTGTGGGACGCCAACCTGAAAAAGCTCAGCTTGGCTCAGAGGATGATGTTGTCTTTTTTGTTTTGCTTTGGGGAGTGGCTGCACTAGAAACTGGGAGGGGAGGTAGGGCTGGGGAGAGAGAACAACAAGCTGGAATAGTAGCAGTGCGAAGATCTAGAAATATAACATGTTAGCCCCACCTAATCGTGGTGTCTAATGAACTAGTGGATTCCCAAGTACAGAAAACGAGACTCACAATTTAACCTGGTGCTGTGATGTGACGTGTGAATGGACTGCTGTGCCTATGCAGAACCCCATTGAGACGCCCAACTGCATGCTATATGTTGCCGGATCAGGGCCTAAGAAATGGTTTCCTTTTTCAGAACATGCAATAAAAAGATACGATCAAATAAATGAAAGCTCATATTTCTTGGCCATGGTTTAGAACAAATCCTCTTCCCCTCCTCCAGTATCCATTTGCAGTGCACATGAATCTAGAGTCTGTTTTTATTGTCATGAGATTTATTGCTATTGAGAATAGTTTGAAAATAATTTATATTTAGCATGATTTGTTCCATTTTTTTTGTTTCTTGGCTGTGAATGTTTTAGTACACTAAAAATTTACAGTGTCTGCTAGCCATCTCATATGCTAACCAAGCATAGGTTTTCACAAAATTATTTTTCTGTGGATTTTTCCTTTTGGCTCTGTTGGCCGGCATTCTGTTGACTGAGGTAGAATTTTTTTTCCTTCAGCATCATTGATATAAAGTATAGACTGCTAAATCATATGACAGAATGCAGCAACAAAAATTTAGTAATTGAACCAACTGCATCAAGATTCTTGTGGGTTGAGCTTTAATGGTTCATATCATAGTAAAGCAGTATTTTTCCTTTTTTGGACTCCCTGAAATTAAGTGTTTAGAATGTTGAATAGGTCAATTTAGATTTTTCTTTCCACAAGAAATTTTATACAATATAACATCGCTGATGTAGGAATTAGCATACATGTGATAAAAACACAATCGGTAGCTTAGGAATAGAAGTTTATGAATAGCTTTTATACATGCATTATCAATCACTTCTTTTGAGGAATTTTGTTCTTTGAACCAGATTATGCAAACATGCAAAGGAGTAACTTTGCTCATGTGAATTGCCTCCTTCCACTTTAGAGGAAACATCCATGTAGATATCTTCTTGTGTGGAGGATGGCAGATGGCCAGTGCAAAGTAACCTTAATGATGTAACTAAGGAACTCCAGAGAAAGGAATGGGGGGACATGAGAAGCTTTGTCTCCAGGTCAGTGTTGTTCTCCTCTTGTATCAGCTGTCTCATGTCACTCTCTCCCCTCCCCAAAGTTCCTTTTAGGTTACTTTTATCTATATTCTCTTCCTTAAAAAGGTATTTATGCAAATGTCTTTGAGAAATGAGAGAAACAAGGTGGGTGAGCGAATATGTTTTTATTGATCCAACTTCTGTTGGTGAGAGAGACGAGCTTTTGAGCCACACAGAACTCTTCGGGTTGGGAATCATTAGGAAAGGGATAGATAATAAGGCAGAAAATATCATATTGCCTCTATATAAATCCATGGTACACCCACATCTTGAATACTGCATGCAGAGCTGGTCACCCCAACTCTAAAAAGATATCTTGGAATTGGAAAAGGTACAGAAAAAGGCAACAAAAATGATTAGGCGTATGGAACAGCTTCCGTATGAGGAGAGATTAATAAGACTGGGATTTTTCATCTTGGAAAAGAGATGACTAAGAGGGGCTACGATCGAGACCTATAAAATCATGACTGGTGTGGAGAAAGTAAATAAGGAAGAGTTATTTACTCTTTCTCATAATACAAGAACTAGGGGTCACCAAATGAAGTTAAAACAAAAGGAAGTATTTTTTCACACCACACACAGTGAACCTGTGGAATTCTTTGCCAGAGGATGGTGTGAATGCCAAGACAATAATAGGGTTCAAAAAAGAATTAGGTAAGTTAATGGAGGATAGGTCCATTAATGGCTATTAGCCAGGATGGGCAGGGATACAAAACCATTCTTTGAAATGTCCCTAGCCTCTGTTTGCCAGAAGCTGGGAATGGGCAATGAGATGGTCCACTTTATGATGATCTGTTCTCTTTATTCCCTCTGAAGCACCTGGCTTTAGCCACTGTCAGAAGACAAGATTCTGGGCCAGATGGACCTTTGGTCTGATTCGGTCTGGCCGTTCTTATGCCCTGTGTGACTCTGGGCAAGTAATTCAGGGCCAGATTCTTAAAGGTATCTATTGATATCTAGATATGTTATATGAGGTATGTTGCAACACTTAAGTGACTTAGACAGCTAAGTTCCATTTTCAAAAGTGACTTAAGCACCTAGGAGCCTATATCCCATTGACTTGAATTAGACTTAGGTGCCTAAATACCCTTTGAGAATCTGGGTCTAAAAGCTTGTCTCTTTTCAGAATGGGACTTAGCCATCTAAGTCACTTAGGCCTCACAGTGCTGAGCAGAGCAACACCTTAATACCTTTGAAAATCTGGGCCTTATTCTCTCTCTGCATCAGACAGTTCCCCATGTGTGAAATACTAATTATTTTATTGAGCTCTACTAATGAAAAGTGCTGTATAAGAGTGAGTTATTTATTATTATTATTATTATTATTGTATTTATTTGTATTGTGATAGCACTTACGAGCCCCAGTCCTGGAACAGGACCCTATGGAGCTAGGCACTATACAAACACACAACGCAAAGACTGTCCCTGCCCCACAGTGCATACCGCACTTGCCAGAGGTATTGAGGGTAAACATATTCAAGATTGGGAGGGGCCCACCTACAGCTGCAATGGGGTCCATATAAATACCTTAGGTCAGGGATTCTCAAACTTCATTGCACCACAACCCTCTTCTGACAACAAAGTTACTACATGAGTGGCCGCAGCCTGAGCTCCGCCGCCCTGGGTGGGGGAAGAGGGAGCTGCGGCCTGGGGGTGGGCAGAGGGAGAGCTTGGGCTTCAGCCCTGGGTCTAATGCTGACCCTGGCGACCCCATTAAAATGGGGTCATGACCCACTTTGGAGAACTGCTGCCTTAGGTAGACAGAAAAGAGTGGGGAGGGCTGACATCAGAAGTATTTGTTACGCTATTTATGCTCCTGGTTCTTTGCTCAGTTTAACTTTTTGTTAATGCCAGCGAACTGGGGTTGGAATATATTTGTTGAGATGAATTTAGCCATTCAGGAAGAATGGGTGTGTTTTATGCTTGTACTTCTAGACCTAGTGAATGGAAGTGCTCCCTTGATGTATGTAATTTAAAATAGCACTTTCCTGTCTGTAACGCTGCATGTGGTCGTAGCAGTGAAATAAAGCATTTCTGTGGGTTTTTAAAGGAGTTCTGCAATATGCGTTTAAACCTTAAAAATTGAGCACCTTGATCTGATTTTTAGAAGAGTGAGACACTCCTATTATATATGGATTATGCAACACAACATTTCTAGGTGATGTTGTTTTTTCCCAAATTCAGTAGGCCAAATGCACTCTCTCTCTCTCTCTCTCTCTCTGCACAAAGACAAAGTAACAAGGTTTTATGTAGCAGAGATGGAATCCCTCCACCAGACTAGGGCATAGCTCCTCATGTGCAGGATGCTTTGTGACCTCTGCTTCCCCCATGCAGGAGTGTGAGAAGGAGCTGGGTAGTTACTTCTGCATTATTGCAGTTAGAGCCTCTATGGAGTACAGTTTTCACAGCCTGTTATCTCTCTCCCTGTGTGGGCTTTTCACAACCTTTCTTCCTCTTACCCCTCTTGAGCAGAATCAGGATGATTCCTCTGCACATTGACCCCATGTGCAGGTAGGATTTGGACCTAGCATTTTCAAAATTCATTTAAAAAGTGTGTAACAATGGGTGAGATCCAAGAAAGTGCCTGCCTCCTGAGAATTTTTTTTTTTAAGCCTGGTTATCTGTACTCACTTCTGCATGCCCAGTAAGTGTCTGAGGTTTAAAAAAAAATACAACAAATGATTGCATTTTCCAGATACCCAAAATAATTTAAATATGGCACATAAGACAGAGGAATTTGAAAGCCTGAGTGCAAAATCTGCCTGTGTGTTGCTGTTGTCTTTCGTGTTCCGTTAACATTCATATTGTAAAATCATTGGGAGAAAGGTCTAATATTTTTTGGTGTAGCTTTTGGTTATGTTATCCTTATCCTACTCCATTGCAGACACCTAGTTGTCCTTGCTGTGTGTGTATATGTATAGCGTTAATAATAGTACATCACTAGCTCCATGTTACTAAACTGAGTTGTTAAACCAGGTCTCCTCCTTCTACTACAAACATAAACACAGACATTACCAGTAAAACAGAAGCTGTTGAAATGATTTGGCTGCTAAAATGGGCTCCTGCCATCCGGATGCAGCAGCAGTTGTACCGTATTGTCTTTGCCGGCATCACCAACATACTAAAGAAAACATAATGTAAGAGCTTATCCTGGCATGGGATAGTCTGTCCTTTCTTTTCAGTTCTGCATTGCCACTCACAAGTCAATAAGACAATATAGAAAGTTTAAGTTGATTTTACAACCAACTGAGCAATGTGTTTTGGAGGGGTCTGGTAAAATATGAGGCTTCTGAACTTTCACATTATGAAAACCAGACAGACTCTATAAACAATGGCATGAGGAGCATTTATTTTTATTTCATTTTAAATGGGAACCATGTTGCTTGTACAGCTGATCCTCTAGTTTGTTACAAACTCAACACAAAGCTATTAATTGTGTTTATCTAATTCCATTGATATCAACACGTTACATGCTTTTCAGATAACTTGTAGAAAAGCATTTTTTTTTTAGCTTGCTTTTTTCTTTTAGGTATGTACATTATAGTGGCTAATTAAAAATTTTCTGTTAGCTTCCACAGAGTTGAATGGTGAAAAATTGACACCCTGCTGTATGTAGAGAGTCTAGGTGGAAGTGTGGTGAAAACAAACAGTAGAAGAGAATTTTGATTCCACATTTGGAAGTCATTCATGTGCTGAAAAGATACTGAGTCCTTTTTTGTTTTGTTTTGTTTCTTATGTTTCAACAGGGCAGAGTTTAGGGTATGGATTTGTTAACTATATTGATCCAAAGGATGCAGAGAAAGCCATTAACACTTTAAATGGACTCAGACTCCAGACCAAAACCATAAAGGTAAGAGAATACAAAGAGCCTTTTGCTAAATTTAGGAAGAGCAGTAAGTAGTTAAGACAGTTTTTGGAAATCTCATCAGTATTTTAATCTGACAATGTAAAGGGCACAGCTAACTAGCTGTTCCTTAAAACAAAGGATGTATGGCAGATGGAATCTTTTTTCTTTCAAACTGCTACTATTTTTATTTATTGGGGGGGGGAGAACCCTCGTCGAGTATTCTATAGCGTTGTAATGGGATTTGAAGTTAGGATAAAACAGCCATTGAGAGAACATTACCCATAGAACAAAGGTGAAATATACAGTTGTATCATTCATAAATGACCACAACACACGTGTTAATTACAATTAATTTGGCATGTGATTATCAAACATTCAGTTCATAAAAGGCATCCTCTAATCAAGATACACTTCTTCCCAGTTAGGTGCCATTTTCAAAGACCACAGTACTCTCTTTCAAGGGTTATTCTTCCAGTTTCACTGTTCTTTGTTTGATTCACTTTCCCCCAAAGGGACTAGAGATCAAGTAGAAGCCACCCAGTTTGTTATGCAAACATGCCATTAGTTTCTCCCTGGTTTCCTCAGTGGTCCAAGCAAATTTCTGCACTGTAGAATTTCTTACTGCATCTCTGATTTCAGACAAATAGCCTCTGGATCTGCTCAGTTAATCAATCAGTAGCAAAAGTGTTGAGCTTTAAGAGAACAAGAGACTAATCATTGAGATTATATATAAAATATTCTTTCCAAAATTCATCTTGCAGGAGCAAGACCGTCACACATGCATGTATTTATACCATGTACCAAAATCCTTGCAACAGGTTTTTATGCAGTTAAGGTTTGTATTTATTTAATTTATCCAAATGTGTAAAGTAAAGCAATAAAATAAACTATTCTTATCAACTGCGGCAGATTGAAATTTAATGCTGAGACTCAGCAATTTATTCATTCCACTTATAAAGTTGAGCTGCAGGTTACTCTCCACATTTATCTTAAAGGGACACTGACCAGATAAATATCATAGTTTTAAAAAACAGGTTCTTACCTGTTTTCTAAATGCCTTAGATTTAAAACTCAAATAAACATCTAGTTCACTTCCTACTTTTAATGCTGTGCATTTACTACTTGCATATTAGACACTTTGTCCAATCTGACTGAACTCTTTTTTTTTTAATTCCATTTCTATTTTTAATCGCTTTCACTTTCTGGTTCTCCTGAGGAAGAACTGTGCTGTTGTATTTGAGTTTCCTGTGCTGCTGGGGAATGTCAACTGCAAAAGAACATTTTAAATCTTTCTGTGTTTCATGAAACTACTTAAGTTATTATGCTTTTGTAACTTTTCTTAAATAGTTTAAATTCACAATTATTTTATTCATGTGTCCTTTAAAGGAGTTATAACTTCTGCAGTAAAAGTTTTGGTTTAGGGAGGAACTTGGTACACCGCACATTTCTGGAAGTGTTTTTTTAATATAAGTTTTTTTTAAATTGTATGGAAACAGTTTACTGGTTTTTGGTTTATTTCAGGGGTAGGCAACCTATGGCACGCGTGCCGAAGGCGGCACGCGAGCTGATTTTCAGTGGCACTCACACTACCCGGGTCCTGGCCACCGGTCCAGGGGACTCTGCATTTTAATTTAATTTTAAATGAAGCTTCTTAAACATTTTAAAAACCTTATTCACTTTACATACAACAATAGTTTCGTTATATATTATAGACTTATAGAAACAGACCTTCTAAAAACGTTAAAATGTATTACTGGCATGCGAAACCGTAAAATAGAGTGAATAAATGAAGACTCGGCACACCACTTCTGAAAGGTTGCTGACCCCTGGTTTATTTTATGCTTATAAACACGTTATTGATTACTTTGATTTCACAAGTGAAATTCTGTTGGAATTTTGAAGGCATTTAAAATTTAATAGTAAACAAGGAAACAAGTCTGTTTTATATGCATAGGAGTTGTATACGTTTTACAAGGATTAGTAGAACATACACAGTCTTCAAAATACACATTTTAAATAGGTATTAACAAAGTCACCCAAATTAATCTGAAGGAGCCTTACTTTTGAATCTCCAGGCTTTGTTGACTGTAACAACATCATATAAACAATAACACACAATAAGGTATGCATACTTTTTGGGCAGTTTGAATACAGCTTGGAATTGCATCTATTGCAAATAAAATGCACCCAAAAAGTGTTTGAAGTAGCAAAATGGCCTTTTATTAAACTTCCTGCCCCATCCCCACAAACCCTTTTAAAGCCACGGTAAACCTATCCTATTACTGTATTTATTAATTCTCTTAAAATAGGCCCTTTCTGCCAAGTGTAGCGCAGTTTGGAGGCTTTACAAAGTTGAAGTTGTTGAGGTGTGAAGAATATATTTTTAGTATCCTCTCCAACTCCCATGCCAGTTAAATATATTGGAGGAAACTACCTCTGAATTCCATCTTAGAGTCCAAATACTCTTGCAAAGCAGCAGCAAATCATATTCAATAAAGTTTTAGACCACTTTACTTTGTCCCTCCCATCGCACTCCCCATTTCACATTGTGCCACTGCTTAAGACAGGATCACTTTTGTTTGGTTTTATTATATTCATTCTTTTTATTTATGTATTGGATTAATGCACAAAAATATAAGCGCACCTACCTAATGCTGTCAGTGCCATTTGCAGATCTTTAATAATGCAATCGGTACTTAAAAATTACATTTTTAATACGCAGTTGTTTTGCAGACTGGAAAACGAATTTGATTCAATTAAATTGTAGCATAAAATTTAAAACAAAAGTATTGATTACTTTCTCGGATTACGTCATAGATTTGATTGTATTTTTTTAAGGCCAAGAGGGGGTCATTATCATGTAATCTGACCTATTTAGGGCCAGATTGAGCCTTTGGTCAGTGGCAATGTAAGGTGTGGTATGTAGCTGGATACGTCCCCGGGGAAGAAGCTTCCTTTATTATCTCTTCCTCTTTACTGAACACAGATTTTGTCCTTGTGCAGCCTCCTGTGCTCCTACACCCAGAACCAAGGTCTGGGGAGGCTGTCTGGGAATATGTGGCTGAATAATGTTTTCACCCATTCTCTTGCCCCTGCATAGCTGTGTAAGGCTGGGAAGCAATCTGACCCTGAACCGGGACACATTTTTAAAAGCAAAGGTAGAAGTCCATGTGCAAAAATATTGTGCACACAAGAAAAGTTCCAGATTCAGCCATCTGCACAGAATTCCAGGTGGACCTCAGGCTCTGGGATGGGGAATAGGGGTGTTGTTTTTCTTTTAATTTGTTTTTCAAATTTTTGGCTTTAAATCTTGTGTTTAATAAAGTACTAACAAATTGAAATTTAGTCCTTTAAAAAAAGAATTAAAATTAGTTCAGGTACTACACCTGTCTCTACATCCCAGTCTTCTCATGTTTATGGATTTACAGTAGAATTTTGTTTATTTTTAATGTTCTTCTCTCACTTATGAGAGACCCATGTAAACAAGAGAAGTTTTTGACTGCAGGGGAATCAACAAAACTGACTATGCACAATCTGCTGTCAAACGTACAGAATATATTAATTGAAGAATTCGATTTTTGTCTTTAATCTCTTGGTATTATAATAAATAATCCCTTTTATCAATAAGAGCTAAAATATTCATATTTAAGTGTTTTGTTCAATGTCCTTTATAATTAGAGCTGAGAGGAGATTGTTTAGCAGAATATCTATTCCGGGGGAAGAGTCCAGATAATGGATGTGCGTGTATATTCGTGTATTTAGGTGTAGATGATTATATGAGCGGTAATCATATTCCGCTAATCATATTGCATATTTCAACAAAGCTATTGTATATTATTGTCATCTTTTTGTGAGGGAGGGGACACTATTTATAGTTGCAGTGAAAACTTTTATGTAGTTCCACAAAACACTTTTGGGTGAATGAAGATATGTCTCATGTTTGAAACAAATCCATCTGCTGGAGCTGGTATCCATTTTAAAAAGATTAATTATGTCCATCCAAGAAAGTGCTATGGCAGCCTACTTGTAAAGGTCACTGCTAATGCTGAAGATTGGCTAGAAGTTGAATGAAATATCAGAAAGGAAGCAAGATGTACTCTGCATAACCTACAGATTGCTTAAACTCTGCTCCTGAGCACTGAATAAAATTTAAGAGGATGTGGAGGAAGTGTTTCATAATGTTCTCAAATGATTCAGAAGATCTGAGCATTATGTTTAAGGGCGTTAGAACAAGGAGGGGATATAGAACTTTGAAGGGAGGTTTGAAATCAAAAGAATAGTATTGTCTGCCGAAAGCACAGTCCTATTCACTTTCCCTTGCCCTACCTTGAGAGAAATAGATTTCCTCCCTCCCTGGCAGAAGTAAGCAGTGTGCTATCTCATGAGAACAAACAGAAGAGGTACAGGGGGAGGTCCTGACAAATAGCATCTTATCAGGCAAAATTTGGGCTAGCATAAAGAACCAACCTGGCTTAAATTCCTGATTCCTGCTAGTATAATCCAGTGTTTTAAACTTCTGTGCTTAGAGACAGATTCAACACCCAAGACCATTCAGTGTGATCAAAGGCTTTCTGTGCATCTCAAGTTACTACAATGTCACGCTTTTTGAAAATGAAGTTAATAGTGCAATATATAAGTGCTGATATTTAATACTTTCTAGTGTTAGTTAGAAATGTTTGCTGTTGCTAAACTCTGTTTTGTGTAGGTCCCCGGGACTGGGGGTGTTGGTGATGATGATAATTTAAAACACATCGGATAAAATGTTGGCTAAGACCAGAAAGATTGATTAGCTACTTTACTGTTGTGTTTCTCTACAGCAGAATGTGGCAGCATTACTTTAAAATGTTAATGTATTTGTTTTAGTTTTTTTCACCATGCCAGATTTTAAAATCATTTGCACACTCAGACCTGCCTGTACCTTACTGCAAGGCAAGCAAATAATAGTCCCCAGTCCCCCTCACACCCAGTCATGCTGAAAAGAAAAAATTGGCTGTGAAGCATGCCCAAATGTTAACAAATGACGCCTCAGGCAGACCAAGGATTTCCAAAGCCACAAATGCTCTGCCAGCAGCACCCAATCCCCTTCAGATTGAGGGTGGGCTTCTGGTCATAGCTGCAGCAGTATGTTACCAGGTCCCAAACCATTTAGAGCTTGGTGGGTTAAAACCAACATAGCGAACTCCAGCCAGAAATGTATTGGCAGCTTGGTGATGCTAATTACAGAGTGCTGACGATGTGTGCCTTCCGCATGATGCTTTGCTAAATAAGTGGGTGCTTCCATTTTGCACTAGCTCCAGTTTCCACATGGTCTCAGTATATAATCCCCATGTAGAGCACATGGCAGTAATCTAACCTCCAGGTGACAAAAGCATGGATAATTGCAGCAGGGTGCTCCCTTGGAAAGGGGTGGCTGAACATACCAATTGATGCTCTCTTGGAATAATGGCGTTTCATTCTGAAATAGGGTGACCGCACCTAAGGTGCATTTAACCGATCTGTCGAGTACGTTTAGCTGCACTCAGGCACCCTGCTTCTTCCTCCCCAGCCCCAGGAAAGCTTTATAAGTATTGGGAGGGGGAAGGGAACAAATGGGCATTTGTTGCTTTCTCTTTATGAAAATACAGATTATGGGTTGCAAACTTGGCAGATAGCTTTTCCCCGCCTGTTCCTTTTAAAATTAAGTGTATTTTTTTCCACTGTGTAGCAGATGAGTATTAGTCATAACAGAGAGACTTTCTGCTGTGATTGTAAAGCCATGGTGATAAAATCTCAGACAAAAAGCTTTAACGGTACCGCAGAGCTCAGAAAACTTACTAACTTGCTTCCTGGTTTTTTGGTCTTTAAGAGGCGGCTCTGTCTGTCTAACCTTCTGGACTTCGTGATGCTCATTAACATTCTCTTTCACCCTTCTGCCCATAATAGCACTGTCGCTATAACGAAGGGGACCTTTTCAGTGCTTACGTTCGTGAAGATTCTAATTTGGCTTTGCTGCATTCAGCGTGCACCAGAGAGTCTTTATCTCTCAGTTTTGTGCATCTGCTCTAATTGAGATCTCTTACTTTCTAACTGCTTCACTTTTGCCAAGGAGTCCTTTCCATTCGACGCATCATGAGCAATTATTTCTCTTAGCACTACTCTTGATGTTTCCCAGAGTGCTGCCTGGTCATTATCTATGGATAGCCTCCCTGAAGAAATGGGACAGACCCTTCTTTCTTATCTATAATCATAATTAATCTCAATAAAGCTGCATTGAAATGCCAAGTGTAAAACAACTCACGACCCCAAGGAAAAAAGAGTAGTCTTATGGGATGATGATGCTCTGGCTCTTAGACAGGAATGACACAAATATGCAAGGAATTTGGCCAAATCAGTAGGGTTTTTTTCTGCAGGGTATTTTCACAAATCTGGATTTTTGCAGGAGTTAGAGCATGCAATTGGAAATGTGGAGGCAAGGGTTCTGTTTCTTGGAATTTCTAAACATTATATATGACAATTTCCTAACTCAAAAAGTGTTGTGGCCAACATGGGGAAATTCTTTAAAGGTAGATAAAGAGGAACTGATCACAGAACTAAAACTAATGTTAGCTTAGGTTCAAGTGATCCTGACTTCATCACATTTATAATATTCAACCAGAATAAAGTCCAGAACAACAGTATTTATAGTTGGTACTTTAATAGGGCCAATTTCACAAAGTGAAAAACAATTATGAGCCAAATCAGCTGGGATGAAGAAATTATATTGAATGATAATTGGCAATCATTTAAGAACACCTTAGGAGATGCCCAAAATCCCATAATCAACAAGAAGGCCATAATGGTTAAAAAAAAAATGTGATTTAGAGGAGAAGTGAAGGCAGCTATAAAAAAAATATTGTAACGAATGGAAATACGGGGAAGTGGATAGTAATGAATATAAATCAGCGGGATTTTTAGGGAGAGTGGGCATGGTGTAGTATTGCAGTAGCAGGTTGAGACCTCAATCAGACCCTGTTGTGCTGGACATATGCCTAATAAAGGACAATTACGATCAGAGTGCTTACAATCTAATACATAAGACAGTGGTTGGGCAAGGGGAAGTAAATGCTGGAGAGCGGAGGGACAAAAAAGGTTAAGTGACTTTCCCAGGGCCACACAGAAAATCTGTGGCAGAGCCAAAAATTGAACCCAGATTTTTGGAATCCCAGTCTAATGATTTGAACAGAAGACCATCCTTCCTCCCTAGGTCCATCTAAGGGACAAGTAGACTCTTTCAGAATTGTTAATAAGGTCATTATAGAGTGAACTGTCTTTGTCACTCGACCACATTTCACAGACAGTCTACAAAATCCCAGGGCTGCACTGGCAGCACAGCAAACATTGCTTGTACCTTAACTTACAAAGATTGTAGCTATGTCTCAGCTATTTGAATAATAGTGCTATAAGAGTTGTTCCCGTGGTCTTAGGGCATTTGTGCATGCAACATTCACAGGTTAAATGCTCAACACTAGTCTCATGAGCTCCAAGCTGACATTGACTGGGAGCAGTGCAAGAGTCAGTGCACTAATTTCTTGACAAGAAGTGAGCACCTTATGTCACATAAAGCAGCTTTTGCAGCCAGATAGAGATGAGCTGATGTACTCCAAACCACTGTGTTATGACAAGGAACATCATTGCAGTGCAAGAGGAACAAGTTCCTCTAAAGGACCAAATGGGGAAAAGAAGTCTGAGGCTATTCTGTAATTTTGTTAACTTAAACTGTCTAGTCTTATTTCAGATGAACAAATAAGTCTATCATATTTTGAGTATGTCCAATAACTGGATAAACACATTAGCTGAGCGTATCAGCAGCGAAATGGTTGTCAGCATTTAAATTGTTGCTCTTAAGCGTCAGAGTTCTGGCCTTGTTGAGAGGAATGGGACAAGTTCACACCTCCTTTACTGCTTTTGTTAGGGTCTGTGTAATAGGAAGACTAGACTGTATCAGTTTATGTTCTTGAGGGCTATGAGGAAATAGGAGGAATTTGTCTTCCTGTTGAACCTGAAGATTTTTCTGGGCCAGTGGACTGAAAATATTACGTAATTTCATCCATGGAGGACATGAAATTCTGGAACACACATAACTCTGAGGCATGATGTTTGTACTGCACACTTGCCAAAGGGAGGCTGCAGCAAATTACTCCATTCCTGAGTGGCTTGAGTAGAGAAGTATATTGATCCAGCACCGAGTACAGTGGTGTCATTTGACAAATAGAGTCACAAAGCACTGAGCAGCACAAAGGGGATGGAGCTAGCATCTGTCCTATAATTCTTAGAGAGGGTTTAGGGCAGTCTCTTAAGAACGAAAGGTTGTCTAATGAAGAGACAGTCCTTTGAACAAGTTTCATTTTATTTCTTGTAGGATTGGTAGTAGTCTAGCAAAAATATTTTCTCCATAATTATTTTGTGTATATATGTATGCAAATTAACATTGGAAACTGGTGAGCCATAAAACAAACCCAACAATATCACATTGTCTCCCTTGGCAATTTGACCCAAGCAGCTTGAAAATGATCTGATGGAGTGGAACAGCCCTCCACTTCCAAGCTATAAAGTGCCAGGACCAACCTTTCTCTTGCAGTTGTCCTGTTCGCAATCATTAATATGAACTTGCAGTTGTAAGGATTTTTTTTTCTTTTTTAACTAGTCTTTTGTATTTCAGATCCCTCATGCTGGTAAAAGCAAACTAAGGTTCCTAATGGGAGATAAGTGTAAACATAAAGAATTCGTGCGACACATTTTCGGAGTGTTCTACAATTTTCAGTAACAAAACGGGAGCCTGTTTTGGCACATCTCCATAATAACTGTTCTGACCCCTTCGCAGCATGGTGAAGTGTTGGGATTTTTTCCTGTAACCCCTTATAAAAACATGTGGGTGCACACTACTAATTGAACAATAACTTAAGAGGATGGGTCTGTCTAACCAATGGATTTGTACTTGATTGACCTGGGAGGGAAGTCGGGAAAAGACTGAGGAGAAGAAATAGCCTTCACTAGCCTTGTGTCCATCTCACACTCCGAACCCTATGTCTTGGAGATTGAGGATCGCTGACTAACCTTTGGCAGCTCCTTGCCCAGAATCCCCTGCAACCTGACTGTTTTAAGGCAGGTGGAACTAAAATTAGATCTCAGTTAATGATGTGGTTTACATGCGGTGTGGGTGGATGTGTTTGTGTGAGAGTGAACTTTGCACAATCTCTCTCTCTCTCTCTCCACCCACTTTGCCTGTCTGCATGGCTCACAAGAACAGAGCAGAGTATTAAAATATACAAGAATCCCAGTCTTTCAGTGCCCCCAAAAGTGGTATTTTCCTCTATCCATATACCTTTTCTGCTCAGGGTAGAATAAGGCACTGGGTTGCTGAATGTGCTAATGTGAAGAAACCCAGGACCTGGATTTGGCAGTTTGCCAAAGAATTTTGTGTGTCTTGCAGTTCTCAGTTTTTAGGAGCAGATAGATTTTTCCAAAGGGTAGGTTTAAAGTGTTTTTTTCCCCCTAAAGTAGGTTGAATTCTAGAGGTGTGAACCTTGACTGTGTGCCCTTATTAAGATAGGCTGTTTATAGAAAATTATTTTGAGGTAGTAGATTCTTTCTGAAAATTCAGGGTGAAATCCTGGCCCCATTGAAGTCAGTGGCAAAACTCTCTATGACTTCAGTGGAGCCAGGATTTTACGCCAAGACGTAGTTTATTTCTCTTGAAAACAGAGGTTAATCATAGCATCTGAAGCCTGGCGTAGAGTGAACAAGTGCTGTGAAATCTCCCAGATGTTGCCCTGCAAGTGTACTCCAGAGTTAGCATGTGACCCCCCCACCCCAGCTATTTTAATTCTGGATCCGCCTTAAGCAGTGCCTGCCAGTTATCCCATAACTTGCTCCAAAATACGTGGCGGTTTTGTGATTATACATAAACTGAGAATAAGAAACCACCAAACTCATGTATGATCTAAGACAAGATTTTAACTGTGTTCTCCACAGATGAAAGGCCAGTCTATGAAACCCTTGGACCTCTCCACCAAACCATCAGGCATCATGTAGGAATTACATGAAGGAGCGCTGAGCTACATGGACTGTACTCTCAGCGCCACACTAAACACCCAGGGTGGGGTTTTACAAGGCCTGTAAGTGACTTAGGAGCACTTGACCCATTGAAAGTCCATGGGACTCAAGCTCTGAAGTCATGGGGGCACTTACTGAAATCCCACCTACAATGTTCTTTACTGCTTTGATACTCATCCATTGATATTGGAAAACTGTGAGACTGGTTACTTGTGCCAGTGCCATGGTATAGCATTGTCTGTGCCTGCCATCTTGGGTGTAAATGTTTTAGCTACACTCTTTTTCAGCATTTTCCTTACTTTTCATCCATTTCCCTTTAGTCTTATTGTTTAACATGAGTTTTAACAAAAGTTATGTACAAACACGTGAGTTATTTAAAAAAAAAAAAGTCACCAAAAACTTTACAATGTAAAATCAGTAGAGAGTTTGTCTCCTGTTACATGCAAAAGGCTGTGGAAGCAAATATTAGTCATTCACGTACTTTTCTGTGTTGAGTCAACATCTATTTTTAGGTGTGGAGCACATAAAGACATCTATCATTGTGTTGGGGAGAGGGAGACAGGCTTGCTTAATGCATCATATTCGTGACTGGACCTTCCCTCCCCTGCCTACCTGCGTATACCGTATGTGTAGACAGTGGGAATTTATAGATGTGTAGATTTAAATACATTGCATTAGATGAAATTCAAATTGTTCAGAAAGTTAGAGCGAACAGTGTTTCAAATGTGCTGTAAAATAAATCTCTTCACAATCTTTATTTCATACTAGCCATGCAAGAAACACCTTTATCAGGGAGTGCTTTTATTAATCTAAGATGTAGATTGTTTTTAAGAGTGTGTTTTTCTTTTAAAATAAAAAAAGAATTCTGAATACAGTAAGTGTTAAGTTTTGCTTATGAGTGTGGTACAGATGTAAACCCATTTGAAATTCTATTTGGGTTGTGTTTGCGTTTTGGTAGAAAAACGTTAAGCCCTTAACAGAAATCTGGTGTAATAATTTTTTCACAATACATACGTAATGCATCAACTGGATTTTTGCTTATTTGGGCATAGTATTTTTACAGTCTGGTTTCAGGCTTACATTGCAAGGGACTTTTTGAAATAAAATGGCAGATACACTGTATTTATGGTTCCTGACGTAGATGTTGATTTAGCCTGATACACTAGTACATTATAATTCAGCAAGGGAAGATGTTGCCAGCTTAGAATGAAAATACAAAGGGATATAGCGTAAAAGATCTCTTTGCAACTAACCTGATCTGTTTCAAGTGCTTGAAACAAAACACACTGGAACCTCAGAAAGCTTGGTATATTCAAAGATTGTTATGTGTTGAATACAGTAAATTATCTGTGCATCCACAGACTATGGGGTAAATTTACAAAGCTGTGCGTGGGAAGTTGTGCGTTAATCTACCGCTGTACAGTAGCTATTTTGTGCTTTCACTTAGAGAGGCCTTATCCTTACATTTGTTCAAGTTATCTCCTGCTTTCCTTTTGTTTTCCCTCACATTTTCCTAGTCCTTGTTGCTTGTAAAAGAACAGCTAAAATCTGAATTGCAGGGTTATTTAAACCAATGCTATGGATTGTAAAGACAATAAATAATCTGTTGATTTAAATGTATGAGGTAAATGCATTCATGGAAAGTGTATTAATTCTTTATTTTTAATCCCCTAGGTGTCATACGCCCGTCCAAGTTCAGCATCAATCAGAGATGCTAACTTGTATGTTAGCGGCCTTCCAAAAACGATGACCCAGAAAGAACTAGAACAGTTATTTTCACAATATGGGCGCATCATCACCTCACGAATTCTGGTTGATCAAGTCACAGGTTAAAAAAACTTTTTTAAAACTTTAAGTATTTTCAGAAAATGGCAAACTTAAATGCTTTTGAAGCAGAATGGTTATAGTGAAGCAGCAAACTGTACAGATGTACAGTAAGAAGCCATGACTTTGGATGTAAAATGTAATCGTATAGAGATAGATGTTACTGTACATACACAGTTCTTTATATATGTAACTTTAAGGGGAAGTAAATGCACTGGGTGTTTTTTAAATGCAGAATCTTTTAAAAATTACTGGTAATCCATATTTAAGGGGAATGTATCAAGCAATTTACTACTTGTATGTCTGTCATCTGCTACAATTATCACAATATAACGTAGGAGGGAAGGTTCAGTAAATGATCTTAAGAGAGCAGGGTTTTTTCCCCTTGATGGGGAAAATAATTTTTATATCACAAAGTAGTGTGTTCTGAACTCAGATCAAAATGAACATGTTGTTTTGTTTCCTTAGATATGTGAAAGACTCCTGAAGCTGTTCTTACTTTTTTTTAACCTTTATTTAACAAGGTCTTTTCTTTATTCCCAGGTGTCTCTCGAGGTGTGGGATTTATCCGTTTCGATAAGAGAATAGAAGCAGAAGAAGCCATAAAGGGACTAAATGGCCAGAAACCTAGTGGTGCTACAGAACCAATTACTGTGAAGTTCGCCAATAACCCCAGCCAGAAGACAAGCCAGGCACTCCTTTCGCAGCTGTACCAGTCTCCCAACAGACGCTACCCTGGACCACTACACCACCAGGCTCAGAGATTCAGGTAACTATCGATCTGCAAAAGAACTGGAGCTCTACCAGCTATGATGACTTGGGGTAGGGGTTGTGTTAAAAATGTATTTTGGAATTGTAGATTGACTTCAATTTCTTTGTAAAATAAAACATTATTTCCAAGTGAGTGAACAGGAAAATCTGCTCACAGCCATAGTCATTCCATATTGACTAAAACATCTCAACTATACAATCAGATCTCATGAGGCCTTAGGTAAAGGATGACAGAATAAAAGGTTATATTGATACTGAAATGGAAAGTGACTTTTCTGTTTTTTTTTTTTTGTTTTTGTTTTGTTATCAACTTTTTCTGCAGTATTATTGTGGTTTTCATGCAACTTTCAATTTAACATTGAGTGTAGGGCTGGTGGCTGGCAAAAAGTTGCGTGTTTATTCTATTCAGCAGTAGTTTTATGACATTATTAGCTTCAGATGTCTGCTCAAGGTATAAAGAGACCTTGTGTAGTCTTTGATATGAGTGCTGAGATGCTGTGTGATGTTTTATGATTTACATTTTGAAAGTACTGCTTGTATCTCATATGTAACACAGTATTAGCAGTACTGGGTTCTCTCTGTGTTATTTTGATTATGTATAATATTTAGGCAACCTAGCATTTTTAGCAAAAGGTCTTTCTTTAAAAAATATTAAATAGGAATGCTTGGACTTACTTGCGTGGTTAAGATAAATATTAGCTATTAAATTTATTTTACTGTGAAATTTGCAAATTTTAAAATCTGAAATGAATTAAAGAAGAACACAGAAAAGGTCAGTCACCTGCCTGGTTTATATGAAAACAAGTGTATATTTAAAACATCTTTGGTAAGGGTATAAAAGCCACTGAGGCTACCACTGACTCCTTATGTAGATAAAGGATTTTTCATATTGTGTATTAAACATAAAGTAGATTAAATTTAATTTCCCAAATTCAATGGTAATTTACATTGGCAGCTTTTGGAGATCGTTATTACTAAATATGTTTCTAAACAAAAGAAAAAATCTAAACAGTTTTGTGAAACTGGGAAGCAAGAGTTGCTTATAACCAGTATGTTTCTATTCCTCTAATTTTGGATTGTAACATTTTATTCACAAGTTTTATTGCAATGAAAGGTGAACTGTTGAAGTATTGTACTTGTTATGATTTCATACTAATATAATCTACAAATGAAAAATCAAAGGGGAATTTTTAACACCCAGTCAAATCTTGAGATATAGCTATTTAGTGAGAGTTCACCTTTCTGAAATCTCAAAGCATGTTAAAATGGCATTAAATATTGTGATTGAAATCTGAATGCAGTTTGAAACTCAAGAGAGTTCCTGTTTCCTAAACTCCTTAGATGTGTGAGAAACTTGTTGAACATTTCTTCTTTGAAAATGGAACATTATTAATAATAGTTCCATTGAGCGATCTTGCCATCTGTGAGACATTAACCCAAAGACCCTCCTTCTCTTTTCAGGCTGGACAATTTGCTTAATATGGCCTATGGCGTAAAGAGGTAATTAGAATTCCACAGATTGCCAGATGTCCATGTTGGCACAGATTGGTGCTACAATTTATTTTTTAAATCACTAACTTTATTTTTTTTTTAATTCCTTCTTTTCTTCCACCAGCATGTCAAATTCTTTTTTTAAGTTTGGACTTCAGTTGGTTTTGTTACTTTAAGGCCACACTCAAAAGTTGTGTGTGGGTTTTTTTCACCTTTTCTTTTATTTACAGGTGGGCTTCTCAGATGGTTTAGGTGCAACAGCTATAAGTATTCTAACACCAATAGTGCTGCTAAATGGCATGTTTTCCTGAATCAAAACTATTAAACTGAAGTTTTTGCTAATCTCTGATCTGATACTGTGAAAATTGTCAGAGGAAAATAGAATTAAATAGCCTCATCCTTTCCTCTAGCTGTGTCCTACCACAAAGTTATCTTTAAAAGTGTAACTGTATGCACCTTAATCAGCCCTAAGTTTCTTTTGTTACAGGTTTAACAATTGTTGCCAATATTTCTTAGTGCTTGTGGTTTGTTTCTTTGTGTGTTTGTTTTAATTTACACAGGTTTGTGTGTTCAGATTGGAATTAAAGCTCAGTTGATTTTGAAACATTCATGTTCCATAATGAGTGTGTTCCATGTTCAATCGGAAAAAAGAAGTTGATATATGTTAGTGTTTCCTCTTTGTTAACGACACACATCGACACTGGGGAACCTTTCAGAACTATAGGGGCATAGTCTCATTCCTGACATTATGCAGAGCTGTGCACCTATAGCCCTGCACTATGAGCTGAGGAAGCACCTTAGTCTACAGGAATGGTCAGCCGTGCACATTCATGAAAACTAGGTGCTCTTTTATAAAGCTCATCCCAAACATGGCATGGTAAGTATATCTTTAAACTGTTCAGAAGTGGACAGTAGAGTAAGTCTTAACTACTACAGTAATGGCAATTGAGCAACGTAATGCCATGTACACCATAAGATTACTTGTACGCCAAAGTAACTTTCAAATTACATGTTTTACATCTATCCAAAAAACCCAAATCATGTGTCCCATGATCAGCACGTGAATCAAAATTTGCTGCATGGTTCTGCAATTCATTATGCCCCTTTCACTGCCTCACCTGCAGTCTGCCCACTAATCCATCTTTCAGTCCTGCTAGTAACGTTCCAAAACTCTTAGCAGCTTCAAACAGCTGCCACTTACAAATAACTGTTTGAGAATTTTTTTTTCTCCCAAATATTTAATTTCCTACCCAGAATTACACTGACCTGTGGTACAGGACAAACCATGTTCTGTCCTAGACTGCGGAAGGTTTAATTTCTGATTTCATGTGACTCATCAAGGCAAGGAAAAGCAGACTAATATCGTTAGAGAGCCAGGTATCTCCTTTCCGCTGTTCTAAGGCTTTTGTTTCTGGCACTGATAGATCATGAGACATCAGGCATTAAACATCACAACAGCTTTTTTTTCAGTGTTTATTGAAGTTTCTTAAAATTGTTAGTTATTTTCTTCTTCCTGCAAGTCCTGAAGAATTGTACTTACCCTCCTAGAAAACTCTGTGTTATTTGGATGTATAAATAAAAACTTCTGAAACCGTCTCTAAAACATCCCCAGATAAATTTTGCTATAAAATGTGTATCCTATACAAAATACAGGATGATTTGGCATGGAATGAAAGATTCATTGGGGTTGACTTCTATAATTCACAGCTTTGCCACTAGTGAATAATACGCCATCCCAAACTCATGTCAGTAAACTTTTATACCACATCAGCCTATATTATAGTGAGAGATGAAGCAGTTGCTGTAGTTAAGGTTTCATGAGCAGGTAAAAGCTGCACAGCTCCTGAGGTTTGGAGGAGAGAGGCTCTCTCTTGTGAACCTCTGAAAGTGCTAGAAGGCATTCTGGTGATGTATAGCTAAATAGCTCTATTTTAGTTTAAAAATAAACATAGAAAATTCTATTAAAAATTATATTAAGGGAAGATTAAGTTTGCACAGTTGAATTCTCAAACATCTGGAAAAAATGATAATGTTAAGGTTGAATATGAAACTTTGACTCATGGTGCATGTGCATCGCAAGTCTTTAATTATATAATCGTATTTCTTGTGCATTTGGCAACCTTAGATCCAAAAAACTAGCATACTGTTGTACTGCACAACTGTGTGTGCACCATATAATCAGTCTGTTAACATGATTTGTATGGAAGTACACAGTCAAATATTCTTACACAAACACACTCCGTATAAAGTATAACAGCATAAATAGTATTTGCTGGCCTTTATGTAGGCTGTTAAAGTTTGCAAACTTCAAGACCCCATTTTCTGATTTGTACTCAAAGAAGCCTGTTCTGCTGGCTGAAAGGAATTTGTTCAGTAATTAGCTGTACCCTCAATTTGTTGAAATGTATTCCTTGTAGAGAAGAGAACTTACTATCTAATGGGCCAGGTTCTCAGCTGGTATAAAAAGACATAGCTCCAGCTTTGTCTAGAGCTGGATAACGTTTTTCAGACAAAATGTTTTTTTTCATTGAAAACGGTGGATTTGTTTTGACAGAAACATTTGGCATATTTGTACACCTCTACCCCGATATAACGCGACCCGATATAACACGAATTCGGATATAACGCGGTAAAGCAGCGCTCCGGGGGGGGCGGGGCTGCGCACTCCGGTGGATCAAAGCAAGTTCGATATAACGCGGTTTCACCTATAACGCGGTAAGATTTTTTGGCTCCTGAGGACAGCGTTATATCGGGGTAGAGGTGTATTGATTTTGCTGAATTGCTTCAGTGTTGTGTTTTTTTTTTTTTAAAGCCCTAAAAGGTTTCCCCAAAAAATCAGAATGATTCATTTAGACATTTTTGAAGCAAAACATTTTGATTTTTTGATTCAAAACAACTTTTCATTTAGAAATTTATTTTAATTTTAGAATACAAAAAAATTAAAAATGTAAAAATCAGAAACTAAATATTTTGTTTTGGTTTGAACTGAAGGTTTAGTTCAATCCAGACTCAACTATTCGCAAACTTAAAAATCAGTTATTCGCACAGCTTTAGCTGTCTGTTTGCACCAGCTGAGGAAATGCACAAAGAAGTCTACACTAGCAAAACGGTGCTGTGCCAGTATGATAATTAGTTTAAGTATACAAAAATGAAAAAAAAAGCATTACAGATATTCTGGGTGGGATTTTTCTAAAGTGGAATTCAGTAGGAATTGTTTGCAGTGACTTCAATAAGAGTAGAGTTACTGCAACCCTGAACACTTTTGCAAGCCTGCATATGAGTCAGAGGGCCCAGTCCTCCAAGCTGTTATGTGTGTGAATAAAGTTGCTGATTTGCATAAGTGTTTGCAGGCTGTAGAAAAAATTGAGTGATATTTCTCTATTTAGGTGCAATATCCAGAAGTGTTCTGGATGTACGTCAAAGGGCAGTCAAGACTTTAAGTGTAATTCCACATAGAAGATAAGCAATCAACACACTAAAATTCCTTGTATTGTCTGTTCACTTCCACTTGCAGTAGAGTAATGTTAAGGAGTTCTATTCACTAAATGTAACTAAAAATATTATAAATATTATTACAAGTTTTCTAATAGAGAGCTTGCAGTCTGCACATCTGCATTGCAAAACAAAGGTAAGAATTATTCAGTATAGGAATTAAAATTCATTGAGGATGCCTGCTTTAAAATTCAGTGTGGAAATACGATTTTTAGCAAGACTTTTCTTACATGTAACAGTTACTTTAAATGTAACCCATTGATAATGGCCTCAAAAATGATGGTGTTTTATCAACTGCTAAAGGAGGTGATTTAACCAAGCAAGTTGTCTTCATGCACTGGTTTTCCTACTTTACAATTACTACACATATGCTCATTGATATGCACAGACATTTTTAAGATAACGTTACCAACAATTAATTTTTAAAAAATATATTTGAATAAAAGTCTGTATACTAGAAACAGACAAAACTTCTTGTTTTCTATCTAAAAATCTCTCAAATGCTTTTAGGATATATAAAAAGGCTCAATACAGAGATATTGCTGAAATTTGACAATGTTAAAACCAAGCCCTAAGAGATCCATTTTTCCATGAGGGTCTGGTAGGGGATGTAACGTGTTAAATCGTTGGTAACTTTGCAGTTCTGTGCACAGTCCTTTAGCTGAGTTGTTTTATTGATAGAAATGTCAGGCCAAATGCTGCATTTCTTACTCATTCAGTGAAATTCCTAATTAGCACTGCAAGATTTGGCCCATGCTTATTTAGATGTTCCTTAAGAATTCCCTTTATTAGACCTCAGACACAGCAAACTAGAACTTATTGTGGAAGGGAAACGTCATTGTGCCCAGTTCTCGTCTGTTACATTGTTCCCAGCTACCATTCATTTCAGTAGGTGTTAGTGGCACCTGTGTAACTGAGAGCAAAGATGGACATATAGTTTACATCCCAAGGACTGGATCATGAAACCGTAATGAGCTTTATTTTAAGTCTCAGTTCCGTGTAATTTGTGCTAAGCGCTATGTCTAGAATAGCCCCCTCTTTTTATTTGGTAGGTTTTCCCCGATCACAATTGATGGGATGACGAGCCTTGTTGGAATGAATATTCCTGGCCACACTGGGACTGGATGGTGTATCTTTGTCTACAATTTGTCTCCCGACTCAGATGAAAGTGTGCTGTGGCAGCTCTTTGGCCCCTTCGGAGCAGTTAATAACGTCAAGGTGATCCGCGATTTCAACACCAACAAGTGCAAGGGATTTGGCTTTGTCACTATGACCAACTATGACGAAGCTGCCATGGCAATTGCCAGCCTTAATGGATACCGTTTAGGAGACAGAGTATTGCAAGTTTCCTTTAAAACCAACAAAACCCACAAATCCTGAATTTCATATCCTTACTTACTAAAACATATATATATATATATAAATATATATACGAACAAACGAAAACTCTGCAAGGCTTATATTCAACCATGGACTTTATAAGCCAGTGTTGCCTAAGTATTAAAACATTGGATATCCTGTGATGAACAGGAAAGGATTTTATAATGCTTAGAAAAAAAAACAAAAACAAAAAAAACCTTTGATGCATTGAATGTTCTTTCATAGCTGTCGTTGTTGAATATAATATACATCGATAACAATGTGCAGGGATTTTTACCCAGCCAGTTAGTTTTACTACCTTTCTTGAAGGTGGCTCTTTTTAAGACGACCATTCGCTCATTTGAAAAAAAATAAAAAACAAAAACAATTTTTACAAACTAATGGGATTAAAAGAAAGAAAAAAAAAATATTTTTCTTTTTTTTTTTTTTCAAATTTTGATCCAATCAGATTGGTAAACCCCCCCTATAAATTAAAGAGGAACAATAAAAATTGCAAAAAAAAAACCAACAAAAAAACACATACTTTTGCAACCTTTTTTATTTTTCCTTTTTTCTTTTATATCATGTGAACTAAACAGTCTTCTGTTAGGGAATGGGGTAAAAGGGGGATACCTGATGACAGAACAATTTAAATAACATTAACAATGTTGCCAAAGAGGTGGTCTCTTTGCTGAAAATGGGTTTCAAGAAAAATCTATTTTTATAAAATATAAAGAATTTTTACAAGAGAATCTGGATTTGAGAAAAAATATTTTGACTGGCTAATTTAGGGGAAATTGACAACTTTGTCATGTTCATACTGCACTGGTAACTTTTTAGAGATCAAGACGTGTGTTTTAAACTGGATTAGTAGATTGTTTTTTGAAGGATGGGCTACAAACAGATGATCTTCGTATCTTTTCATAGCATGTAATAAAAATATTAAATACAGTACGGGAGAGTGTTCTTCCCAGGCACACAGTTACCCACAGTCAAAACCCAAAAGCAAGGAGATGAGTTGCAAGACAGTTTTTCTTTAAGTCATCAGTATGGGATATCAGCAGAACAAAAGTTTAAAAAAAAATAATTGTTTTGATCAAAAACTTCCTTGGTTTGAGCAGTAGGTGCTACAGAATTATTTACATATCTTAGTATCATAGTTAAATGTAATGTGTTTAGAAAAAATAATTTGCTTAAAATTTGTTAAGAATTTTCAAATTCACTTTATAGCCCATGCTGATATAAATTGGGCTGTGTTGGCACATTTGGAACACTGTTTATGTTGCTTGAAACACTTATTTATTTAATTGCCGATGTGATGCATATGGCCAAAATCAAATATAGCTAGTTTGGCTAGTCTACTTATTTGTTTACTTAAACTATGGGAAGAAGCATATTATTGTGTCATTTTGTTGTGTGTGTATGTGTATATATAATATAAATATATATATATAAAGTTATTTTTTCTTTTTGTTAATTTATTATAAGTTGTAACACTTTGCTAGTTTTGTTTGTATATGTCTTAAAATGTTTTCTTATGATACTTAAGTGACAGAGGTATCAAGGTAACTTGTGTAGAAATATTGTTTGATATATTGTCATGTTTGTTGTGAATATTTTTTCTTACTGCACAGTAGAAAAGAAAACAACTGGGTCTTTATTTTAATGTAATTCAGATTGGGGAAAACAGAGCTAAGGGAACAAAATGACTGAGGGGGTGCTCTCCCATGTCCAGTGCACTGATCATTTTAGTATGTTTGTGCTTTGTACGGTTATATATTTAAAACAAAAAAGGGTCATGCTCTTCCCTGAGTACTAGAAACAGTTACTCGCTATGCATAATCTAGTTGATAGTTAAATTTGCTATTGCTTTTCTTGTCTTGTTATATAAAATCTTTTCAATACAAGTTTAGTCTTAATGGTAATAAAACGTTATGGTTATTTATAACTTGTGCTTATTTTGTGCATTTTTTCCATGCTATACCCACTAACTGCACGTAGATTAAGTATTGTTTTTTTTTCCACACTGAAGAGGCAAACTTTTGTAGTAGACAGATAAAACAAAAGCATCATAATTTTATTAGTTTTTTTTATTTTTTAAATATTTTAGTTCTAAAGAACACTCATTCAATGTTCAGGGAAACCTTTATACATCATCTGCTATGAATGAGCGCAGTTCGCTGGGAAAGTTTTGATGCATTTGCTAAGCATTAGTGGGGAAGGCATGTCAGAATCTTTTCTCTACAATGTGTTTTACTAGCTGAATAATAATTTAAAGGAAAAAAACTTTCTTAGAACCAGGCAGTTGTATACTTTAGTTATAATGAATGACTTCATGTTAACCTTGCTAGTTTAGATCATTTCTGAGGGAAAGTATTGTAAATGTTTTTTTAATAACCTTGTTGTGTTTGAATTATTTGTACTTTAATTGTCCGGACAATAAATGAAAGTGTGTAGAATGGCTATGGATTTTCCAGATTTTTAAATGTGTTCAGATGTTTTAGTAACCACAGCCACACAATAAAGCAGGGAGATATTATAGTCTAATTGCAGTAGAAAGTTCTTTAAGGGAGATCCTAAGGTACTAAACAAAACAGTTGAAGCATATTCATTGTTCATATGTTTTTCTTCCAAAACCTTAGCGTAGCCAAATGGAGTTGGTTTCACTAACATTAACTGCAGCAGAGTAATTGTACTTAAATATTTTTTAAATTGGTTTGTGTGATTTTTTTTTTAATGTACACAATGTTTTTACACAATGAAAGTATTAACTCAGTCAATATCAAAATTAAGCAAAAATATTAAATGCTTTAATTATTATACAAATTTTAAGCCATCAGTTAGACTTTTCTTTTTGACATGGATATGCAATGAATGTCATACAGTATGAAGGATACATATCTGCTGTATGGCTCTAAAATTTATATATTGCCACATTCATTCAAAATTTGATTTTTTTTCACCACATTTTATAGCCAGAGGTGATCTCTCTTTCAGTTGACTTATTGGTTTAAATTCCATTAAATACAAATATTCACTCCATGTTTGTGTTCTGTAACATTCTCTTGCTAATTGAAAATATGTACCTTGTAAAATTGCAACACTGCATTTCATAACCGAGTATAGAAAAAAATGTATCAACCGGTGGACTATGCAGTTCTTCAGCTGCTTCACTACTAATAAACTCATGTTTTTATGATTGAATTACTATGTTGGTTAGAATAATTAATTTCAGGCCATGGAATGAGTTTGTTTTTAAATATACAGCCTGCATGATTCATCCTTAAATTAACCTGAGCATTATATAGTAGAATGTAAACGTTATTGTTTTGCTCTGTTTAAAGGTTAGTTGCTAAAAAACCTCTAACAGCTTCACAGCATCAAAAAAGTTTAAATACTCTAGGATGTCACGTATCCTAATATATAATCCAAAGTAACACGTTCCTACAGCATTTTATAATGCTGCCATTTTATTTTGAAACTGAAGTTCTTAAAAAGTTAGGAAGAATTTTTAATACTACAGGGGTACAGACCTTTTCCATTTGAACTAAAATTGAAATTTCAGTTTAAAAAAATGCACAGGTAATAGTGTTAGTAATAAAGTACTTTTGTAGCATCGTAACTAGTGCTTTTCATGACCTCTCCTCCCCCCTGCTCCCAAACCTTATGTGCTCTCTGCTTTGTGTGTTTATATTATACCGTCAGCTTTAAGATGAAATCCTAGCTCTATCGAAGTCAATGGGAGTTTTGCCATCGACTTCAATGGGGCCAGGATTTCACTCTTAGTCTGTTTCACTCTGTTTTCCCCCTTTAAATATTATAGACTGTGAATTAGCTCTTCCTTCTTGGTAGCAACTAAAAGCTTTCTTTAAAAAAGAAAAGAAAAGAAATACTGCTCATATTGGATGCTGGTAGATATTGTCCGGAAAAAATAATAAATAAATAAATAAATGGAGATATCCCATCTCCTAGAACTGGAAGGGACCTTGAAAGGTCATTGAGTCCAGCCCCCTGCCTTCACTAGCAGGACCAAGTACTGATTTTGCCCTAGATCCCTAAGTGGCCCCCTCAAGGATTGAACTCACAACCCTGGGTTTAGCAGGCCAATGCTCAAACCACTGAGCTATCCCTCCCCCCAAAAGAAGGTGGGAATCACTTGCAAAACCAAACTCACCATTCATTCTAAGAACCCCATTCTCATCTCAAAATACTGGCGTGTTATTACGCATCTTGACTGATCTACTGCTACTTACCCATGGAGAAATGCAGCGAAAGGTGTTTTGTTTTTGTTTTCCCAAATGTGTATGGCAAGGCACTTTGAGTTTAGAGCTAAGGGGTGGCACTAGCTTAAAATAAATTAATCCGTGCTTCGCACTAGCTCTCCCCAGTAAAATTGGATTCATGTGCCATATTGGACAAAGCTCCACCCTTCTGTTTTAAAAATAATGCTTTGCACCCCTCTGTAGTACCTTTAACCTGAGGCTCTCAAAGCATTTTACAGCTGACTGACTAAGCTTCCTAACATTTCTGTGAAGCTAGCTAGGTATTCATCTCACATTGGAGATGAGAACAATGAGGCACAGATAGGTTAGACTTCTCCAAGATCACACAGTGATCAGTGGTAGAAACAGGGATAGAATTTAGGACCCTTGACTCCAGTCCTGCGCTTTAACAACTGGACAGTCCTCTCCGCTCTTCACACTGGGCGCAGACTGAGTGCAGCGCTCCCTTTGTATTGAGTGCATTATGTGGAAGAGATGGCCCAAACATCCAAAATTTCATTTCTGATTACCCTTTACTCACTGCCTGATCAACCCAGCGTCCCCTCTCTTGAGCAGAAGAGACCGATGCAACATATCCCTTTTGGTCCTCCATGCATTGCCCTGACATCCTGTTCAATACCATACCCAGTGAAGGTCTAGTGCTCATCCTCAAGACCTTTCGTGAATTGGGCCTGACTACCTGAGGGGGCATCTCTGCCTGTGCGTCATACCAAAGTCAACAAGGACAATGACAGCTATTATAAATCTCTCCAGAGATGGGAATATGGTGTTCTTGATGTATGGCCATCAACCGAAATTCTCTGCCATTGGATGGGTTTCATATCTTGCCTCCTTCAGAACACAATGCAAGATACACCTCTTTGCAAAAGCTTCCTCCCCAACAAAGGCAGCAGTAAACAAACCAGCCACCTGCCTTCCCCTTTCCTCCCCACCCCCATGAAAACCAGTGAAACACCATCTTCATTGGAGGAGGAGCACAGAAGATAGCTTGTACCTGGATCGACAACACAGATTTTTAATTCTTCTATTTGGCACCTAGATAGCATAGTGAGGAGTTCGCTAAAAAGATGCCTGTCATCATATTTTTGAGGGCCAGGTTAGATAAATCATCATGAGTCTTCCTGAAAATTGAGGATAACCCACTTCACTGTGCGTATCTCTGCCTGTAGAGTTCAAGTGCTCTGTCTCCAGCTAGGTCACGTAGTGTGCTTGACTGACTTAAATTTGGCTTACAGAACATTATGCTCGCACAAGACTAGCTACATAGAGTCATTTTGCTTGTTTGGTCATTTTTTCAAAATATTGTGCAATTGATATTTGTCACAGTAAACGCTTTACCACATCATGTACGTGTTCTGTTGTCATGCCAAGAGACCTTCATGTTAACATTTCTACAGAGAATATGTTTTCCCCCACCTTGGGAATTGGAGGAGGTGGCTTAAAGATTTGCAACTTGTTCGAAGTGCACATAATTGTTCCAAGTTTGTTCTTCTCCAATGAAACAAGTACAGGGTGTGTGGAAGAAATATCAGTTGTAAGTGGTCATTAGTATGTAGGGAGAATTTCCAGGAGCATTCACATGGGCACAAGACTGATTGAATTAGTAAGAATCAAAGGTAAAATTCCCCTACCCCCAAACAAAAGTGAATTTAAAAAAAAATGAGTTCTCGATAAAAGAAATCTGCTAAAGAAAAAAGCGACAAGTCTGAATGACACTGATTAACTGCTTTACTATCCTTGTTCATAGCAGCATCTGGGGAAACTAACACTGAAGTCCAAAGTATGACTTTTTTAAATTTTCAAGTGAATTTTAAATGTACAGGATCATTCGCTTTACAGTGTGAAAGGACTGAATTTAGTTACTACTATCTATTTGCATTAAAGTAGTACTCATGTCACCATCTTTATATTTCGTTTAAATTGCATAGGTTCTAACAAAACTATATGCAAGAATTAGCTTTTTACAAACAATACAATTCTGATTTTGAAGGCAGCACAAGAAGCACTTAATTAATTTTGCATGATAAGGAATCTGTTGCAAATATACAGCGGTACTCCCACTCATCACCATCTGCCATGGAGGATTAAATGTGCAACTCACAAATGAAATCCTGCAAACTTGGTGCAAAAAGGTCCTTGCTTGAATTTAAACAAGGCTGTGGAAACCTGCAAACACATTGTAAAAGATCATGAAAACAATAACAACTTTGTCCATCTGTGAGCCAGTTTTAGCAGTTTTTTTATTGTGGTGCATTTGCAATAACACTTGCATCTCACAATGCAGATTGTCTGATATGTTTCATATTTCTTCCATTTGAACAGAACAAAATCATTAATTTTAGTACTTTGAAGGCTCCAGTGCTTTGGACCAGGTGTTCTGAGGTTTTTAGTGCAATCACATGAAACACTTTTTTGTTGTTAACTTTAACAACAATTTTGAGAATTTGTCAAATAGGGCAATTGTTTGGGGATTATTTTATTAACAAACACTGTTCTGCACAGAAGTGAAAAATAAACAGCAGCTACTGTTGCCTTGATTAGAAATTCTATCCATGGACAAAACTCTCTTTGCCATTTTGACACTAATGCAGCTTAGTTCTCTTTTTATTCTTACTTCTTTTACACTGGAGGCTTCATTGTTCTAGATACTGATTTTTTTTAAGCTGAGCTCATAATTGTATGTGTAAAGGAACTAGATGTGGTATTGAAGGGCCTATTCTGATCTCTTGAACTTAGGTGCATATCCTGACTCAATTTTTGTCAATATATCTCATTGTCCTGAGAGCTGTTCTCTTGTCCTTTCGGATATATGCCAGTAAAATGTCTCGGTGCACATGAGAGGTTTGAATCTCTCAGAAAACAACTACCCTACACACCTGATCCTATAATGTGCTTGGCACTCCTAGTTCCCACGAAATGAACCCCTAATCTGATCCCCGTAAACACACACAAGATGCATGCCTCTCCTACAAGTTGCAATTTGCAGCATTCTGAAAATTGTAACTACGTCAGTGAAGTGTCACTGAAATGTAAAAGCCTTTAAAAATCATAGAAATGGAGCCTCAGGAAAATGTACCAGCATTCTCAATGGTTACTATTTCATTCTGATGATGTGCACTGATTCAAAACCTATATACACCTAGGTGTAATGTGACTGATCACAAAACCTATGTATGTAATATTATCGTCAAGGCCATTACTAGCTGGAATTGTGTATGTGCATCCATCATCATCATAGGGTCTACTCCCCACACCCTTTTTTTAAGGAGCCACATTCTCTTTAACGTATCTCTATCCTTTCATGTACCTGAAAAGGTTTCTTCAGAGCATACTCTTTTTGTGTAACTTACATGTTAAAGCCCCTGTTACACACCTTACTCTGGCAAATTATGTTCGCATTTGAGAAATGCAGCATCAGTATTACTGCTTGTCTGTGAATTCATAGAACGAATGGAATCGAATGAATGCCTGCAAGCCTATTAAATTCTGACCATCGAAGACAAAAATAGGAATTAAAAAACAAACAAAAAAAACTACTATAGACCTAAGAAGGCCTCGCTCCTGAGCCCAAGCATCAATGCTATTATGATGTGTGTGGGTAACAAGCTATCACCGCTGCACCAGGCAGGTTTGCAGGCATTAGCTGATTGGACAAGATCTGATGTTGAAGTTGCTGAGTCACCTGCTTCCAGCCATTACTGAGTAGGCCTGAGCAGTTGGTGGGAAGCCTGCCAAAAGAGGGCGTATGGAATACAGATGAAACTCTAGCAGTTGGGCCACGGGCTCTTTCATACCTCTGGGCTTTTTCTCTTGCCAGCATCATTGCAAGGAAAGTGAGAATTGAGTCCTACCATGGTGATGGAATAGTACCGGGGTAAGGGGAAGCCAAGTCTGACAGTACCAGAGGGAATTGGTTGGTTACCTATGAAATCATGCCTCCGAAAGGTTTGGCTGGCCAAGGTGACCTCATCCCCCAAGAAAAGCTCTGCAGCCTCTGAGAAAGTAAGTCCCACATCCAATTGGATCCTATTTCAAGCGAAGACAGCTATAGATGCCAAGCAGCTGAAGGCTAGAGCGATCCAGTCTCCTGTGAACACATGCCCAAGTCCAGCAGTATTGCCGGGACAGGAATGGGGAGAAACCAGAGGGCTTGGCTGATCTGAATGAAGGTAGCCGGAAGGCGAGGAGCAGACAGTGGACCGACTTGCAGAAGCTGGGCAGACCCTTGAGTATCTTACCTGTGCAGTACGAATTTGCATTTCTCAACATTACTCTAGTATGTCATTGCGGCACAAGAGAGAAGCGATGGGCTGTGGGATTAGTAGGCAGCGTGAACCAACAGGCGGCATGTTCTCTGAAGTCAGAGGTGCCAGAAGAAGCCTTTCCCTGAATGTACAAGGAACAATTTGTTTAGAGAACAGAGTTTTCAAGGGAAACGTTTTTTGGTTGAGACGGCACTTAGCTTCAGAAAGCTCATGGCATGGAAGGTCATGGTTAATTAGTTCCGCAGCCTCTTCCTCTTCACACAAGGGGTCTCTCATTCAGTGCAGCTGCACTCACCTCCTGCATCCATTCTGAGTCTGCAAGAAAAATACCTTTGGAGTTCATGAAGTCCTGCAGTAATCCTTCCTAAGGGAGCACACCCGTAGGCTGTGTGTAAAAGAGCTGCAGGTGCTTCGTGCTTAGAGGCTGCTTGCTTAGAGGCTGCTTTTTTGTTGTTGTTTTTCCCTTTTTTGTATTTTTAAGTGCCTCAAAGTCATTGGGCCCAGACACTCAGCTGGTGTAAATTGCTATAAATCCACTGGAGGCAACACTGCCATGGTGATGTGTAGCTGCAGGGGATTGGGCCCAATATTTTGTTTTCATGCCAAGAAATACAGAGGAGTTCAGTGGGGGGGGGGGGAAACCAACCCAATAGTAGGCATAGTGCCAATAAGGACTAAAAGATCTAGCTCCAGTGGGTGCTGTCACCCCTTCTGCCCTTTAAAGTCCACATCACACTGTCTTGCAACCTGTTAAGAAAAGGAGGGTCATGAGAGTGTCTGGTTCAATCAGTAATGCTGTCCCTGAAGGAGGCTTGTTCTAACTGGTGCTCCTTTCCCTTTGTGCAAAGAGCTGTGAGGAACAGGATAATTTCTCACCCCCTTCCCTTTCCTGTCAGGTAACTGGCTTGGGGCCTGGTTGACCGATGAGTTCTTCTTCTGTTTCTATAAACTAAACACAGGAAACACTGAACTTCTCCCCTCTCCCTCACGGCTGCTACCCTCCCTGCCACTCAGACTCTCAATGCGGGAGGGGTTCTCTCTGAATGTTCCTGTGATGGGTTCCCCCTGGGGTGCCACCTGGAACTGGGGTACCACTGAGCCTCCTGAACCACCAGCCTGGGCCCCCTCTCACACTGTACTGCTGTGACAAGCTACACAGCCCTCCAAGCCTGCACTTTCATCAGCATTCACACAGATAAGGACACACCCAGCTGCAGTTATATGCAGGTTCTCTAACTCCCAGTCTGGGACCCCAGAGCAGTACCGTCCTGCCCTGGTCAAATCTGGCCAGTATATGGGTTTAATATACCCTCTATGTGAAGAGGACCATACGCACTTGTAGAAACCAAGCTGAGATTTTCCCAGACACCTCAGTCAAATGCACACTGGTTTGGATTAAAACATAAAATAAGTTTATTAATGACAAAAGGGTAGATTTTAAATGATTATAAGTGATAGCAAACAGATCAAAGCAGATTACCTACTAAATAAACAAAACCACAAACTGAGCGTAACATACGAGATAGGTAGGATATGAATTAGCAAATTCTAACCCTGAGTGATAAACAGGTTGACAGATTCTTAAGGCACAAGCGGCCTTTGTGTTGCAGCTTGGGTTTCCCAGGTTTTCATACACAGGCTAGAAATCCTTTTAACCTGGGATCATCACTTCCCCCAGTTCAGTCTTTCTTCCTCAGATGTTTCCAGGTGTGTTGTAAGGAGAATGAGGTACCATCATGATGTCATTTCCCCCTTTTATATCTTCTTCCCACTGGCTGGAAAGCTCTTTTGCTGTGGCCTGGGTCAAACAGTTCCCATTGTGTTGTGCTCTCTCTGAGAGGTTTCTCTTGTACACAGTTTCTGGGGTCGTCCTTGTCCTCAATAAGCCATTAACATTGGCCTTTTTACCGTTGTACCTGAAAGGCTGCTTGTGGGTGTTTTCAACTTCACAACATGTTTCAGTAACACATACATATGATGATAGCACATACAATCCAACGAGATACTTTTAGAATGATACCTCACAAGGCATACTTTGTGCAAAACATACCCTAATTATATGACAGTGGTGAATAAGGGGGTGCCAGGGTGTGTCAGTTCCCTTCCCACCTTTCCCCTCATCCAGCCTCTTGCCAAATCTTGTTGCTTCTCCCATCCAAGCATTTCTCAAATGGCCCCTTCCTCTCTGTCCCCTTTGCCAAACCCCAGGAATTCCCCCTTGCTTGGACTACTGTCATCTTCTCTCCCAGCTACTCAGCCCTGCCTTCTTCGGTCTGTCTCAACAGTCAGCAGCTCCAGTCATCTTCTCCTTCCCCCAACCTGAGTATGTCTTGGACCATCTTTGCCGGTTCCCTGGACCTTGGCTGGAATGACAACGGGTGCTGCCCTGGCAGAGCTAAGCTGTGTGTGGAGTCTCCGAGCGGGATTGCTATGACAGGTGCCGGTCTGGACTGAGATGCGCTGATGGAGTTCTGTCAGGAGGTATAGGTCTGGAATAACAAGGGTGGTTCTTTGAGTAGTGTCCCAATGGGTGCTCCACTTCAGGTGCACGCATGCCCCACATGCCTTCGAGTGGAGATTTTCATTAGCAGTGTCCATTCAGCCCACACAGGCGTCCTAGACAACCTTGTGTCCCACAATGAGGTTGTATCGGGCCCTCAGTTCCTTCTCAACCACCTCGGCTTGTCCCCGCATTCACAACTTGTGCCTCTTGCTGTCTTCAATCTAGCTTAGGTTAGATTTATGAGTGAATTGGTTAGCTGACTCTTATTTGGAGAATTGTTTGGTACTTCCTTCCTCATGGGAGCCCTTTGTCCCTGAGAGGCACATGCCTGGTACACTGAGTTTTAACCATTGCCTGATAATCACTAGCAGGTGGAGAGTTGCTCAATACGTGGCTCTGCCTAGTGATATTCCCTCCTTACCATACACATCACATTCACCCTTCTTGCTCTATTCACAACAGACCAGATCCTCCAATACTCCCATGGGACCAGGCTAATTTATCTTTTAGTATTTGACTAATGGACCATAAAGGAGGAATCCATTATGAAAGCCTTGCAAATTGCTTCTTGTACAATCACCTGGGCAGAGCTGGGGTTTTTGTTTTGAATGAGTGAGTAAAATTTCCTTAGTTGTTTTTGTTATCAGCAAGAATCATATTAAAAGGCAGGCAAACAGATTTTGTGCCTTGCCTGGTACGTTTTCACAACAATTTGCAAGGCTGCATTAGAAGCGGTCATATTTATGTATATTAGAAAATACCATGTGCTGGCAGAGTTGGATTTTCAAATTACACTATGGTACCTATTAAATGCCAAAAGTAATGAGATCTTATCAGCTACGAGTTTAAAAAAAACCAAAACACCAAAAACTGGTGGTTCAGTGTCTACAGCTGGGAAATCTTTAACTACTTTTGTATTTATATAGTTTTAAATGACCAAATTCTCTCTGTTTTCAATATCAAAATATGAAATATAGTTCTGTGCTATGTTATAAACTGAGTTTTGGGCAGTGGAACAAATTTTTACAGCTAAATTATAAGCACTTGAGAATAAGGGGTTTATAATGGAAAAGCTGACAGACCCTTAACTATCGCACCGGGATTTCTCTTGCTGTTAGGACCAGATAAACCAACAAGGTAATTCAATGTAGTGTTCCAGTTCTGTGACGCTAATCTACTTCTTCTGGTCCCAGGTGTTTGGAGAAAGTTAAATATAAAACTTAATGAAACTGCAGTGACTACAGAGCTGGATGGTTATCCCTGCACTTGGGAGAGTGAATTTGTCCCCATGGGATGTTTCTAAAAGGAAAGTGGTGACCATCTGTGGACTACTGAAGTGCAAACAGAGAGTGGGAGTATTCTGCAATTTTTCCCAAAGAAAATAAAATGTCGGAATAAATAAATCTGACTGCAATCTGATAGTGGCTCAAAGCAAATCAGTTATTGTTGGGTGCATCAGTTATCTGGGACTCAAAAATGAATTTAGATGGAGAGCATTTCTGTAAAAGAAAATGAAGGGAGGATTCAGTCTAGTTCCTTCTGGCCCTCTCTAAGATTATCCCATGTCAGCACCTAATACTGCAGGTGGGGAGAGCTTCAGTGATGCTCACAGATAGTCACTAAGGGGCATCTAATGGAAAGTGTCCATTTCAACAGCAGGGAAACTTGATTGGAAGGCAGACTCAGAATAGGAGGGGAGCACATGCCCAGGGGTGCAGGGACTGGCCCCTCCTCCTCCAGAGGTTCTCTGCCTTCTATTGGCCAGCCCAGGAGAGATGGGAGCTGATTGGACCTTTGCTCCCCTATTTACATTTATCCAGGTTTCTGGAGTCTCTTTTACCTCATTTGTGCCTTTGAAAATCTCCTGCTCCTACTCCAGCACATGCTTACGTCCATCCCTGTTGAGTAAAGCTCTCAAGCATGTGCTTTAGTGCTTTGCTCAACAGGGATAGATTGCTGAGTCAGGGCCAATCCCGTTAGCAGTCTCAGCAAGTAAACTAAGGAATGCATAGCTTAGAGTAGTCCCTCCAGGTGGGAGGTATTGGCAGGACAGTGTGTGTAAGCCTGCAGTGTTTGTACCTATTCTGTGGGCAAACAGAAGCTGAAGTCAGGGTGACACCAGAGGCAGGAGAAGTGTTGCTCATGCCAGGCTTCTTAGACGGTTTTTAGTTGACAAAACCCGTTATTGTTCCTTTTGTTTATTTATTTTAACCCCTCCCCGCTCACTGCATGAGACTGTCCCTAAGTGGGTGTGGTCATCCTGAACAGTCCTCCCAAACATTGTAAGGGAAGGTTTATTAACAGCCCCACCTCTAACACTATTTATTATTAAGGTTGCCCAACACTTCCCATTATAAGACTCTATTTTCAGTTGCTTCTAACGTTGGCAAATTTTAACCATTTGGGCTGAAATTTTCCAGGGTGGGTGGCTGCCTCAGCTTGATTGTTCCTGGAAAGAGTCTGCCAAAACATTTCAGTCATTTCTGAGAACAAGGGGAAAATACCTTGTTTTGCCTGTATTAAAAAAATGCTGGCTTCCTTTTCTTTGAGAAGCTCCCATGTCCATATGCTTTGGAGCAGGGCCTTGGAATTTGTCCGGGCTGTTCGCTGTGCCTGTGAAAATTTGTCCAATGTAGCCAAGTTATGAGGCTTTGAAAATCTTAGTTTGCACATGCTCGGTAGTGACTTCTTAGATTTTAGCCTCTAAAATATCTTGAGTCCATCCTCAATGGGCATGCTCTACCTTCACAGAACTTCTAATTGTCACTGGACTTCATGTGAGCATCCCCACAGTGACTGAGCATGCTCCAGCCCAGGGATACGTGGACTAAGCTGGACCATCCCTGCACCTCCCACCTACTCTGGGCAGGCACCAAAAATGAAAGGAAAGAGCCTATGTGCTCTCAATGACCCCCTATAGTGGCACTCAGGCAGCACGGAGAAGGAAGCCACCTAACTCCAATACAGAGGGGACAAGGAGCTGGGAAACTGCAACTGGAGAGGAGGGAGGGAAACTGTGACTGACAGCAGTTGGAGGCTGGGAACGTGGGAGAAGACTAGGACTAGTTGGCCAAGGGCAATGGGACTGAGAGCCAAGCTGGGGTGGAGGGGAGGCTGGGATTCATTGAGCAAGGATACAGACTGGGGGGAGAGAGAATCGGCAGGTGGGGCAGGGGAGCCTGGGACTCAGACAGGGAGCCTGCAGGGAAGGACAATGACTGCTGTGCAAAGAGACAGGCTGGGATGGGAAGCCTGAACAGTGGATTCTGGGACTGGCTAGGGGAGGAAGACACATGATTGGGACAGAGACATATTGGAATGGATGAGGCAGAAAGGGTCAAGCGTGGGGCAGAAGGGTCTGTCACCACTAGAGTACACACCCCTCCAGAGCCTGGAACAGAACCCAAGATTCCTGAGTCTCACTATTCTTCTGCTGTAACAAATCCCTGTGAAACCCATTGGTGCCCAATTAGACATGCCTGGGACCTGACTTTTCAGAGTATTTAGCATTATACAGCACTTTGTGTGTTCATCATATGGCTCCCCCTCACTTTAGTTACAGATGTGAGTCCTCAGCATTTCTGGAAATCAGACCCAGGGTATCATTACAGGGCACCTGTAAAATGAGGAACACACAACTAATGCCCCCCTGTAAAAAGTCTGGTTTAATAACTTCCACAGCATCACTCTGTGACACCATTCAACTGTCTTAACCATAACACCATCCTTTCACTTTCTGCAGTCCCTTGCCTCTTTCACTACATGCCTTGAAAAGGCCCACCATCCCCCTAGTTCCACAATAGGAACACACTTTCCAACTTCTGCAGCAAATAAGGCAGAGGTTCTACAGACAGCAACCTCCTTTACTACACAACCCTGCTCAGATAAGCTTTTGAAGTCACCTGGCAAGGATCCATTGATGATAGTTCATATCAGCACAAATGACACTGCGTTGCGGGATATCTCTCAGATAGTAGCTGACTTCAGAGAACTCGGAAATATGCTGAAGAAGAAGAATGACCAAGACATCTTCTCTGTGATCTTTTCTGTCCCTCAAGGAAAGGAACATAATGTAACATAAGAATGGCCACTCTAGGTGAAATCAATCCTCCATCTAGCCCAGTAATACTGTCTTCTGACAGTGGACAGTGCCAGATGCTTCAGAGGGAATGAACAGAACAGGGCAATTATTGAGTAATCCACCCAGTGTTGTCCAGTCCGTGCTTCTGGCAGTCAGAGGTTCAGGGATACCCAGAGCATGGCGGTAGACTATCTTTGCTAAAAGCCATTGATGGACCTATCCTCCAGGAACTTATCTAATTATTTTTTGGCCTTCACAACATCCTCTGGCAAAGAGTTCCACAGATTGACTGTGTTTTATGAAGAAGTACTTCTTTAAGTTTGTTTAAACCTGATGCCTATTAGTTTCATTGGGTGATCCCTTGTTCTTGTGTTATGTGAGGAGGTAAATAACACTTTTCCTCCACAACATTCTTGATTTTATACACCTTTATCGTATCTCCCCTTACTCATCTCTTTTCCAAGCTGAACGGTCTCAGTCTGTTTAATCTCTCCTCATATGGAAGCCGATACCCCTAATCATTTTTGTTGCTCAACTCTGTACTTTTTCCAACCTTAATATAGCTTTTTTGACATGGGATGACCAGAACTACATGCAGTAGTCAACATGTGGGCATACCAGGGGCTTATATAGTGGCATTATGATATTTTCTGTTTTATTATCTATCCCTTTCCTAATTGGTTCTAACACTGTTAGCTTTTTTGACTGCTGCTGCATGTTGAGTGGGTGTTTTCAGCGAACTAGCCAGAAGGGACACCAAAATCTTTTTCTTGAGTGGTAACAGCTAACTTAGACCCCATCATTTTGTATATAGAGTTGGGATTATTTTTTTCAGTGTGCATTACTTTGCATTTTTCATCACTAGAATTTCATCTGCCATTTTGTTGTTCAGCCACCCAATTTAGTGAGATCCCTTACAAGTATAAATTCAATCTAATTAGTATGACTGAAACCTGGTAGGATGATTCACAGAATTGGACTGCTAAAAATCAATGGTTTTAACCTATTTAGGAAGGATTGAGTGGGCAAAAGGGGAGGGGTTGACACTCCTACCTGTTTCTGAGTCACTGATAACTGGGAGAAAAATGATCTTGAATGCTTATGGATCAATGTCCTAACAGTCAAAGCACAAGATGGGGTATTAGTTGGTGTCTGCTACAGACTGCCAAATCACACTAGGGAACAGCATGACTACCTCTGTACACACCTATCTGCAATGTGTAGGGGGGGAAAAGCTGCGTGATCATGGCGGGACTTAGTGACATATACTGGAGGACTCATACTGCCCATACTAAAATATCCTTGGAATTTATCAACATAATAGATGACAATTTCCTAACTCAAAAAGTGTTGCACCACCATGGGAGAATTCTTTATTAGATCTTGTCTTAACAGATAGAGGAACTGATCACATAACTAAAAATTATGGTAGTTCAGGTTCAAGTAATCATGACTTCATCACATTTATAATGTGCAACCAGAATAAAGTGCATCACAGTAATATATATGCTTGGTGATTTAGTAGGGCCAATTCCAAAAAGCTGAAAACAATTATGAGCCAAATGAGATGGGAGGAAGAATTTAATCAGAAAAATATGCATAATAATTGGGAATAATTTAAGAACATGTTGTTAGATGTCCCAAAAGCAACAATCCCCCAATCAAGGAAGAAGGCTGTGCTGGTTAAAAAAATTACCTGGTTTAGAGGGGAAGTGAAGGCAACTGTAAAAAATAAAAAGATATTTATAACAAATGGAAGAAACAGAAAGTTGATAGTAATGACTATAAATCGGAAGTTAGTAATTGTAGAAAATTGATAAGGGAAGCCAAAGGACGAAAGGCGAACTCTATGGCCAGCAGAGTTGAGGACAAAAAGGAATTTTTAAAATCTATTTGGAACAAACAGAATCCTGAAAATGATATTAGTCCATTACTAGATGGAAATGGTAACATTATCAATAATAATGCAGAAATGGCAGAAGTGTTCAACAGACTCTTTTAAAGTTGGACATCTTTAAATCAGCAGAGCTAAATAACTTGCATCCAAGAGTTTTAAAAGAGCTGGTTGAGGAGCTTGCTGGACCATTAATGTTGATTTTCAATAGATTTTGGAGCACTGGGGAAGTGCCAGAAGACTGGAAGAAAGCTAATGTTTACCAATTTTTAAAAAGGGTAAATGGGAGGACGCTGGGTAATTATAAGCCTGTCAGCCTGACATCGATCCCAGGCAAGATAATGAAGCAGCTGATATATGACTCAATTAATAAAGAATTAAAGGAGGGTAATGTAATTAATGCCAATCAGCATGGGTTTATGGAAAATAGATCTTGTCAAACTAACGTGATATCTTTTTTTGATGAGATTCCAAATTTGGTTGTTAAAGGTAATTGTGTTGATGTCACATACTTAGACTTTCGTAATGTGTTTGATTTGGTACTGCACAATATTTCGATTAAAAAACTAGAATGATATAACATTCACATGACAGACATTAAATGAATTAAAAACTGGCTAGCTGATAGGTCTCAAAATGCAACTGTAAACAGGGAATCTTCACTGAGCAGGTATGTTTCCAGTGGGTTCCCAAAGGGATAGATTCTTGGCCCCAGGCTGCTTAACATTTTTATCAATGACCTGGAAGAAAACAAAATAATCACTGATAAAGTTTGCAAATGACACAAACATGGGGGGAGTGGGTAAATAATGAAGAGGACAAGTCACTGATTCCAAGTGATCTGGCTCACTTGGCAAACTGGGTGCAAGCAAACAATATGTGTTTTAATATGGCTAAAAGTAAATATGCATCTAGGAACAAAGAATGGAAGTTATACGTACAGGATGGGTGACTCTATCCCGGGAAGCAGTGACTCTAAATAAGATTTGGGGGTTGTGGCACATAATTAACTGACCATGGGCTCCCAGTGTGATGCTGTGGCCAAAAGAGCTAATGTGATCCTGGGATGCATAATCAGGGGAATCTCAAGTAGGAGCACAGAAGTTATTTTACCTCTGCATTTGGCACTGGTGTGACCGCTGCTGGAATACAGTGTCCAGTTCCGGATCTGACAATTCAAGAAGGATGTTGATAAGTTGGAGAAGGTTCAGGGAAGAGCCATGAGAAAAATTAAAGGATTAGAGAAAGCGCCTTAGAAAATAGACTCAAAGGGTATGTGTACCCTGCAATTAAACACCCGCAGCTGGCCTGTGTCAGCTGACTTGGGCTTGCGGGGCTTGGGCCATGGAGCGTTTTAATTGTGCTGTAGAGGTTTGGGGTCAGCTGGAGCCCATGCTCTGGAACCCCAGACGGGGGAGGGAAATAAACAGTATGTGATCATGTAATTAAAGACTGTATCATAATGGATCTGCACCAGAGGCCCAAATTAAGGTTGCAAGGGCAGCCTTAATAGTGGTATTTCTTAACTTTTTATTATGTGAATTTGCAACCTTAATAATGTTCTTTTAATGTCATTTTTTGTGTGTAATTACCTGAAGACTGCTCAGTGATTTCACTTGGAAGGTTATCTTCGAGTGGTCCAACCTGCCTTTGCAAGAGGCTGATGTTTACTGCTGCAGTGCATGTATTTTGAAGCCGAGTTAGTGTGCTGTAAGAAATTACTCAGACCATTAATTTTGGAAACTGGTGCTGGAGAGATCACGAATGTTAAGAATTCTAATTATATCAGATCTGGGAAATTTAATAAATATAAGACTTTTCATATGTGTCTCAAGGCGTAATATTTGAATACTATGGGCATTCATTAAAATATCTGAAATTTTTAAAGACCCCTTCCTTTTATGTCTAGTGTTAGAACAGACACATCATTCTGCTAAGGCTACAAAAAATAATGTTCTTTGGGGCTGATAATCTCATTTATAATCATGGCATGGCAGGAGCAACCTTTTGCAGGAATTTTGTTTATGCTTCAAAAATTTTCCCCTCTGATAATTTCTCCTCCCATACAATAGCTGGCCTGTTTTTGTCTCCTCTGCAGTGCTGTAAAGATAAAAGTCCAGATGATTTGGCATTGTACAAGGGAAAAAAAACCTCTCCGGGTCTGATTAATGATGTTATCCATCTCAGAAGATAGTAATTCCCTCCTTTAGAGCCTAAGGGAAAAAATAGACTAACCTTTGAATTCTTACTTCATCATCTTCCATTGGCATTTGTGGCTTTTCGCGGGACACTGGGGTCTGCAGCTCTGTTAGATAGTCACAGTGGTTGGGCTCTGAGCCAGCAACTATGGCGGGCTTCCTCCCCACTGCTATTCAAAGCAGCAAATCAGCAAGGAAAGAACAAGGCTGCTCTTCGCCGTTCTAATGTCTGCAGACCTGTCATATACTCTGCAGGGCTCCCTGCCTGCTTCAGAAGCTACCTGGTCTCAGCCAGGCCTCAGTGCGGGAGTCCTGAATGCCTCACATACGCCCTAGCCTTCCTCTGAGACAGAGATGTTGAATAGTGTAGCCACCTCAGGGACCCAGCAGCCATGTTCATGTTAACGGTCTGATTCGGGGGCTGAGGACTGGTCTCATCCATCATTGTTGATTGTACACTAAGGCTAGCACAAAGTATTAGTTAGGGGGACTGCAAAGTCTTTCCAGAACTTGGGAGTTGAAATGAACTAAAGAGCTTAAAAGCTTCCTTTTGTTTTTGACCTTAAATTCAGGGTGCTGGGTTTTTTTTGGTTTATGTTTGTTTTTAAAAAGAAGCATCTAAATATACAGCTACATGCTCAGTTATTAATGGTTGGACCTCACAGTCATGAATGCCATTCTCACTTTTTGGAGTATCTAATTAAAGGACCGGCGGAGGAATTGCCTTTTGCTGTTAAACCGCTCTGCCTGGTTTACAAAATGGAGTCTCTTTTCCAGCAGATGCAAACATAATGGATTATGTCTATCAGAAATCTCAGATGCAACCAGAATCATTGCCACCATTGGGTCACTGCAGAATTAGATGCAATGAAACATTAGGCACAATGAAGAAGCTGACATGCACTCGGCAGAATTTAAACAGATATTTCCTCTAGCGAAGACACAAAATGTAGCTGTCTGAAAAGCGAAGGTAGCATTTTGCAGTGGATCAGAAAATGAATGTTTCTCCTAGAACAGCATATAAAAAAAGGGGAGGTTGCTTTTAATTTCAAAGAACTCGGTACAGTCCTCTCCGTCTCAAAAGTGTTGGGCTCAAAACACCTACTCCTGTTGGGATTCTGCACAGTGGTGCATTGCAGAAAGGACACAGGTCACTGCTCCCTGCTGGTATTTCCTACCCCAGAACGAACATGCAGAATCAGCAGCCTTCCTGGTTTGCTTGCGCATGTGTCTGCGCTGGGCACAGCCAGGTGTCATGCAGGTGAAGTTGCACGTATACATACTGAGAGCCCAGAGACTTTTTTTTTTTTTTTTAACGTGGCTGAGTGCACAAAGAAGCCTGCTGATTTTGTATGTTCAGTGCCGCGGAGAAGAAAATCGATGTGGGAACTACAGACGGCTGCAATGGTGTACTGTAAAGTGTAACATTAGGCTTCTTTTTTGATGGAAACGGAGCTGATTTATTCTTAATGGCTTAGCTTTGCTGACCGTTAGATTTTGTTTCATTATTCAAAGGCAAACACTGAACAAGCATTTTCTGAAAGTGCCAGGCACTTTCGGGTGGGAGGAGGCAAGCTCCATTTGTGTGTCCTTCAGACACTTGTTTTATTTATTTCACAAGGTTTCAGGACACACTCTTCCTGTGGAATGCACCTGGAATGGACCTCTTGTCAACAGGCCTTTTACTCCTGATTTGGGCTTCTGTACTTTTTGTCTTGTGTTTCTTGCGTTACAGATCTGATCCCCCTTACCTAAGTATTTGTCTCGTTATAACTCTATTGTGACTTAGATACTGCACCCCCCACCCGAGAAAATAACAAAGAGCCAAGTTCTGGCTCTCTGCAAGTTTTCCCCCAAAAGGGCAATAATCCTGCTTTTGCCTGTATTCCAAGCTGTATTCCTGCACAAACACCCCCAAAGATCCCCTGCACTGTTCACCTTTGCAGACTAATCCTGCCAGTAGCAAACGTAATCCATGCTGGGGAGGTTGTGGAGTCGCAGCAGGGGACACACGTTGCACAGACACTGCCCCCTGAGCGCTGGATCTGAGTGCCTAGGCCTGCTCCAGAGCACACATCCATGCTCAAAGTGCAGAGGAACTATGGAGTGTCCGCTCAGCCCCTTCGCCTGCACAGCAAAAGCTGGAGACTCCATAACTGCCCAGGCTCCAGCAGAGGGGAGGGTGGGGAGAGAGGAGCAGGATTTGTGCAGGGCTATTAGAGGGACAGTTTCTTATTTATACGATTTCTCCCCCACCCAGCAGCTCCTCACCACCTGCCTGCAGATCAAGTGCAGTCCTTTATCACCAGGCCCAGTCGCCCCAGACTCGATTGGTCCTTTGCACGCCCAGTTATCATGGTGGTAGGACGCCCATTTTACCTAGAGGATCCTAAAGCTTCTTCCAAGCTTCTGTACAAACACCAGTATATGCAGGACTCATTTCATCTGTCAGTGGAAATGCAGCCACCTTTAGGTGAAGCATGGCGGCTGCTAACCGTGCACACAGCCGCTCTCGTGTTTTACAACTGGAAGTGATGAATACTGTACCAGTATGGAACTGCAGGAGGAGTCAGGTAGGCAAAATGTAGTTATCTCAGTTGGACACTGAGGCTGTCACCCCTTTTGCTTGCGGAGAGTGCCAGTGCATCTTTAATGACCACGAGTGGCTAGACATTTTTTGGCCTTTTTGTCTCCTCTTAGTTTAATTGTGTACTGCATTAAACCTATAGCCTAAATCTGTAAGGCTGAAATATGCAGAATTTAGCAATTTACCTGGCAGGTTTTAAGCACACAGAATTCAAATGGGTTATATAAAGCAGCAAAATCTACACCATTTAAATTGCCCTGACTTCTGAAAACTGCAGGTGCCAGTACCTGAAATAAAGCCTGAAGGCTGACAGAGTATCTGAGGGAGGTCCTTTTGGCTCGCAAAGATCAAGCACTAACTGAAAGTCAAACATACCCTTAGTTCTATTTTTTATCTCATTTCAGTTTCAAGCAAAATAATGTTGCCCTAGAAATAAAATTTCCCCATACATCTACCATAGCTGCACAATGCCAGTTTAGCGGAGTAATAAAGCAAAGCGCTAGGTGCTCGACAGTTCTTTTTGTAGCTGTCTCAACATGCATCCTAACTCTATAAAGCTATTACCATGTATGCCAATGTGTTTGGGTCTTTCCCCCTCCTTTCGAAAGCAGTTACATGACTTAGGAATTTGGTCATCCTTTCTGTTAGTAAGAAATGTATATAGGAAGAGGACACTGGTAGAAAATACTGTACATTAAAATGTAGCCAGCTGAGGACATTAGTAATGTGATCTACAGAGCTGTGCAAAATGAATTTTTATGATTTTCCCAGCTTAATGTGGTAGCATTAATATTTCATTACTAGATTTCACTCTGATTTTGGTCCTGTTTCTGTCGCACCCAATTTATTGCTTGAGAAAGTTATTTTTAATCTGTAGTCGTAACTGAGAATAAACCCTTAGAAAACCTTCCCCAGCCTGGAATTTGCTTGCTATGTCTCATTATAGCCCATGTGATGCTGTATCCAACATCTCTGTTAATAGGAACAAAAATTACACAGCAATTTCCTGGGGTTTTTTAACTCTTAGTTTCTAACTCTAAATCCTGCATTCTTCAGTTTTCTTGTTTTTATACATGAACTATAGGATAGGGATGGAGAAGATGTATGAAAGAGACTTGATCCCAGATACACCAGTGATGGAGCATCAGCCACTGCAAGACCAATGGTTCATGGGCCTGGTTGAGCTTTGTCCTGCACAGTATCTGAGGTCAGAGGGCAAAGATGGATTTTCACTACCTTTGTGTCTCACAAATGCTGTCATTTAGAATAGCCTCAGGGTTGGCCCTAACAGCCAGAGAAGAACAAAGGGCTTGTAACAGACTAGAGACCATAGCCCTAACTTGGTAACCTAATTGAACTTTCTAGGCCTAGTCTTGAAAGGTGCTGAGAACCTGTAACATCTATTGAAGTTAAGTGGAGAAACATGCTCAGTGCCAGGATTTGGGTCATTGTTACAAGGCATTTCCTGAGGTCTGGCATAAGTCATTATTCCTCCCCCCTTTACCAGATGAAAAATGTCTTCCACTTCCTTGATGTCAGCTCCATTCAAACAGGTTTAGATGGCGATATCCTCTCCTAGGGATATTTTCTCCTCCAATTCATGCATGGAGAATGCAGGAGGGAATATGTCCCTTAGGTTTTTACCTTGCTACATGTAATTTGTTCTTTTGACCTCTCCTTATAGGTCATTCCCTATGATCCCTTTACCAGCTTCACTGTCCTTCTCTAACTCCCCTTTCTCTGTGGAAGGGTGAGATTGTGCCTAACTGCTCTATAGGGACACAAAAATGGGAGAGGAGGCAAGAAATTCCATATCTGGCACTGCTGCAAAACAGGCAGGCAGGATTGCTCCATCCATGCCCCGAAGAAGTTATAACCTAGCCCACTCTAAGAATGGCCAACAGAGCTGGCCAGGTGCACCTGTGGATTATGTTACATTGCATGAAAGGGTACATATAGACCAGGGGTCGGCAACCTACGGCACGCGTGCCAAACACAGCACGCAAGCCGATTTTGAGTGGCACGCTGCTGCCTGCCGCCTGCCGCGGTCCCGGCCCCCAGCCCCACTTAGCCCCCCGGCCCACCGCTCTCCCCTGTGGGGGCAGGAGGCAGAAGCTTGGTCCTGCGGCAGCCAAGCTTCCCCCTCCCCCGCTTCTTCCCCCAGCGTGGTGCTTTCCTGCCCCTCCTGCTCTCCTTCCCTGCGCCGATCAGCTGATGGCCCTTGCGAGTGGGAGGGGGATAAGTGGCAACGTGTGCACAGCTCCATAGAGGAGGCAGAGAAGAGGTCGGGACGGGGCCTTGGGGAAGGGGGTGGAACAAGGCATATCCCTTCCAGCACCCTGCTATGAGCACCCCACGAGCTGAGCGACCCAGCCCTCTTCCCTGACCCCTGAACCCCCACACACACCCAGCCTTCTGCCCTGTACCCCCCACACCTCCAGCCCTCTGCACTGACCTCTGAACCTCCCCACACCCTCCAGCCCTCTGCCCTGAGCCCCCACACACACCCAGCCTTCTGCCCTACACCCCCCCCACACACCCCAGCCCTCTGCCCTGACCCCTGAACCCCCACACACACCCAGCCTTCTGCCCTACACCCTCCCACACATCCCAGCCCTCTGCCCTGACCCCTGAACCCCCACACACACCAGCCTTCTGCCCTGCACCCCCACACCCCCATCCCTCTGC